>NC_077230.1:202620223-202955377 GCF_027887165.1 Monodelphis domestica
AGTAGAGAAAGAAAGGAAAAGAAAGATAGGAAGGAAAGGGGAAAATTAAAAGGTCTGAGGGATATTGAGAGGGAGTGAGGAGAAAGGAAAGAACACTTTGAGTTTCTTAGAATTGGCTTAGAGAAAACCAGGAAAGGTTCAAAATTGAATTCTATATATCAGTCAATCATATTACATGGGTTCAGAGTACCTTGCTGAAAAGGTCAGAGAAGCTCTGTCTTAGCCCTGCTTTGAAGATGGGGATTGAAGTTTATGATTTTCTGAATCTCCCTTTGCCATCTACAATAAAGACAGGGCTATTTATGTGCATATTAGATTCTATCACCTAAGGGGCTTGTTTACTTTACTAGCTTCTGGAAGAGTGATAGAGGAACAGCATGTTGGATGCACCACAGAAAGCACCCAAGGCCTTGGCATCTTATGTTTGTTTGTTTGTTTGTTTTAATCTAGTAGCTAAAATGTGTTCTAGGGCTAGAAGGACTGGCTGGGGTAGAACATGTGGCAAAAAGAGAAAATGAATGACAGAGAGGCATTCCTTGAAAGAAGAGAAAGATGCAAAGTAATGCAATAGGGGGAAAGAGGTTAGCTGTTTAGGTACAGGTGCCCTCAAGATCACAGAGTAGGCAGAAGAAAGGGAAACAATTAAATAGAATCACCTGCCAGTACACCCAGAATCTGATGGGTTAAAGGCAGGACCTGGGGTTACAAGTCAACGGGGCTGAGATAGTGTTAACACTTTTTATTTTCCACAGTCGAGGTATTTTATCTTTGTGATTTTGTAGGAATACACTAGAAAAAGACAGTTCTAACACTGACTGTCATGTTCACTGCTCATGAGAGAGAGCAATGATTTTTATTCAACTCACTTATTTGTATCAACTTGACATTCTGCTCTCTAAAATCTGACCAAGGGGAGTTTGAGAAGTAGCTAAAGTCACAGTCAGTCCTTCTTTGGGAACTCTGCCAAGCAGTAATAACCAGAACACAAAATGGATGGCATTATAAAAAACTAATAAATAACAACTTTTCTACTACTAGAAAAAAAATTATGAAAGTTTCTTGATAATGAACTTCATCACCAAGTAAAACTGTCTTCTCCCTGTCAGTAGCAATGCTGGCATCCCTGATGGGTAACTTACATTTAACTGGCAACATTCTGGGCTACTTATATTAACTGCAACAGTCTGAACAGCTTGAATTTCAATAAAATGTGCATTAAATGACTGAGTTAATTTAACCTCATTAATCCTCAACCCAACAGAACCATTTGAAGCCTTCCCAGAAGCATGAGCATCATCTATAATATAAACATGCCCCTGTAGGAAAATGGCACCCAAAATGTGCCACAGCACAAACTCCCAATTTGTTACTGAGGGGCAAATAGCTACATAATTGCCACAGCCTAAATAGAGCTACTCTCCATGGTTCACCTCATCTTCTTGAGTTCTGGTAACAGTGGAAAGAGTTCTCTAATATGGGATTCCTAACAGAATTCTCAAAACTTTTGTTCTGCCAATTGAAATAGCCACTCATCCATCAAAGAGTTTGGTTTTATTGTCAAATGTTCTACCTTGAACTGTTGTCCTTTTGGCTTCCTAATGAATAGAGGCATATCTGTTACAAGTTCAAGACAGAAGAGCTTAGTACCATCAAACTAGAATCCAAGCCAACAATTCAACACATATGCCTCCTGCAACCTTCAGCAATTTAATTACTAAAGCAGTAGCAGCATTTAATTGAACACACTATCCAAAGAGAGCTGAAATTACAATTTGAATACTAAAAGTTCAAATGCAAACTGTTGCATTGTTGACATATTTGGTGAAATATCTCTCCTTGAATTTAAAAGGTCTGCCACAGTGATTTCTGAGTTCTGGACTTGACTATTTTCAGAATAGGTTTTGGTACCTCCTAGACGTAATGATTTGATAGCTATAGAAGCAGTATGGTGTAGTTGCCAATGTTAGACTTGCTGTGGAGAAGTCTGGGGCTCCAATTCTACTTCTTTCATTTAGTATCTGGCCATGAGCCAATCACTTACCTTGAGGTCTCAAGCAACCTTTCTAAGACTATCTTACAAAGTGATCAATAGGTTATAATCTGATTATCTCTAAAATAGAAATTTCTTTGTTCTAACTTTAATGCCCTAGAAAAGGGCTTTCTTTTCTTCTGGCCTTTCCTTGATATAGAATTCATCTTCTATTCACATGGTTCTCTAGCCAAGAAAATAATTGATCTAATGTGAACTCCATTATACTCCTTTTCACAAGGATCTGTTATTTCACTGCAAGGGTCACATAACTAGTATAAGTCAGAAGTAGAACTTGAACCCAGGCCTTCCTGGACCTGAAAGTGACTCTCTTAACAACGATATAATGAAAACAGTGGCTAAAGGACTAGGAAACCTAGTTTTTAGTCTTATTCTATTGCTTTCAATGTATATGACCTCAAACAAGTCATGGGATTCTTGCTGGTCAGTGTTCCCTTCTAAGATTTTCAACTACTTTGATAAATCTATGATCACATCAATATGGGTACTTCCCACTATCATTTTTATAGATCATACTCATTTGTGCCTTTTCATTCTGTATAACACTTATCCATGGCTCTCCATAAAGCTCCACAAGGAAAGCATACAAAAAAATCTATCTAATCTTCTCAGGGCCTTTGGATATTGTATGACTACCACTAAAGAAATGGCTTGTGCACCAGCCATCCTTCTGTCTTACCGTGACCATCTTTTCTAGTTGTATACTTGGCTAATATCTTTTATAACACTTCCATTGTATATTTCTTCATTGCTAATTGTCACAGACAATTAATTGCTACATTCATTGTCTTTAGGGTAAATTATCTATAAAGTGGAAATAATATGTCTTCCTGCCTCACAGAGTTGTAATGATAATAAAGAAGATAATCTATATGAAAGTGCTTTAAAATATTGTACAAAGGCATCTTCTTATCTTTTGGTATATTATTATAATTATCTCAGAGAAATAGGGAAAGAAAATAATAAGTGTCTTGGGAAAATGATGATAGGTTCTCTCCAAAAGAATCCACAGATCTTTGAGAGAGCTCTTCAGTTTCATAGATGATCACCAAGAATTATAATAAAAGATTCATATTGCAATAGATGTCATGTCTGCAAAAAAAAATGGTTCTTTTTCTTTAACTAGGAATGTTTTTGTTCAGTCACTTCAGTCTCTTCATGACCCTTTTGGGATTTTTCTTGACAAAGAACTGACTGGACTGGTTTGCTCTTTCCTTCTCCAGCTCATTTTATAGATCTGGATTGAGGCAAACAGGATTAAATGATTTGCCTCAGGTTACACAATTAGTGTCTGAGAACAGTTCTGAACTTAAAAAGATAAGTCTTGCTGATTACAAGTCCAGGGTTCTATCCACTGTCACCTACCTGAACCCTTAACTAGGACTATCCCTAGTTAAATTAATCACAAATAAAATAAAGTCATAATAATGTACCCATAAAATTAGAGAAATAAGTAAAAATCAGGAAGTTCAGTGCTAGTAAGGTTGTAAAAGAAACTTGTATATTCAATCACTGCTTATGAAACTACAAACTAATACAATGGTTTTTGGAAATTATTCTAACAGGAGAAGGAAGAGGAAGTCCAAAATATGTTAAGTTAGATGTTCTTTAGAGACTTTCAAGAATCAAACATTTATAACAGTCAAAATTAGAAGAAGAAATTACTGAAATAATCATAACCTAATAATTTCATTGTTGGGAATACACTGATGGCATATTATTTTAAATTTTTATCTTTATCTTTTTTTTTATTTTAATAACAAATTCCCACATATGATTTTCATGCTGTCTCTCTCCTTTCTTCCCTCTCCCCCACCCAGAGTTGGCATATTATTTTAAATGGGAGGGCAAACTTTCTGTTCAAAGATTATTAGAAAAGCATTTTTGTAAATTCCAAAAAAAAATCTAAAAGAGATATAAACATCCAACAAACCTTTGAAGTAGGAAGGCTTCATAATTCTCATTTTGTATATGATGCACTCAAAAGATAATGAATGTGGGCATGAATTGGATACGGCACATTAGCAATGAAGAAATACACAAGAGGAGAAGCATAAGTGGATAAATAAATTGTGGTACATTAATATAATAGAATATTATAGTGTAATTAATTCCAACAAGTTTGAGGGAGAGAAACTAAAAAATACTGGAATTTTAAGAAATAATGCAAAATGGAAAAAACCCTACAAGAATAGAGGATGCTATAATCACATGAAATAAAACAGGACAGTGAATCTTTCAGGAACATAGAGTAAATAAATGACATTATACTTTATATATTAAAGTTAATTTATATATAAATAGTTCTTAAGCAGGTTCAATAGTCCATATTGATGTTTAATGTTTTTTAATAAACATTGATTTTTAAAAAATAAGACAATTGGTTTGTGTTCTTTTAATGAGAAATTTGGTTAAAATAGTATTCATGTCTCCTAATGTCAGCTTTTAAAAGACACTTAAATCAAATCACAAAGGTTTCAGCTCATTAAAAATCTTTTCTTCTTCCATCAAATCAGTACATTAAATTTTATAAGCTGGAAAAAGTAACCTGGGTAAATTACCTCACTTCATTATTTTTGAGAAGTGCTTTACAGGACTCTATTTTCCCAACTTGTAACCGAGCATGTTTATGAGACATAGTTAAAAATGGAAAGTAGATAATAACTTTATAGTCCCAGCTCATTGGTTGATGTGGCATTTGCCAGATTGTAAAATTCTGACTTTCCCTCCTTTTTTTTCTTATCAGTAAGTACATGTATTCAACAAGTAAAGATCTGTTTTAGATGCTCTATATCTTCAGTCTCAGTGGAGCAGAAAATAGACCCCAAACTCTAGAAGGCTACTTCATGATCTCACAACTATCTCTAACCAAAAACATAAGAACTTAATTTAGAGAAGAGTTCTCCACTGAAAGGAAAAATTCCTTAACATATGTGAAACCATCTTGCCAATGCAACTGAAATGGGAATTCAAATGTGTTCTTGCTATACTGGTCCCAACTCTGATCAGTTAAAGTTTCTACTGGTGAAAAATTGAAGTAGTTATGATGTCTCGTGCTGCCATATTCTGAAAAAGTGATCTCCCTCTGATAAAACAAGCTTCTTTAAAATATCTGAGACCAGCATAATTCAATTCCATTCTGGGCTGACAGTTTGATTTTAAATTACTCTCCAACAAAATACAATTTTAGACCAAGAAACAATTTATGAAAAGAACATAAATCAGAAGTGATAAAATCAGTAATAAATATTGTGAACGAAGGATTCCAGCAAAGATAAGCTGCCCTTAAAAAAGCCTGAAGAATTTACATTTCCAAACTATAGTGCATGCCATCTTTTAAATCACTTTCAGGGTGGGCAAAAGCATGAATAAATACATACCTGCTGGCACAGCAAGAATGCATCTCTTGATAATCACTTACATTTGAGTATAAACATGTAAGATTTTTTTAAACTTGCTTCCCTTTTTAAAAAAATAAACAACTTCCCTTTATGCAATATTTATATAGAGAAGCGAGACTTCAAGCTATTCTTAGGAATATCCCAAATGTAATGTCTGCTATTTTCGGTTGGTGACCTTTGCTAGCAACAGAAAATAAATGACTTTTCCTGGATAACAATAAAAAAACGTATACACTATTAAACCAAAGTAATGCTCCCATGCTGAGGCAGAGAAGCAAAAATGGCCACCCAGCACTATTTCCAGATGTACTATCAGGGCCACTAATTTGTTTCTCACATCTGTTTTATTGCCATAACATCCTTCCCTTTAGACTCTGTGATATTCTGAAATGAATATATATATTCCTCTGCATACTGTAGCATTCTTAACACCTGCCCCTTCCATGTAAGCCAACTCCAAAGATACTTGTACACTACTATCAGAATATTATTGCAGAAAGGGTAAAATCAAAAAAAATTATTCCATTTTTAGTATCTCAGACATAAATATCACTATTTTTTCCAGATCAGTGTTCCATTAATATAAAGAGCTTCCTGGTGAGAAAACCTAGTCTGGCAAGGTAGATGAGCAATTCTTCAACTTACATTCTTTGAGAGTTGCCTGAGTCACAGAGAGGTTAATCACTTTACCCATGGTCAGTTGCTGTAAGAGTCAGGGCTTGAATACAAGTTTTTCTGGCATCAAGCTTTGCTCTTGTTCTGCCCTATAAGTATGAGATAATTTTACTTAGCCTGGAAATGGTTGTATTCCCATGTTAGGTAGGAGAGTCCTATTTTGCTACTATAAGGCCTAAAAATAGCAATGCTTTCTATTATCATCGATTCTATCAGATACTAGCCTGACTATAAAATTTTGAAGTCCGTATCAGTTACCTAAATATATTTTCTGTGCCAATCTACTTTATATTTATGTTTTTGGACTTGGCATCAGGAAGATCTGAGTTTGAATTTGTGATAGCGAGAGGACATTTTGCAAAAGACTGTGTAATGTAAACATTAGAGTGATTGACAGGAGCATGTGACAGAGAGTCACATGGGAGCCTAAGGGTCAGGATCTGGGTAAAGATTCTAAGGTCCCAACAGTCTTGGCACTTCTCTCATGATGGACCCAGAGTTGGAGGTTTGAAAACAGGTTTCTGGCCTTAGGTGATACAAGTTGAAGAGAGGAATATTTTGAACTGGCTGCTGGCAGCTTGAAAAAAAGACTGAGGATCCACTTCTCCACTGGACCTGTTTTGGACAGTTTTCATCTGAAGATCCTGGCCCAATTGATTGGACTCCACTTGTGAGATTTGGCTATTGGAGAAACATTGTTTTAGCTTAGGTAAAATAGGATAAGATAGATTTATAGAAATTGGGGTTTAAGATTATTTATAATAATTCTCCTAACCCCTCTTCCTTCCTCCCTTTCCCAAACAATAAATCTGATTTTTTATGTCTCCTTCTTGTTTATTCCCCTACCAAATCCCACTATTACAAATTGAATCTCTAAAACTTACTCTGTGACCACATAAACTTCAGTTTCTTCAACATGAAAATGGGAATAACACCATAACTGTTTTTATAAGGTTACTATGTAGCTCAAAGTAGATAAATGTTGTTAAGAACTTGAAAAATCTAAAATTGACAAATAAGTTCTAGTTATTATTCTTATGAAACACTTTAAAACCTTAAAATTTCATATAAATATTACTAATAAGAAATCAAGATATTATTCAAAACAAAAATTACTACTCATAGCATAATATCACATGACATGATCTTAATAATAATACAAACAACTTTCCTTTGCAAGACTGCTTCCATGCCAGAGAGATTTACCCTATATCTTCTCTGTGATGGAAGTCACTTGAAGGTCAAGGACCCAAGGCTTTCCAGGTTAAGGAAGCAACCACCCTTGCACTGGACTCTATGAAAGTCAATTTTCAGTTGATTGACAAGGAACTTCTTTAGCTTGTCTTTCTAGAGAGAAAAAGAAACCATTTTTCCAAAAGCAATTAGTTTTCAGTTAGTCAAAAGGCTAACTATTTAACCATTTACAACTGTGTAAAGTACTATAGGAATCAAAGATTAATGGCATTTTATAAGAAACCCCAGGGCTTTAGACCATTACTTCAATTCAATTGAACAAGCATTTACTGAGGCCCAGCAGGGCATAAGTAGATATAGTGCTGGGCTTCAAGTCTTAGTCTGAGTGCTGCTTCAGATACTAACTCACTGGGTAAGCCTAGGAAAGATAACCACTTGTGTTTCTGAAAGAAAAAAGGCCAGAAAAAAAGACTAAAAGAAAGAAAAGAAAGGAGAAAAAAGAATAGGGAAGGAAGGAAGGAAGGAAGGAAGGAAGGAAGGAAGGAAGGAAGGAAGGAAGGAAGGAAGGAAGGAAGGAAGGAAGGAAGGAAGGAAGGAAGGAAGGAAAAACATTGAGGTTATATAGCACAGCCAAGCAGTATAAATTTTCACAATGTCTCCTCTAAAAATGCATTATTTATTCAATATGCTATTCCATTATTTCTGTCATATAGTGAGCAATCATTCCTGGAATCATGGTTGATCATTTAGTAGATCAGTTCTTATGTCTTCCAAAAAAATTTCCCCTAAAATATTGCTGGCTCCAGCACATCTGCAGTTGATGAACCCTCGATTGCATATAATCCATATTGCATCAGAAAGGAATATTCCATTATTGCATAGCAAGAAATGGACATCTTGCCTTTATATGAATACCTCCAAAGAAGTGAAACTCGTTCCTCCCCAAGGTTACCTATTCTACTTTGAGATATCAGTATTAGAAAAGTGTTGTATTCCTGTGACATGAGGTCTAAGTTTGTCTTCTTCAAAGTTTTATCCATCACTCCTAGTTATTCCCTTTTGGAATAAACAGAGCATGTCTTTACCCGGGGGAAGGAATCAAAAGGAGAGAGAGAAGTGGCATTTTATGCATAGACAACTACCACAATACTGTAAGGATAAGTGATAAGGGATAGAGAAAAATGTACAGATTATCTTTAAGAGGAAAGGAGGATAATTTAGACACAAGCCTGGGGAGAAGATTCTGAAAGGAGAGGAGGATCTTGGGAGTTTACTGGGTTTAACTGTCTCTCCTGATCTGGCTTTCCTCTGAGCTGGTTAGGAAGAACTTTGCTCTGGCATCCCCTGGGAAAAGACTAATCTTATGGAAAGATTAGAAATTCCTGGGTTGAAGAACTGCCTTGGAGGAGACCTGTCTTTCCCTGAAGTACAGAGATCAACCTGTCAGAAACAACTTGGTGAAGTTAAACCCAAGGGTTTTGTCACCTGGGACTGGGTTTGCCTAGTAAGACAACCCCAGGCTTTGGGTAAAGACTCAGTACATCTGTGAATCCTGCATCTTCAGCCTTTTAAAGGCAATCTGTCCTATATAGGTAGTCAGATAGCTTTTGGGGGTCTAGATAAGATCAGGGAGTGAATAAGAAGGGCTTGAGAAAACCAGAAGAGCAAACCCCACGAGGAGGAGCATAGATTGGTGGAAGGAGCTATAGCTGTGTAGATTTAGGACTTTACCATTTCCTACCCTCAATAAACTTGTTTTGTTTTATTTTGTTTTTTTTGTAATTGCAAGGGTTGTGCTTCACTGGCCCTGGGAGGTTCCTATTTTTTTCCCCCATTTCCAATCCCTCTAGGTCCTTTCCATTAAACTATCTCCTTTTGGAGGTAGTTTCCTCTTTCAATACTTTGAGTTTAAATTAACCCCTTTAAGTTGAGGGAGGTTAAGAACTAAAAGAACCTCAAAGGAGATCCAAGAAATATAAACCTTTGCAGCCTCATACTATTGTATCTAGAGCCCATTCATTGAAATGAGAGATTTTTAGGGAGAAAGCAATTGAAGGAAGAGGTTCAGAGAGGCTTCAAAGCCACTATCCTTATTCCAGAAAACTCAGGGGTTTGGTCCTTTACATAACTCATTCTTAAGATCAAACTGTCATAAAATCCTATTCACAACCATGACCACAGGGGAAGATAAGTGAGACATTCAAATGTCAATAATACACTTCTAAGAGGTCAGAGAAATTAAATTTTAAAAGTCAGGCTGGTTATTTCTCAAACAGCATTTAGTTTCGAGACTATTACTTACTTCCAGCTTCCACAATGAGTTGATCAAATTGAGTCCCATATGGCAAATCTGCAAACTGGTTCCACACTACCCATATGTGGTTTAATTAGAATGGCCAATGGGAAGGGGAAAAAGATTGGGTTTTGGTTGTTTACTTTATTATGCAAAACTTCACAGTCCTTTGCTTCTGGAGCCACAGCCTCCCTCACAGCATTCTTTCATTTCACATCAAACCCAGGCTGCAGTCCTGACCACTTTCTATTGGCTTTTTCTATTGGCTATTTCTATTGGAGGCAGATGGAGAGACCATCTCAGAACCAGGAATCCCTACTGGTTTAGAGCCCTACTGCTATGTCATATAAGTGGTGACAAGTCACCAACATTAATGTCTCTCCCCAGAAAGCCCACACCCACCCCAAGTTCAAGCAGGGGCCAAAAGCAAGGATAAGCACTCAAGAAACAGATTCCTTAAAAAAAAAAAAAAGAATTTATTTATTTATTTAGAATATTTTTTCTATGGTTACATGATTCATGATTTTTCTTACCCCTTTTCCCTCCCCCCTCCTGGAGCTGACAAGCCGTTCCACTGGGTTATACATGTATCACTGTTCAAAAGCTATTTCCATGTTAGTCATATTTACAGTGGAGTGATCTTTTAATGCCAAAACCCCAATCACATCCCCACTGAATCATGTGAGCAATCTTATATGTTTTTCTTCTGCCCAGAACAGATTCCTTTCACTAGTGCTGGGCTCAGAGCTGGGATGGAACAGTCTCATCCATAGGCAGGTGAAAGCAACTACTGCCGGGTCACTGAACAGATGAGCCAGGTTTTTCTCTTTCCTTCTCTCTACTCTGCTCTCCGAGCTGAGTTGACTCTAGATCATAGTCCCCACTTTCTTGTCACTTATCTCAGTGATTGGGAAGAATGTCTCTTACTTTATCCTGCTCAAGAACTTGACTCTCCAAATAGCCTTCCTACCACAACATTTCACCAGGGATTTCAGGACTTTGAAGGAAATAAAGAGACAGAGCTCACAGAATAGATCTCTGATTTTCTGGGGTTAGGGAACTTTCAAGGGGATGGAATTCCTAACCTGATGCATGTTTTGCTGCAACTTACAGTTTTAAAGAATTTCCTAGAACCCTGAGAGCCTTTATCACTTGCCTAGGTCACAGTCAGTATGTTAGGACAGGGACTTTAAGCCCAGCTCTTCCTGGCTAGGCTACTTCTCTACTTACTAATGTAATATTGAAAAATTCATATTATACCAAATGTAATGTACTAAATATAATATTTAGAAATTGGTTTGGAAATATATTAGTCAAAAAAAGAGACTGTGGTCATCATTTATAAAAACAATTAACCCTTAAGTCATGAGGATGATACTAGCTTATAACAATTTAATTTTAATATATAAGAAAGAAATAAGGAGGGAAGGAAATAGAGAAATATTTCCTAGCCTGTCACCCTAACTTTACCAGCTCATGTGGGTGTCTTCCACCCCAGCCACAAACGCCAGATAGCAGACAAGCTCCCAGCCAAAAATTTCCAGACAAAAAGGCCCATCCTACTCTGAGGTCTCATTTTTATAGTCCTCCTTTTCAACGTCATGTCCTTTTCCTGTTTGTTAGTCTAAAACATCTCAGGAACCAATCAAAGTCTCTCTGTTTGGAGCATTACAGCCAAGCCAATGGGCTGCTGTGGACGAGCAGAAAGTTCACAATCCTAGGAGGAAGGATTCCCTTCACATGCTATTCAATACTTCCCCTCATTAGATGGGAAGCAAAAAATAAAAATTTGGAAATTCCCAAGTTACTCTCTATCTAGGGGAAGAAGAAGGGATGAAACTATGATTTCATTGATTTGAGGAACTCCTTGGGAAGAAACTTGCTCTAATCAACTCATCTGTAATTAATATTCCTAGAAAATTGGTGGGTTACGAGGCTATGCAATTTATGAGGCCAACTTTCTATCTACTATATGAAACTGTATCTGAAATAATCTTTATTAAATTATCCTGACAATGCATCATATGATAGAAAATTATCCAACTAACAAGCGATATCAGGATTAGAGGGAATTTATTGGTCAAACTGAGAGGCAGCATGGAAACACAGAAGACCTGAGATCAGGTCCTGCCTCTAACACACATTAACTACAAATTCCTTGAGCAAGTCACTTTCCCTCTCATTAACTCAAGCACACATAGGCAATAACAAAGAGTATCCTCACTGAGAATTCTCTAGAGCAATGAAATCACAGGAACAGGAAAAAAAAGTGTTCCACAATTTAATAGCACCCTACCATTCTAAGATTATCTCAGTTTATTCCTTTTAGTATTTTTTTCTAAAGCAAAACTTATTGTCCCACAAAATAACTGGACTTTTGCTCAATATTTCTTTTGAATTTTCTCAGGCTGTTCTCTTTGCTTGGAATACCTTCCCTCTATGTTTCTGAAATTTCCACCAGTCTTTTAAAGGCCAATTCAGATGATAAATCCTCCAGAAAGATTTCCCTGTTGAATAATGACTTTTCTCTTTCCAACCTTACCTAGTATCTTATTTTGTAATTTCCTAATGCACTTATTCTATATTATTGTTAATCTCTGCATGATGTCTTATGATAAGCTTCTTGAGAACAAGAATTTGACTTATCTAAACTGTTGAAATGGATCTTTAGATCCATAGCTTAGTACACTAAACACAGTCAGCAGGAAATTTAATATATGTTTATTCTTCATTATTGTATGATGATTCACCAAAATCATATTCTTTCCTACTTTTCAATAAAATTAATAATGGGTTTGTAATGAGACCTTATCTTATTAAAACAATAACTTTTATTTAAAATGGGATAGTATATTCCTAGCATACTAAGAAGCATAATCATAAATGATTAAAATATAATTAAACCTGTCAAAATAAACAAATGAAATCTTCTAGGTCAATGCCTAAATTTTTTATAAGGTATTGTATTTATTCATTAATTTATAGCATTTATGTAATCAACAAAGGTTTCAAGGGCAATCATTTGAAAAAGTGAGATTGCAATCTCTTACTTTATTACTATACATTTGATCTACATTACCTATAATGTTAATGATCATTACTTACAAATTTGAGGGCCATTTATCCTTTACTCTTTTTGACTATAAAGAAGTAGCATGAGGTAGTAGCAATAAGCATTGAAACAGAGCTCAGACCCATGGTTTATTTTCATTTTTTAATTTTAAATTTATTTTAAATGAGCAAAAGTCATTAACTTCTGACCATCAGTTTCCTTCCTTGTAAGATATAAATTGCAGTATGTCTACTACCTACCTCACAGAGTTGATGAAAGGAAAGAACTTTATAAACCAGAAAGCATTGAACGTGGGAAAAGGGAAATAGCTTTAGATTGAGAGACAGAGGACTTATATTTGAATCTTGGCTCCTCTGTATGATCTCTGTTTAACAAGTCATTTTGTCTCTCGGCATCATTTTCCTCATCTATAAAAAGAGAGGATTGAACAAAATCATCTTCAAGTTCTAAAGCTCTGTTCCTATAAATATATTATCTATCCAATCCCATTTTCTTCAACAGATTGGATCTTCTATCAGTCCCTCTCTTTCCTCTAATCTTCAATCTCTCCCTTTCTACTGGATGCTTCCCTTATAGTTATAAATACACTCATGTTTTCTTTCATTATTGAAAAAAAATAATCACTTGATTCTAACACTCCATTCCTACCTATTAGCCAGAAAGAAATAATGTAATGATGTCATTAGTCTACTATTATTAATTTATATTTAATCTTTTTTGACTATTGCACAAATGGACCAAAAAACTGAGAAAATACCCCTAACCCCTTATACATGATTAGATTTTATTGTTAGCAGTAGTTTCAAGATAATCATAATTATAATTCTAAGATAGTTAATATAAGTCATGATTTTAGAGGCTTTTTCTTAATATTTTAGTAAAGTTTTAAAACTGCTTTAGCTTAGGCCTTAGAGTCAACCCCACCCTTCTGAGTTGATGTATCATGCACCCTAACTTGTGATCAGGTATGTCATTGGCTTTGCCCTTAGTTTCATAACTAGATATGGTATTATCCATCACCACCCATCCTTATCCTGTAGAGGCCCAGAGAATATCCTTCTCCTCTGAATAACCATCAAGTGTCTCTTAGGAAGATCTCTCCCACTAAATAAGGAGTGCTTCCTAGTTGACCTAACCATAGAACAGTGTTGCTAGTGTCTTCATCCTTTGAAGGGTACGACCATTCTTATACTTTTCTTTTCTTTGTACTTGTATGGAAGACTTGGCTGTTCCTTTAAAGTTGTAAAAGAAAGTCTCTTCCAGTGTGGTGGGTCTTCGGATATAAAACGGGAGTCTGGCTTTGTTGGAGGATTTGGTCCTCTTCCAATAAACATAAATAATTACCTGGATTGGAGAATTTGACTCTATTTATCTAAATTGACTATGCTTAAGAAAATTTTGATACATTATAAATGTTATTATGCGGGTGAGAGAACCATAATTGCCATTTGGTTTTAGTACTCCACCAAATTTCTTTAAAAATTTTAGTCTTTTATCAGATGAAAACTTTTCTTAAATGTATTTACGCCTATGTGTATATACCAAATTATGTGTATGTGAAAATAATTTTATCCTGTTTTTCCAATTACAAAGACTGAATCATTATCTTCTCAATTTTATTACCTACCATATTTTTTAAAATCTACTCAATGTTATCTTCGTAGACAAAGGGCTGGCATGACATAACTTTGGAATGTTAGAATAAGAATGGATCTTGAAATGGTATCTATTCCTAGTCCCTAATTATAGAATTAAAAAACCTAAAATTGGAGGAAGATCACTGATTTGCCCAAGAACACATAGTTAGTATGATGTTGGTACTAGAAACCAAGTCTTCAAATTCCCAATCCAATGACTCTTTCAAAAGAAGCATTTTATTTGCTATGATTTCAATACTACAGAAAAGGACCCACCACATCCCACAATATCTACTTCTCAATACTTCTAGATTGTATCAAATTCTGTGATTGGAAACATTTTTGAATATTTTTTGAGACCAGCTGTCCCTATCTGATTTTGGCTGGAAATGCAGAGGCAACTCATGGGTCTGATTCTACTTGAGATCAAGATAGAAGCTTTGAATCTGTTCCATTTCTGACATGAGTTGGTTTGCTTCTCCTTAGGAAGCCTTAAAAGGTTCCCCATTCTGGGGAGTCACCATATTGGTGCTGAACTTAATATGGATACCCCACTGGCCTAGTCCTACTGTAGCTTTAAACTCCTGACCTCAAGCAACTCACCAGACTCTGCCTCTCTATTAGCAGGGATTACAGATGTGCACCAACAAACCTGACCACCAGATTCCTTTCTATATCATCTTGATTTTCAATAATTTTCAAAGAGTCATCACAAAAATTAAGATATTAAAATTTTATCTTTCTGCCAGATATGTCATGAATTGCAAGTTATAAAGATAGAGCTTCATAGATAGTTGACAACAACCCAGTTCACCAAAATGGTTCCAATACTAAGAGATGAAACAACATGCTAAAAATACCCTAGCCAATTTTTAGACTAATTGTACAATGAATATAATGTTGGTTAGGGTCTATTGGGTTTTCTATTGAGGTAGCCTTTTAAAAAACAATTTAGGAATAGTAGGCTCTGAACCACCTTTGTACACACCAATAATAAGAAGGTCAGAAAAAGGTAAACATGTGACTTGTAAAGATTCCTCTGTACCAGAGGTGTGCTTAATGGACTCATTTATGACTTGGGCTACTTCTGTTTAATGTACCACCCCCTGATCAGTCCACTACCAAAAGAGATTCTGTTTAATCAGACTATACTCTGTGGGGCATGGTGGAAATGTTTGAATTTAAATCAGAGGGTCTGCCTATGTTTGAATGCCAGAACTACTATTTTGTATCTTCATTAATTTTAACAAGTCATTTTACTTCCCTGGGATTTAGTTTCCTTATCTGGAAAATAGGTAGATGGGCACATGGGGGCGGGGAGAAGGGGTTGATGGGTTGTGGAGCTAGATGGAGCTCCCCAAGAAACATCCTGAAAAGTACCATCACAGAAGGAATATGGATTAAGAATTTAGAGGTCATCTTGTCCAATTCTCTCATCTAAATTTCTGTCTCCTTCAATAACATCATTGCATATTTTAAACAATGGATATGAGCAGATACTTAAATAGTGAATTATTAAATTTCTCTGTTGAATCTATGGGAAATTCAATGTTCAGAGCTAAGACAACCATCAACCCCAAATATCAAAATCACTGTTACCGGCCCCCATGAAACAACAAGTATTTTAAAGAATGCTATTTGGAATGGTACACCATCACTTATCTATACATTTATTTTCTTTTCTCTTTTTAAATAATCAGGTTAAGAAACATCTGGGTGACTCAGTGGATTGTGAGTCAGGTCTAGAGACAGGAAGTCCTATGTTCAACTCTGGCCTCAGACACTTCCTAGCTATATGATCCTGAGCAAGTCTCTTAGCCTGCCATTGCTTATCCCTTGCCACTCTTCTGCCTTGGAACCAATACACAGTATTGATTCTAAGACAGAAGGTAAGGGTTGAAGAAAATAGTAGATTTACAGACCCATTTATTTTTATGTCTGATTAGTCTACAGAATTGTTAGAGAAAAGATTTGACGTTTCCCTCTCTGACTCAAAAACAAACTTAGATTAAAATCTATCTTAGCCTACATAAATGTGCCAATCTCAAGGGATTCAAATGCTGTTCTAAAAAAAAGTGAGGAGTACCCAACATTGTCCAAGAGCTGTGATGACAGTTAAAGCTCCAAATAACATCAAAATATATAGGAAACTGCTATCCCAAATAAAATTGAACAAATTCTCCTATATATTCTTTTTAATGAGTTCCCAGACAATAACTTCATTCCTAATCATCTTGGGCTTCCAGATTGATTGGATGCCTATGTTTAGATTTCTTGGCTTTCTATAGACTAGAAGCCCATATGTTTAGACACCAGGGAGTCCCAGGTGTGTTGTAGCTCAGAGTTCCTTTTTACATTTCTTCAGAGTCCCCTTAATTCAATTCTGTGACTCAAAATGCCTCAAGATTTGATCTGTGTGTTGTCCAAATTCTGTCTGTAGCCCAGTGAAAGATTTAATATTGTTTATTGCCAAATATGTCTCCAAAAGTTTTAATCCCCTTATCTCTCCATTACTTGTTTGTAAAGCAGAATAATTCAATATTGGAGTCAGAGCAAACCAATGCAGGCGTAATTCTAAATAAGGAAGAGAAAACTTGGCAGTGTGTAGAGCTCTAACAGAGAATCTTAAACTTCTTTTTTTTTCTAAACTCTTAGCTACAGCAAGGCTTAAAATGTGTTTTTCACTCACAATTTTTAAATGAAGGTGCCATTTAATTACTAAGTATCTAAAGTAATCCTTAATACTCAATTTTTTAAATATATTTGAACAATTAATTGTTATTGAAGGGAGACTGGATTATAGTTTCAATTCTGCCATCACTTATAAAAATCATACAGTGTCTACTATGGTACTATTTACCTGGGCACATAGGATACAAAAAACATTAATAATCTGAAAAAATAGCGTAAAATCTCAATGAATCAAGGTAGATTTCAGAGTTGCAGCTTCTGCATAAGCTAATATCAAGCCTCTCAGTGCCAAATTGCTAATAATCTAACTGGTCCAAAATTCAAGCATCTATCCACTTAAAATTTTATGAGTTAAGTTACTGTTACAGAGCCACCACTGTGGTTGTTTTCTTAATTGCAGAAGTCCTGAATACCTTTGGTATACGTGTTAACATTACCATGGAATGTAATAGAATCCCAGCCCCTGGATATCATCATCACTTACCCACAAGGTAACTAGAAGATGTGAAATAAGAATGGTAAGTAACAGGTCTAGTTTTAATCATTTGACCTTTATGCAAAACACATTTTTGCTGTCTGAGTCTCATTTGTTCTACTGGACAAAGAATGGGGACAGAGACGTACAGTGGCAAATTTCTCCCCTTGCTTCTATGTCATGATGGAAAAGGTTGTATTCTGATACCTCTACACCCAGACTTAATAGAAGTCAAACTCCTAGTATTCCATATTTAAGATCCTGTCAGATCTCTGAAACCTTTTGGCATGGTACTGAAAGGAAGTAGGGAATAAAATCAAATATGAAAAAAATAAAGGCTTTGTCTCCTCAGAGAAAGTTTATAATATAAATCTATTTGCATAACACAATAAAATCTTAGAGCAAGGAAAGAGACTAGCTATTCATCTCTTCCTGGGTCTACAAAAGGTTCTTGTTTCATGCTACTGTGTAAAATATTGCCTAATTTTAGGGCAGTATAGGAGCTATTAAAGCATTAAAAGGTTTGGTACCTGTGGGAAGCATTAAGTAGGTGATTCATGGTTTGCAGTAGCTTATTTTTTGGTATCAGAACTAGGAAAATGGATAAAAGACCCAGATTTACATAAGATTGAAGTGGCAGTGTCATAATATATAGGTTCCTTTCTTATACATTAGTATTGTAAAAGGGAATTTTTTATTCCCTTTGTCTATTTTAAGTTAATCAATCAGGAACTTGAAGTACCTCTACTTAACATTTAGTAAGTCACTAACAAGAGAGTTCACACTTACTTAGTTTTTAACATTTAGTCCTAAAAGATCACAAGCACTTCCCCCTCCTCCATTGCTAGGCAAATTGAGGGATTTTAATTGATTCCTGAGATGCAATACACCACCCCACAGTGAAAGGAAGGAGAAACCAGAGAGACAGGAAGTGACATGGAGAAAACTGCTTATAAAAGGCAGTCGAATGCATTCTGATTTATATTCTTCTGCCTTGATGGCCCTTGTGGAGGGAGGACTTCTGTGTTGGTGTCTCTACTTGGAGGGTCTGCTGCAGTGGAGGAATTCTTCTGCCTTGGACTTCTCTGTGTTGGAGATTGATTCTGCTGGTAAGACTCTTGCTGAAGAGACTACCATGACTTCTGGTTGGATATCAGGACCTGAGGGAGCTTTGTTCAAGTTGAGCTGGATTTCTTTGGATCAGCAATTATAAGGTATTTAGCTAGGCAATATTTTCTACTCCTTCCTACTTTTCCCCCTTTACTATCTCTACTTTGTTGTAATAAAGCTACTAAAGCTACTAATATTCTCATAGTTAAATTTTTACAAATGGCAACCACAATAATTCTTTTAAACTCATAAATTTAGTCAAACCATTTGTGACAATCTGAAGGTACAAATTTGTGAGGACACTGAAGGTTAAAACAGCTTCTGAAGTTCTATCCCTTTCTCAAATGTAAATCATGATATAACTTTTTTTTTACCCTTATCTTCTGTTTTAGGATCAGTTCTAAAATAGAAGAGCTATAGGAGTTCTGGATTAAGAGACTTGTCCAGTGGTCACATGGCTAAGAAGTACCTGATATCCTACTTGAACCCAAATACTCCTGATTCTAGGTCTGGTTCTTTGTACAGTGTGCTAACTAGCTGCCCCATTATGAAACTTGTCCTCTTGAAAACTTGCAGACTTGAAATCCCTCAAACTCTCAAAATATTCACTCCATCAAAATTGTGTATCAGCCTCTCATATTCAAAGTTTACATTTACATACAAAGAGTACATTGTCTACTTTTTCTGCCCCTCAAATCCAGTTGTCCCCCAAAATACATTCCAATTTTGCTTCACTTTATTTCTCCCCAAATCAATCCTTAGGGGGACCACCTTCCTGGTATATATCATTGATGGTAAGTTGAGAAGCTGAAATTCTGAAGAGTACCTTAATTTTGTGCAGAATTGCTAGAATAGTTTCTAGGACTATACATTATCATTATTTTACTTCTTTCTTCTCTGAACATTCATTTAACCATGAAACCACAGACCCTCCCAAAATGACCAAATCATAACTTTTATTCAAATAGTAGTTTGCTTTCTTTTGGTGTCACTTTGACTTGAAGATTTTGTTTGGTAAGGATCCTGAGGCTATGTTGATTATTTGCAATGTCAAGAATAGCTTGCCCACAACTCTGGTATCCATCATTTTCTTAATATATCATGCTCTGAACATATTGACAAAATTATATGTGCCAGAAAGACACTGGGCAATAAAAATGTTAGTAGAAGGAACAATAAGATTTGAGCATAAGATCATCCTCCAATTCTAGATAGTATATTCAGAAAAGTATCAACTTTTTTTTTTTTACTAATACACGCTTCTCAAAATCAAGTTGCCAATTATCTAACTGATCCAAAATTCTAGAGCAGCTACATGGCACAGTGAATAGAGTACCAGGCCTTGAGTCAGGAAGCCTCATCCTCCTGAGTTCAAATGAAGTCTCAGATACTTACCATCAGTGTGACCCTGAGTAAGTCACTTAACCTTGTTTGCCTCAGTTTCTCTTCTGTAAAATGAGAGAAGGAAATTGCCAGCCACTGTGCTATCTTTACCAAGAAAATCCCAAATGGGGTCATGAAGACTCAAACCTCAGTAAAATGATTGAACAACAAAAACTAGTACAGTTAGGCAACTAGCCTAAAGTATATAAACTGAGGAAGTAACTTGGTACATAAAGACATTAACAGGCTTTCCTAGTCTCACAAAGCCAGTGTGTGTCAGAGGCAGGTCATGAAGCCAGGTCTTTCAGACACATAAGCTAAATTTCTGTACACTACTCCATACTGTCTCTTGCATTTATTAGAAAAATACAAGACAGAAAGAGAAACAAGGACAAAGAAAAGATAATCATAATTAGTAAGGGAGAGAATAATTTAAATAAATAAAAATAAAAGTTATGTGGTAAAGTATAAAAGAACACAGCAAAAAGATGATCCATCAAGGGAAAATTTGATAGGACAACAGGTGAGTAATAATAATAAAAATTCCAGAATCAGATCTAGAATACTATGTACAGTTTTAGCCACAATAATTTAAGAAGTACACTGATGACCTCCAATCTAGTTAGTTAAGAGGCTTAAGTAGTTCTTGTCAAATAAGAGGCATAGTGGAGAGAATACCAGAAGGATACCTAGTGTGGAGAGATCTTGCTCCATGGAATTGAAATCAAGCAGAGGAACAAATGAAAAGTGGAATAAACTGAAAGTTGGGTTTACACCTTCTATAATGAAAGGCATTAGGAAGACGTTGGTACACCCTCTCTGGCCCTTTACCAGAGGGGTAAAGAAGGCTGGCTGAAGAAGCTAGTGTCAATCAAGGCTGGAGACAGCAAGATGGTGATGTGTTTGGAAGTGATGAGATTATTTCTTAAGACTGTCCCAAAGAGATCAGAGAGGAGAAATGAACTACTTATACAAAAAATATATATTTATAGCAGTTCTTCTTTGTGGTGGCAAAGAACTAGTAAATGAGTGGATGTACTTTAACAGAGTAATGACTGAACAAGTTGTGGTGTATAATTGTAATGGGACCATAATGTACCATAAGAGAGGACAAACAAGATGATCACAGAAAAATCTGGAAAGACATATGATAAAGTAATATAAAGTGAAGTGAGCAGAATGAGGAGAAATGTTATACATAGGAACAGTAAGAATCAATAATCAACTGTGAATGACTTAACTGTTCACAGTCATGTGAGGATCCAGGACAACTCCATGATGAAAAAGGCTTTATTCCACCATCGAAGGAACTGATGGAGTCTGAATGAAGATTGAAACACACTTCAATTTATTTCCCCTATAAATTTTTCTCTAGTGTTATATATGTCTTCTTTTACAATAGGATGAACATGGAACTAACATGTATAAACCTATGCCATATTACCTGCCATCTTTGGGAGGACTTGTGCTTTGCAAGTCTTTTAAAAAAATAGAAAAGGAGTTGGAAAATGTGGAACAGCAAATGTAGAATGGAGGGAGAGTGTCTAGGCATACCAGTAGAAGAAATTTACATTTCTATAGTACATTGAGATTTACAAAGGTTATTCTCCTGTGAGATAGTACAATGATTATTATTCATATTTTGTAAACAAGTTGAAGGGTCTGGGAATATTAATCCTGGAAAAAGGAAGATTCAAGGGAGGCAGGAGAACTATCTTTAATTACCTGAAAGACTGTCATGTGAAAGAGGGATTAGACTTGTTCAATCTGACTCCAATAGGTAAAATCAGGAACAATGAGTGGAAGATACAAAGAAACAAATGTAGGCATTATGACAGAAAAGTTTTCCTAACAATTGGATCATTTCAAAAGTGGAATGGACTGGTGGTGTATTCTCTCTTAATGAAGTCTGAGCAGAAGCTAGATGGCCAACTGCCTGGTACATTATAATAAGGATTCTTTTATGAATTGGGCTTTAGTGACATTCGTATCTTTCCCAACCCTGAGATTCTGTGATTCCATTTTCCTGAGAAATAAATAGAAGACACTCAAAGACTAAAATTCCATAATTTATTGACTAAGAAAGCCTTGCACACATTTTGAAGCCTAGGAATATTTGTACCAATATTGTAACAATAGTCAATTTGGTGAAGAAGACTCAATGTAGCAGCATTCTGTGACAGTTCTTAGTATGTTAAGGATCCACCATATTAAAATGATCTCAGGCAATCTATGATATGGCTTCAAGGTCAAAATTCATTCTTTCCTACATTTTTGTTATGCAAAGGGATTATGAGGGAACTTTTTAAAAGATTTGTATGCAATAGAAAAAAATACCTAGCAAAATAATTTGCCCCCATTTTATAAAAAGGAGAAGAAATGCATTTCAGACATCTGTAGCATCTGTAGTTGATGGATGGTCCTTTTGTGTGAGAATAATCCAACTCTTCTACCACAAACATCCTGCAGCTGCTGTTTAAACTCTGCTGTCAATAGTGCCTGCTTTGTACTCTTCCCTCTTGGCAATTGTTACTTTCATGCAATGTTCTTCACATAGTCTAAATACACTGAATGCTGTGATCCAGGAGTCTCATAAGAGACAGAAATCCATTTGCATTTTAGTGTTATGGTCACTATCATGCTCTCCCTTACAGTAAGTATCTCTGGTTGAGCAGTTGCTCAAGCAGATGTTAGGCAGTCAGTGTGTCTCTGTAATGCCAAAGGTCTTGATTCTCTGAGTCAAATTGTACCTCTAAACTCAGCACTCTGCCAAATCATTTAGTCCAAAGACTCCCTTTAGGCAGAAGTACAATCCAAGATGGCCAACGAGGATGGCAGCTGGAATACATACAGGCAACATAAAAGCCACACACAGAGAAAGGGAAAGTTTACTAAATAGTTAGATGTCCACCAACTGGCAAAAGCAGAATTTGGCAAGAGTATTAAGAGTTGGTTGCCATATGCAGGTGGCAGAAGTGAATTAAATTACAAAAACATTTTTAAAATGTTACTTTCAGCTGTGATGCATTCCTAATTGGTTGTTTGGGAAAGTGAAATCCCTTGTTGGATTGATTTGCCTAAGATGCTATATGTTTTAAATGATCCTAAAAGGTTCAGGATCAGAACAGACTACAGATGTCCTCAAAAGGAGTGGAAGGAATGATGGGATAGGATAAATGAATTTCTCCATTTACTGTTCTATATTCCAATTTATAGATACTAAAAGAAGAGTTAGACACAGGAAGTCATAAACCCAACAGACTTTTTTAAGGTCAAGCAAACTCAGAGCTTTAAAGTTTTTTTTTTTTTAATTTACACAATTCTTCAAAACCTCCTAACATATATCCAGAAGAAAATTTCAGATGTTTCTATATGTTTTATTTATATTCTTCTTGAATTTCTTTTTAAAATATCTCATAAGCATTTTATTAAGATAAATGCTAAATAACTCTCTACTCATTACTGACCAAAATCCCCCCCAAAAAAACCCCTAGTGTCAGTTCGCCATCTGTCCAATAAATCCAATCCAATAAATATTTTTTAAATACCTACTATGTTTCAGGCAATGTGCTAAGTTTTGGGAACATAATTAATAAAAAGATATAAAGCAAATGCCCCTAAGGAAATGGCAATATAAAGAAGGAAACTATGCCCAAAAGGAGAAAAGAAAGTAGTGGAGGATACCAGGAGCGTACCTGGTGTTGTTGTGACATCATTTTCCATGGAGGTGAAACCATATAAAGTGGAAGATGTAAACTGGAGTGAGTAGAAAGTCCAGTTCCTTCCCGCTATAAAGAAAAGCATTAGGAGAAGTCTAGTAGTGTCCCCCTCCTCAAAACTCTTAAAAAGAGGCATATCAATGATAGAAATTCAAACTCATATAGTGCTCTGAGGTTTCCAAGGGCTATTCTTAAAACAAGCCTGTGAGACTGTAGTACAGTTGATTGTTATCCCTATTTTATATAGGAATACTTTGAAGATATAAAGGGTTAAGTAACTTATTGATTCTCACAAAGCTTACAAGGGAGAGGCAGATTCAACACTAGGTCTCTTCTTAACATATCAGCAAGCTATACCACAATTCTCCTCCTATGGCAATAGCTGACATCTATATAGCATGTCAAGGTTTTCAAAACACTTTATGTGCACTGTCTCATTTGACCCTCACAAAAACCCTGTGAGGCAAGCCTTACATTTAATTATTATCCCTATGTTAAAGATGAAAAAAATTAGAGCTTAAAGGAAATAAGTCACCTAGTTAGAAATAGAGGGTTCTTCAAAGATCCTTCTAAACTTAACATAAAGATGTCAGTTCCTTCTCTATCATAACTTTGTCATGCTTTCTTATGTACTATCTAACATGTAGATTGATAGCCAAATGTGTAGATTTTCTTAAGGATTTTATAGTGACAGAGGATTCACCGTTTGATAGTTCAGCTTCAGGCTTCAGCAGCACAACTTAGACAGGTGTGTAAAGCATATATGTCTGATACACCTTTTTTTTCAGGGGCTAATCATTTTTCTTCACTACTTGACAGCTGCATCCTACTGTGGTCACCATTTCAGTATCAGAGCCATCTAGACGATCCTATATAAATGATAGCTGATTTCTGCACTATAGCTTTTCATTATTACTCTGATCTTTAAAACACAGCTGAATGCCCTTGTTGCCAGCAGTGCAAGTAAATGGGACTTTGATGCCTCCAGTGATCTGAGATAGGGAATGAGCTGACCAGCATCAACCAAGGGAATACCATTTTTGCACAACTTTCCACACAGCTAATAAAACAGAATGACAAGTCTAAAAGATAAAGAGTATCATCTTTAATATAATTCAACACAAAAAATATTTATCTAGTGCCTACTATTTTCTAAATATTGGGTTGAGGCCTAGGGATACAATTTTTTTTAAATAATCTTGGTGACTTAGGGAAGAAGAAAGAGAGACTCGAATCCCCAAAAATGTGACACAAGGAAAAGTGAGAAAAATACAAGTGTGGGAAAAAAAAAAGGTTAGCCAAAGTATAATGAGAAATTTGAGGAGGAAAACATCATTTTTTACCTGAAGGAGTTTCTATCAGTAGAAATGTGAGTACTAAGGAAAGGAAGAGAACATGAGATAAGATAAACATTTCATGTATGAGGGACAACAGAATCAAAAGCACGAATATAGAAAAGGATAATATAAGAATAAGACATTTTTCTATTTGACTCTGATATTATATGATACTGATAAGGTAGGTTGCAGCAGATTTAGGGAGGTGGGCAATGAATACAAAGATCAAGAATGTATGCAGGAGATATTTGGGAGCCTCCAATGGCTTCAGAGTAGAGTGGCATGATCAGAATAGTTCGTTAAAGACAAGTAACAAACTGACAAATCCAGAGGAGAGGAGAGGACAGGAGGAGAGAAGAAAGGAGAGGAGAGGGAAGGAGAGGGGAGGAGAGGAGAAGGGAGAAGAGAGAAGAGGGGAGGAGAGGGGAGGGGAGAGAAGAGGAGAGGGGAGGAAGAAAAAATAGGAGGAAAAGAAAGGAAGGAAAAGTGAAAGGAAAGGACAGACAAAAATGGCCAAGTAAGAATCAATATGACTTCAGTTATGACCTGTTCACTTTGAATGTGCATATCAGATTGTTACAAGCTGTTTTAAAGAATACTCATAAAATTAATTAACTCATTAACTCTGCTTACTGTCTTCCACTTTACCCAAAGTCTTTAAAGCTTATACTAGAAATTGGATAACTAAACCATTCCCTTAGTTGAGGAGAACAGAAAGAGAATTATCATTCTCTAGTATGCAGAAGCGAATAGTCACAGTGTCCAAGGAGAGAGCAAGGGGTTTTCCTACCTTCCTATGTGCTATGAGATATCAGGGGGCAGATAGCTAGAATATCATTTCTTTGGTAAAGAAAATGACATCTCTCCCTGTAAAACTGATATTGGGTAAGTGTGCTATTTCAAATCAGTGTGACTGTTAAGTTCTTCAAGGGTAGAGATGTGCCTTTCTTATCTTTGCAGTTTCAATATGTTCTCTACATAGTAGATACTAAGTCTGAGAAATGAATGGATATATATAGAAACTTACACTAAGGATTTTTGAGCAGAAATACTTGCAAGAAGTTCCATGGATACCAGATTTTTTTTTAATCAGACTTGTAATTTCACCCATGAAAGAAATTCCCAGTGATGTATTTCCCCTACCAAAGGGCAGAATGACCCCTTCCCTGCAGCATGTAGTCTTAGATAATTACCAGAAACACTAAATGATCAAATAAATTGTCTACAGTCAAACTGCCAATATGTGTTAAAACTGGGCTCTCAGTTCATTATACAACATTGTATCTCACATATAGAAATAGTATAAAAGGTAATAAAAGCATTTTGTTTGATTCTCTTCTACCCAATGTCTCTTCTTGTACATATCATGGCTAGTCTCCAGTGGGAATATTGCCTTACCATCTTTAGAGAACATAAAAAATTATGAATGCAGGTATGACACAGATACCTGATATATATATATATATTTAGTTATGCTTTCTGAGAAACACAGTGGTAGAGTAACCACCCCTAGAGCTGCCTGGCTCTTGAATAAGTGACATTTTCCATTGTGTGGGCAAATCTGTAGGAAGTGAATAGCTCTCTATGGTTTTCTAGTTGGATATTCAAACTAATTATTAGCTAATATGGAAACTGAAAAATGTGAACTTTATTAGATTTGGTGATTTAGTGAAACCCTCAGAGAAATTTCAACTGGATATTTATGTTTTCTTCTTAGAGAATATGTTGGTCAAAAGTGAATAGAGAGGAAGAGGTAAAAGGATAGCACAGATAGAATCATGATCCTCTTTAACTTAGTGACATGAGCTACTTAAAAATATATTCCTTCATATTACTGACATTTATCTTGTTGGATTATACAATTTTACATTAATAAAATTGGTTGTTACATTAACAAAATTGTGGTATATGTTGGTGATGGAATACTATTGTGCTCAAAGGAATAATGAACTGGAGGAATTTCATGGGGAATGGAACAACCTCCAGGAATTGATGCAGAGTGAGAGGAGCAGAACCAGGAAAACATTGTACAGAGAGACGGATACACTGTGGTACAATCAAATGTAATGGACTTCTCCATTAGTGTCAATGCAATGACCCTGAACAACCTGGAGGAATCTACGAGAAAAACCACTATCCACATCCAGAGGAAACACTGTGGGAGGAAGAACACCAAAGAAAAACAACTTCTTGAATACATGGATCGAAGGAATGTGGTTGAGGATGTAGACTCTAAATGAACATCCTAGTGAAAACAACAACATGGAAATAGGTTCTGATCAAGGGCAAATGTAATACCCAATAAAATTGCATGTTGGCTGCAGGGAGAGTGGGTGGAGGGGAGGGAGGGAAATAATGTGATTATTGTAACCAAGGAATAATGTTCTAAATTGACTAAATAAATTAATTCAAGTGGGAAAAAATTAGTTGGGGAAATTGCTTATGGAGGTTAAAATGTAATTGCCAATTGAGAGAGTTGAGAAGATTTTTGAAAATATATTACTCCCAAAGTCGGGAAAAATAATGTTCATCCTTATATATGATTAAACTAAGAAATGGAAAGAAGAAATATGGGGTGATTTTAAGATATGTCATCAGAATCACTTTTCCCTAAAATATCTTCCCAGTTAGCCTGCCATGATAGCTCCCCACCCACTACCAATTTGTGGGATGCCCATAAGGAATTTCTGAATACCTCTTTATGCTCTCTGCATCCCAGGAACCAGTGTGGGATTTGGAGTAGGAGGGGAATATCATGTGTAGATAGTTCAACCATGGTTATTTGCCCCAAGAAATCTACAGTCAAAATAGTTCCCACCTTGTAAGACCACCTGATTTTTACTAGTCTGCTTATCAGGTTAACTAGTTGGCCCTTAGTATGGCAATAGCAATCAGCTCTGAATACTCCTGAGAAAGGATGAAATAGGCAGCCAAAGAGAAGAGAAGATAGTTAGGGGCTGGGCCTGTGATTTTGCTGGCATAGGAACTCCTGGGAAATGGAACTGCCTCTACCAGTGCAGGAAGCACCTTTTCTGTAACTATCATCTTAAAAAGCTACCTGAGGGATTAAGAAGGTAAGTAACTTGCCCAGGATCACATAGCCAGCGTGCCATAGACAAGACAAACACAGACCTCACAGGCTCTCTGTGTACTCCGAATTAGACACCTTTACATTGGGCAAGTTGATGGCAAAGTAAATAGTGCACTGGACCTAGAATCAGGAAGATCTGAGTTCAAATGAAACCTCAGATACTACCCTGGGCAAATCACTTGACGTTGACTGCCTCAGGCTCCTCTTCTGCAAAACAGAGATAAAAATAGCACCCATCTTCCAGGGGGTTTGTGAGGATAAAATGAAATTACATTTTTAAAGTTCATGGCATATTTAAGTTACTATATAAATGTTAGTTATCATTATTATTATACCATACTGGATAGGGGAGTAAGTAGAAAGTTCAAAAGGGGAATGCAATCACAAGGACAAAAATTACCTGTTTTACAAATAGCCTATTAAATTCTTGGCATAAATACTAAAAATGGAGGCAGTCATGAGAAGACTTTGGAACCAGCATGTAGTAAATATGGCTTTTGTTGTTCAGTTGTTTGGGGCATGCCTCATACTTTGTGAACCCATTTAGGGATTTCTAGGCAAAAATACTGAAGTGGTTTGTAATTTCCTACTCTAACTCACTTGATAGGTGAGAAAACTGAGGTAAACAGGGTAATTGACTTGTCCAGGATGACACAGCAAGTGTCTGAGGCTTCATTTGAACTCAGGAAGATGAGTCTACTTCACTACAGAGCTAGCACTCTATAAACCATGCTGTCTAGCTGCCCATATATCTGGCTTTATAGGTAGTATTCTAGGTATACATCTGATTACTCTAAATACTAGTTGGGTCAGTAGTACCAATAGAACAAAAAGGCATACATTTAAGGAATTATCATTACCTCTTTAAAAGCTAACTATCTATTATTAGCCTAGAGAACATAGTTTGAAGATTTCAACCTCTTATGTCATTAAATTTTTTTTTCTCAAGCTATATAGGACAATGATAATGGACTAGAAAAGTTAAATTGGTTCAATGACTCATGTCATCTTTCTCTGGACCATTATGTAAGGAAATTCCATTTTTTAAATAAACTATCTCAACTGAACCATCATATAGTAAGTCATGAAACATTAATTATGTAAAGAAAAAACAATTATATTTTATATATACTTCTTTTTTTCTTGGAACATGATAAGAAAAGTAATAATATTTTGTTAATAGCAGAGAAGGAGTAAAAAGTTGGTATGGGAACACTGTAATGAATCATATTTTGGCTCCTGTTAATAATATTTCGATTCTTCTTTTAAAAACCAGAATGGGGTAGAATGGACAGACAGGCAAAAAAAATATCAGCCTTTAATTCATTTAGCAGAGCATCTAATGTCAACCAGTTAAAGGCATCATCCCATCTGATTTTGAAACCGGCCTTGCCATGTAATAGAAATTTAAAAAATGTTTGTTGATTGACAATATCTAACTTGGCTTGTCTTACCATTTGACATATCACTGGACTCCTATAATATTGTCTTTCCATGGAAATAACCATCTAGCACCCTTTACTTCCCTATAGTTCCATTCCTTTGTGACAATCTCCCTCCTCCTCTATAACCTGTTCACCTGGTATTGAATTCTTACAAAGCATACTGTGAACTACTCGGCATACTATGGACTATTATTCTGAGACCACCAGCCCCTGTACCATTCACACTATCAGGGTCTACCAAATGTATACCCAGTTAAAAAGAATTGAATCAATGGTGCCATCCTAAATGTACCATTCCTCTTATGAATCATTACTTTGTTTTTACTGCCAAATTTTACATTTTAAATATTCCAGATCCATGAAGTATAAAGAGAAATTTGTGACAGTCCATACCTTATGTTTGACTCAGATGGAAAAGTGTCGTCTTTAAAATTTTTACATTATCACAGGAATCCAAGTGTTTAGAATGCCCAAATTGTTCTGCCATAAGCTGCCTTCAAATGTCAATTCATGAAGATAAATTAAAAACTTCAGCTTTCATTGAATCCCAATGACTCTGAAGTGAAAATCTTTAGGGAAGATAAAACAAAGAAATCAGTATTCTACCGACCACAGTTTGCCAGTAACTCAAATGCAATACAATGAAACAGATACTAAATATCTCTAATCTGTACAGAGTATTAGCCCCAGGGAGAAACAAAATCTAGGTGAGATATATTAGCTTACTTTTAAGGAGTTTAAAAAGTCTACCGAACTTAAAAAAAAATAATGTCTTAATTTTATTTCAAAACTGTGGGATCTTCTTAATTGTTGCCCTCCTGCAACAACTATTATTACTTAGCATATTTTTGACTCCAAATTTTGCTCCAATTCTGAAATTTCTACCCAAAGGACTGTTGGTAAGCTTTATGGGCATTATAAAGTTGGTATTTCTCAGAGGTAAGCCTAAAGTGAGAGTGAAATAATAGTTGCTATTTTTATTTTCCTGGCATTTCATGCTATTCTAACATCATCATTGCTAGTCATATATTTTAGAGCCTTAATTAATCTTGTCCTATCGTATTTTGCCCCGCAGCTTCATTAGTGAAAGGCTATAATTTTATAAATCCAACAAATGATTCAAATAAATAAGTGAGGACATTTGCCTGCATTGGTGACAAGTCAATATGGCTTTTGGCTTTTAAAAGTCACTTTTAATTAAAAAGAAAAGCTTCTACACTATGGTTCTCTCACAACTTGTTTGTTTTGTCAGATGTTATTTCCTTGATTTCCCACAAGAAATCAATTGACTCAACCCAGGATACTTGTGGAGTGGACCATCTGAAGAGGAGACCCCTATTATTGTGTGCCTTCCCAGGCCAGTTTTCCCACATAAATCTCCTAACAGAAGTGCTGTGTGAAATTATTTTTAAGGACTAAAGTGAATTAAAATTAACGTTGTTTTGAAATGTTATGACAGCTCCCTTAAGATGGTGAGTGGCAACCTGAGGTATTGTCAATTAGCTTGGGAATCAATGATCTAAATTACATCCCTCTAGACTGGTTATTTCATTAACTTAAATTATCTCAATGCAGATGATCCCCAGATCTCTATATCCACTTTTTCCTATTCTCCTGAGCTCATATTTAGCAACTACCTTTTGAACTTCTTGAACAGAATGTCCTAAATATGTCTAGAATTCAAGATATACAAAGCAGAATTCTTTCTTTCCCCAAAAAACCTACTGCTCTTCACAACTTCTTCATTACCATCAAAGATACCACCACCATCCTCTTGAATCCACAGACTTGAAGCTTACTTATCAACTTTGACTTCTTATTCACACTTGCCCCACATATCCAATTTATTTTTGTATTTTCTTGTTTGTATCATCACATTTCTTGTACACATCTTCTTATCACCAATTACAGCCATTACTCTGGTACATTCACTTATTTCCTTTTGTCTAGACTGTTGAAATAGCTTGCTGGTTGGTCTTCATCATTCTGATCTCTCCCTATTTCAGACCATCTTCCACTCACCTATCAAAGTGATTTTCTTAAAGTTTAGGCTGATGACATCTTTCCAATTCTGTTCAGCAAACTCCAGAGACTCCTCATTCCCTTAAGCATCAAATACAAAGTCCTTTATTAGACTTTAAAAACTCTTCACAATCTGGCCCCTTACGGTCATAAATCTTCTCCTGCTAGACTCTCCTCTATATCGTCTATGATCCACATATTTTGGACTACTTGCTATTCCTCCCACATAATTTACAATCTTTCCTCTCCGTGCTTTTACATTGGCTATCCCCAACGTATCAGCTACTTTAAGCTTTCCTGACAAAGAGCTAATGGGGTATCAATTTCCTTATTGTTGTTGCCTTACCATTCACTCAAAAGAAAGTAGACAATAAACTTTTAAAAGATAATCTTTTGGAAAAATAGTTAAGCTTTATCCCCAAGGTAAAATTACTTTAGCATACATTGTAGTTGGATGAAAAGGTTAGAGCTGATTAGTTAATTCACTTGAAATCAGACATAACTCTATCTGAGGTGATACCACTTAATTCCTACGAGACTGCTGACAAATTTTTGTTCTTGTCAATGTCAGCGACAACCATAGTAACCAGCATCAGCTTCTATTTATGTTTGGGTAGATGGCTATAAGTGGAACTAGCATAAAACCACAAACAGCTATGATGGACATCCTTGCCCTAACCCTTCTAAGCGTCTCCAATAATGTCTGAAGAGTTTCACTGAGGAAAGGCTATGGTTAAAAATAAGAAATATTCTTTATAACTAGTGACTTTTGCCCAGAAAAGTATCTTACATTCATTGTGAAAACGATGAATCTTATTTTTCTTTGAGTAATCACTGTTTCAAGTTCTTAATAAGTACCAATTAACTAACTTTTGTAGCAAAGCAAGTATCAGGTGTGATGTATATATAATGAAATTATTCAAAGACTAAATAAAATTTTCTAATTTAAGGAAAAGAGAGGAAAAGCAGCCTTCTTATACATTACACTCCAGCTAATACTTGTCACTCCAGTGACATCAGCCTCCTTTCTATTCATCACACAAAATTTTTCATCTCAACTCCAGGCATTTCCAAAACTCCTCCTCCTCATCTCCACCCTAGCTTCTATCAATTTCCAACTGAAAATCCAGTTTTTTTCATGAAACTTCTTCCAATTCCTTTTAATTTTGCTGCCTTCCCTCTATCGATTATATCCAATTTATACTGTATAAAGTTTGTTTTTTCATAGTTATTTGCATATTGTCTCATCTATTAGATTGTGAATGCCATAAAGGCCAGAATGGTCTTTTGCCTTGTTTCGTATTCCCAGCACTTATTATATAGTTCTTAATTATTATAGTTCATAGTAGGTGCTTATTAAAAGTTTATTGGCTGCCTGACTAATTGATCTTGGATATAGCCCTGAATAATTGTGGGAACAGACAGACCTTTCCTTTTCTCTTAGTCACTTCTGTACCTTTATTCATGCTATTCTCTATTCCTGGAATAGCTTTATAATATTCCAAATATTGAATTCAATCCATCTTTAAATCCAAACACAAATGTCTCAACTTCTAGAAAATTATCCCTAACTGTCCAAGGTGATAATTAGTTTTCCCCCTATTCCAATTACACTTAATAATGATATACTATCTGGCATTATTTTGGTTTAAAATTATTTCTCAATTTGTCAGTTATCAATCATGCTTGACTATAAGCTCTATGAAAGTAGAGAATTGTGCTTTATTCAAATGTTTTACATCACAGCACCTGGCACATCAATCTATATAAAATATTTAATAAATGTTTGTTGAGTTGAACTAAATTGAATTGAATGAAAGAAATGTAAACACTGGTTTTAGAGGAATAAGGTATCATGACTGATTTTTGAGGAGAGACACATAGAATCTTGAGGGAACTGAAGGGAAAATAATTATTAAAGGAGTAAAAATATGTGTTCAAAGGAAGGCTATGGCAACTCTGATTAGGAGATGGGAGAAAGGGGGGCTATTATCTGTTTATATATTTATACAATTCAGGTTATAGTTGGACCTGTACATTCACTGATTTTAGCTCATTTTGCCTCTGTTCCTAGATATAAAATGCAGTTATGTTCAAAAAACTAATCTCTGAGAAGAGAATAAGAAAGATATGACTAAACAATCATTTAAATGTAAACCCCTACTGCCACATTCAGTTTCCTGGACATGATTCAATCAGTTATTCAAATTTATGCTCATGATACCTCTTTTTCCACTGAATATTTCCACTGAATATGCTCTAAATTTAACAAAATCAAAATAAATAATGCCACATCATAATAAGGAAAATTATGTTTTCTTTTAAAACAAGATACAAGATAAATGGCCAAGTAAAATGGAACTAGTCAATGACAGCCCCAATCCAGATCATACTGAGGAGTCTGGGGACCCTTCATCCAGAGATATTTAATGAAAGGGGTCTTCTCTTGAATCTAGTCTGCTTACAAATGTGAAAAGGAGATATTCAACTGGCTACTGAGTCAGAATGTTTATAAAAGAATTGCCAAAGAATTTTCTCTGTATTGCTCAGTTATGTTGCAACAAGGAAAAAAGGATTGATGTAAGCTTCCTAATAGTGAAAGAGACCTCAGGGCTTTCAAAATGCCACCATATTACTCATAAAGTCCTATAATTGCTTCTATCTTAGTCGTGCCGATTCTTTCATTCTCTCAAATAAAGGAGTATCAGACTAGGTTATGAACTTATAAGCTTTAAAAGCTCATAAAAACAAGCTGTAAGAGGTGACACAACGCCATGTTTAGACTGGAGTATCAGCAAAGTTTTGAGTAAAAAAAGATTCAACCCAGGAATGAACTAACTCCCATATCCAAGATTTTAGATACAACTAGGGGGTATCACTTGTCTATTGGCTACACTGTTTTTTGAAGTGAATTTGGTTGGACAAATACTTTGTGGGAATTATTTTAATTATGAGATCACTCTACCTAGGTATCACAAGATAGAAGAAGAAAGAGTGGACCTCCCTCTCTGGCACTGAGGAAATATCTGTTCTTCTGTTTGAACTTAATCTTCTCAATAAATATCCCTTTGTAAAAGCCAATTCATTTAATGGATACATGAAACTGGGGTATTAATCACTAGTGATTAAAAATGGGTACAATATACCAGAATGGGGGCTCAAATCAATAGCATTAGGTAAAGATATCCAAACCCTTCCACATTAACTCTAGAATCATGAGCAAGAAGAATGTATTCTTGCTCTGGGGAACATGATTAGTCAGCACAATTATGAGTTGTGATAAGAACCCCCAGAACCTACACTGGCTACATTAAGTAGAAAAAACTCACCACTATTTCCCAAGCTTTCCACTTTCCATAGCTCCTGAGACTAGAGACTACAAGGCCACTCCTTGTTCATTTCTCTACCCTGTATCTTCAGCACAATAAGAAAAAAAATAGCTCTACCACTCAATCCTGTAGTCTCCTTGATTCAGGGCTGAGAGAAATATTTCAACTCTTAATAGAACTTTGCTATACTTCTTTGAAGCAGAAGGGTTCCCAAATATACTCCAGATGATTTAGGACACCTTAGTTACTCCCAATGTTGACTTCCTAAAGACAATACTGAACTATGCCCAAAGGGTTTTAAGAGAATGTCTACCCTTTGATCCAGCCATATTACTGTTGGGTTTGTACCCCAAAAAGATAATAGGGAAGAATACATGTACAAAAATATTCATAACCTCGCTTTTTGTGGTGGCAAAAAACTGAAAAACGAGAGGGTGTCCATCAATTGCAGAATGGCAAACAAATTGTGGTATCTGATGATGATGGAATACTATTGTGTCCAAAGGAATAATGAACTGGAGAAATTCCATGTGAACTGGAATAACCTTCAGGAATTGATGCAGAGCAAAAGGAGCAGAACCAGGAGAGCATTATACACAGAGACAGATACACTATGGCACAACCAAATGTAATAAACTTCTCTACTAGCAGCAATGCAATGATCCAGAACAATTCTGAGGGACTTATGAGAAGGAATGCTATCCACATCCAGAGAAAGAACTGTGAGAGTAGGAACACAAAAGAAAAACATGATAGATCACATGGGTCGATGGTGATATGAATGGGGATGTTGACTTTAAATATTCACTCTATTGCAAATATTGATAATAAGGAAATAGGTTTTGAACAATGATACATGTAAAACCTAGTGGAATTGCTCTTTGGCTCTGAGAGGGTAGAGATGGGAGGGGAGGGAAAGAACATGAATCATGGAATCATGGGAAAATATTCTAAATTAACTAAATAAAATTTTTTAAATTAAAAAATTATTTTATTAAAGTTAAAAAAAATACTGATGTCCTAAAATTGCTCCTAATTGCATTTTGGGAATGTGGTGGAATAGGATTACCTCACTCTCCAAATTCTTCCCCAGTCCCATAATAGTTCAAAGTAGTGCCTCTGATTGAACTTTTAAAGTAGCAAAAATATTTGAGTTAGAGAGAAGTGTTCAATGTAAGACAATTTGGGGAAAAGCTGGGAGGGCTTTAGGTGGCTATATAATACCAAATAAATTGATTGTAATGCCTAGAGACAGCTGTTGAGGTGGAATATCAGCTTCAGAACCTTCAACCAACTACCTGAGGGTTGGGCAAATTGACTGGGAAAAGCCTGTGAACCTATTTGTGTTGACTAGATACTATATCGGGCTGTGCTACAGAAGAGGAGGAACAAATATGTACATATGAGTGTGGTTGGATGGAGGTAAGAATATTGGGAGAACAGAGTTCCTGATTGTACCTCCAGCACAGAAGAGTCAACTTTTGGAGAAACCACAGTGGGTAAGAGTATTGAAAAACATATCATTGCAGGGTCCCTGTAAAAACATAGAAATCAGAAGAACCAAGAAGTCAAAGAACACCAGAGAGATCAGGGAATAACAAAAATAACAAGAAATTAAACTCTGAGTTGTTATTCCTCAATTAGAGGGAGAAAACCTGACACACATAAAATTTTCAATTAAGAAATAGACCATTAAAAATAAGAAAATGTGTAAGCAAAAAGGAAAGAACCAAATCACAGATAATTTCTTTGTAAATAAATACCAGAGTTCAAAGTCAGAAAAGATTGAAATTGGAGCGTCCATTTCTCAGCCTTTAAAGAACACAAAATGGACACAGGCTGAAAAGAGTTATTGGAAGAGCTTTTAAAAAGGCTTCAAACACCAAATGAGAGAGGTTGAGAAAAATTAGAAAATAAAATATAGAAAATTATAAATGAAAAGTCAACCAATTAGAAAAAGAGAGAAAAACTCACTGAAGAAAATAATACATTAAAAATTAGAATCAGGCAAAAGGAAGCTGGTAATTTCTTTTGTATTTATTTCTTTTTTAATTTTTATTTAAAATATTTTCCATGGTTACATGATTCATAATCTCCCCCTCCCCTGCTTTCTCCTCTCCCCTCCCAAAGCCAACAAGCAGTTCCACTGGGTTATAAATGTATCATTGTTTAAAATATATTTCTATGTTATTCATATTTGCTGTAGAGTGATCCTTCAACATCAAAACCATAATCATATCTCTATAACACTATTTGATCAAGCAGATATTTTTCTAATGTATTTCTGGTTCCACAGTTCTTTCTCTAGATGTGGATAGTGTTCTTTCTCACAAGTTCCTCTGGATTGTTCTAGGTCATTGAATTGATGCTGGTAGAAAAGTCTATTACATTCTATTGTGCCATAATGTATCAGTCTCTGTGTATACGGTTCTCCTGGTTCGGCTCCTTTCACTCTGCATCAATTCCTGGAGGTCTCTCCAGTTCACCTGGAATTCCTCCATTTCTTTATTCCTTTTAGTACAATAATATTCCATTACCAACATATAACACATTTTGTTCAGCCATTTCCCAATTGATGGATACCCCATCATTTTCCAATTTTTTGCCACCACAAAGAGCATGGCTATAAATATTTTTGTACAAGTTTTTTTTTCCTTATTACCTCTTTGGGATACAAACCCAGCAGTGCTATGGTTGGATCAAAGGGCAGGCATTCATTTAAAGCCCTTTGAGCATAGTTCCAAATTGCCCTCCAGAATGGTTGGATTAATTGACAACTCCACCAGCAGTGTCCGAATTTTGCCACATTTCCTCTAACATTCATCACTTTCCTTTGCTGCCATATTGGCAAATCTGCTAGGTGTGAGGTGGTACCTCAGAATTGTTTTGATTTGCATTTCTCTAATCAGGGGGAATTTAGAACACTTTTCCATGTGCTTATCAATAGTTTTGATTTCATCATGTGAAAACTGCCTATTCATGCCCCTTGACCATTTGTTGATTGGGGAATGGCTTGATTATTTTGTAAATTAGACTTGATTCCTTATATATTTGGGAAATTAAACCTTTTTCAGGGAGTTTAATTATAAAAATGTTCTCAAAGTTTGTTGCTTTCCTTCTAATTTTGGTTGCATTATATTTATTTGTACAACACCTTTTTAATTTGATATAATCAAAGTCATTCATCTTACATTTTGCAATGTTCTCTTTGTCTTGCTTGGTCTTAAATTCCTTCCTTTCCGACAGATCTGACAGATATACTAATCTATGTTCACCTAATTTATTTATGATTTCACTTTTCACATTTAAATCATTTACCCATTTTGAATCTATCTTGGTATAGGGTGTAAGATGTTGATCTAAACCTAATTTTGCCCATATTGTTTTCTCATTTCCCCAGCAGTTTTTTGAAATACTGAGTTCTTGTCCCAAAAGCTGAGGTCTTTGGGTTTATCAAACACTAGTTTGCTGAGGTCATTTACTCCTATTCTGTTTCATTGATCCACCCTTCTGTCTCTTAGCCAGTATCATAGTGTTTTGATTACCACTGCTTTATATACAGTTTAAGATCTGGTACTGTTAGGCCCCCATCCTTCATTTTTTTTCATTATTTCCCTTGATATTCTTGATTTTTTGTTTTTCCAGATGAGCTCTGTTATAATTTTTTTCTAATTTTATAAAAAAAGTTTTTTGGTAGTTTAATATGTATGGCACTGAATAAGTAGATTAATTTGGGTAGGATTATAATTTTTGTTATATTAGCTCATACTAGCCATAAGCCATTAATGTTTTTCCAATTGTTTAGATATAGTTTTAATTGTGTAAGAAGAGTTTTGTAGTTGTGTTTATATAATTCTTGTGTTTATCTTGGTAGAGTGATTTTAAATGGAGTTTCTTTTTCTCACTCCTGCTGCTGAGTTTTGTTGGAAATAGATAGAAATTCTGGTGATTTATGCGTGTTCATTTTGTACCCTGCAACTTTACTAAAGTTGTTAATTATTTCCACTTGCCTTTTAGTTGATTTTCTGGGGTTCTTTAAGTATACCATCATATCATCTGCAAAGAGTAATAGTTAGTCTCCTCATTGCCTACTTTAATCCCTTCAATTTCTTTTTCTTCTCTAAATGCTACTACTAGAATTTCTAGTACAATATTGAATAAAAAGAGGTGATAATGGGCACCTTGCTTCACTCCTGATCTTATAGGGAAGGTTTCTAACTTGTCCCTGTTGCAGATGATACTAGTTGACAGTTTTAAATATATACTGTTTTATTATTTTGAGAAATGGCCCTTTTATTCTTATACTTTCTAGTGTTTTCTATAGGAATAGGTGTTGTATTTTGTCAAAGGCTTTTTCTGCATCTATTGAAATAATCATGTGATTTTTGTTGATTTATTGATATGGTCAATTATGAGGATGGTTTTCCCAATATTAAACTATCCTTGCATTCCTGGTATAAACCTCAACTGATCATAGTGGATAATCCTCATGATCACTTGCTGGAGTCTTTTTGCTAATATTCTATTTAAGATTTTTGTATCTATATTCATTAAGGAGATTGGTCTGTAGTTTTCTTTCTCTGTTTTTGGTCTGCCTAGCTTTGGAATCAGTACCTTATTTGTGTTATAAAAGGAATTTTGTAGAACAACTTCTTTGCTTATTTTGTTAAATAATTTTTATAATATTAGGATTAGTTGTTCTTTAAATGTTTGATAAAATTCACTTATGAATCCACCTGACGCTGGGTTTTTTTTCCTTAGGAAGTACCTTGATGACTTGTTCAATTTCTTTTTCTGAGATGAGATTGTTTAAGAATTCTATTTCCTCTTTTGGTAATGTAGGCAATTTATATTGTTGTTAATATTTGCCCATTTCACTTAGATTGTCATATTTATTACCATATAATTGAGCAAAGTAATTCTTAGTAATGGCATTAATTTCCTCTTCATTAGAGATGAGATTGCCCCTTTCATTTTTGATACTGTTAAATGTGATTTTCTTCTTTCTATTTTTTATTAGATTGACCAGTATTTCATCTATTTTATTTGTTTTTTCAAAGGACCAGATCCTAGTCTTATTTATTAATTCAATTATTTTTTTCCTTTTAATTTGATGAATTTCTCCTTTAATTTTTAGGATTTCCAATTTAGTTTTTACCTGGGGATTTTTAATTTGTTCTTTTTCTAATTTTTTAAGTTGTAAACCCAATTCATTGATCTCCTACCTCTCAATTTTGTTGCTATAGGCACTCAACAATATAAATTTTCCCCTGAGTACTGCTTTGGCTGTATCCCATTGATTTTGGTATGATGCCTCCTCATTGTCATTCTCTTTAATGAAGTCTGTAATTGTTTCTATGATTCCTTCTTCGACTCACCTGTTTTGAAGAATTAGATTATTTAGTTTCAAATTAATTTTAAATTTGCCTTTCCATGGATCCTTGTTGATAATAATCTTTACCACATTATGATCTGAAAAATGACATTTATTATTTCTGCTTTTTAGTATTTGTTTGCAATATTTCTATGTTCAATCATGTCCTAGTACATGATTGATGTTTGTATATGTACCATGTACTGCTGAGAAGGTATATTCATTTTTATCCCTTTTAAGTTTTCCTCATATATCTGTTACCTCTATTTTTTTAGCACTTCATTTACTTCCCTTACTTCTTTCTTATTTATATTTTGGTTTCAATTCATCTAGTTCTGAAAAGGAAAGGTTAAGATCCTCCACTATTGTGCTCTTACTGTCTATTTCTTCCTTGAGTTCTGTCAATTTTTCCTTTACAAATCTAGATGCTATACAATTTGGTACATAAATATTTAGTAATGATATTACATCATTGTTTATAGTACCTTTTAGCAAAATGTAATTTCCTACCTTATCTCTTTTAATCAGATCAGTTTCTACTTTAGCTTTCTCTGGTATTGTGACTTCTATTTCTGCTTTCTTTTACTTTGTAAGATGCATAATGTATTCTGCTCTAGCCTTTTACCTTGAATCTGTGCATATCACCTTGCCTCAAATGTTTCTTGTAAACAGCAAATAGTAGGATTCTGGTTTTTAATCCACTCTCTATCTGCTTCCATTTAATGTGTGAGTTCAGCTCATTCATATTAAACATTATTACTAATTTTATATTGCCCTCCATCATATTATTCCCTTTAGATCCTGCTGTATTCCCTTTCACTGAAATTCCTACTCACCAGTATTTTGCTTTCAGTCACTCCCCTGTTTCCCCTCCCTTCAATTACCTACTGCTTCCTTTGTCTTGTTCTACTTCTCTATAGGGTAAGATAGAATTCTATACCCCAGAGTATACTTGTTTTTCCCTCTTTGAGTCAATTACAAAGAGAGTAAAGTTTAAGCATTGCTAGTCACCACCTTTATCCTCCCCTCCCTATATTGATTTTTCTTGCCTCTTTATGTGATATAATTTACCTCATTCTTTCTCTCCCTTCCCTTTTTTATTAGTGCAACCCCCCCTTTCAGCCCTTAATTTATTTTTACATGTTATTCATATGCACACATATCATATCATACAGATGTATCATTCCATATCATCACATTTATATATATATATCATATCATATCATCATATATCATCATAGATATCATATTATCAAAATCAACTTATTTTCTAACCTCTTTCTGAGTAAATTCCTTTTATGTTCTCTGCTACTGAGAGTAATTTTTGAGAATTATAGAAATCCTCTTTCCATGAAGACATATAAACATTTTTACCTTAACAAATCCCTTAAATTTTTCCATTTCTTATTTACCTTTCTGGACTTTGCTTGTGTCTCATATTGGGCCTTCAAATTTTTTGTTTAGGTCTGGGTTATTCCTCAGAAATGTTTGGAAATCATCTATCTTATTGAATGACCATTTTCCCCCTGAAAGAGTTTATTCAGTTTTGCTGGATATGTGACTCTGAGTTGTAAACCCAAATCTTTTGCCTTTCTGAATATCATATTCCATGCCTTAGGATCCTTTAATGTAGAAGCTTCTAGGTCCTGAGTGATCCTAATTGTAATTTCATGGTATTTGAATACTTTCTTTCTGGCTGCTTAAAGTACTTTTTCCTTGGCTCGGTGGCTCTTGAATTTAGCTATTACTTTTCTGGAAATTGTCAATTGAGGATTTCTTTCTAGAGGCAATCTGTGAATTCTTTCAATTTCAATTTTATTTTCTTGTTCAAGGATCCCTGGGCAGTTATCTTTGATAATTTCTTGTATATAATATCTTGGAGGTTTTCTTCATCATGGCCTTCAGTTATTTCCATAATTCTCAGATTATCTCTCCTAGATCTATTTTCTAGGTCTGTTGTTTTTTCAATAAGATATTTCATGTTTTCCTCTGTTTTTTCATTCATTTGATTCTGCTGTATTGTTTCTTGATTTCTCATGAAATCATTGGTTTCTATGTGTTCAGTTCTGATTTTTAAGGCCTGGTTTTCCTCTGCCAGTTTTTTATTCTCCTTCTTCAATTGGACCATTTATTCTTGCATCATTTTCATTTCTTTTCCCCACTTTTACTCTACCTCTAATAATTGGGTTTTGAAGGGGGGTTTTTGAGTTCTTCCAGAATCTGTGTCTGTTCCATATTTTTCTTTTGGACTTTGGGTGTGTTTCCTTTGCTTTGACTGTCCCTTTCTGTGTCTGCACCTTGCTCTTTTTCTCCATAAAAAGTCTTTAGAGTTAGGTGCTTTTTTGATTATTTGCTCATTTTTCCTATCTAATTATAGGTAGGCTTTGTTTTCTGGGAAGTTGGGGTACCCTCTTAATCTTCAGTCCTTCCTTGATGTTATTGTTGGCTTATTTTCTAGGTTGTTACTAGTTTTCCACATAATCTGAGGGCTGAGAGTTCTAAGAGTCCCCTCTCCCTGCTGATTCAATTGACCCTTCAGATGCTGATAGCTTAAAGACTTTCCTCAGGCTTGGACATAAGCTTTTGATCACAATCTGAACTTGATTCGGTCAGGTGCTGATCAGATTCTTGCCTGAGGAGTAGGCTCATGTTTTTGGTATCAAGGTATTCTTGATTCAATTAGGCGCAACCTTGATTGCCCTTTCCTGGAGCTCCACCCTTAGTTTTGGGCAAAAGGATCCCAGCAAGATCCCCCTGAGAACTGTGTCCTCACCCCAAGCCTAGACTATGATTCATGGCTTCACTATGGTCCCACATGGATCAGCCCCTTTCAGCCCAGATTGCTTGGGCTGGGACTCCAGACTTTTTCACAGGTTTAAAATTTCAAGGAGTGTTTGTTGCCTTAGACCTCTTTTTGCCTAGCAGAATCTCAGGGTCTGACTTAGCCTAGGCCTAAGTTCAAAACCTGTGAGAGCAGATGTGTGCGGCAGTGGGGCTGTAGTTTGCTCTTAGTTTGCTCCTCACTCACTATGCCCCCTGCTATCTCTGCTCCCCTTTCACCTCAGTTCCCCAAATGGTCTCTGCCTATCTTTTGAGATTTTTCTTTTTTTTTTTTGAAGGTTGTTTCTCTCTGTCTCTTTTTTGGTTCTTTCACTCCTATGTTTGTTTTGTGGTGATATTTTACTCTTGGTCAGAGAGGATTTTCATGGTGAAACAGTGGGCTGCTGCCTTGTTAGTTCATCTTGGCTCCACCCCCAGAAGTTCTTAAGATAACAAAAAAAATAATAAAACAGTGAAAAAATAGAAGTGAATAGGAAACATTTTATTATGAAAGCAACTGACCTGGAAAACAGATTGAGAAAGACAATACAAGATTCTTGGACTACTTGAAATCTATAATCAAAAAACAAGTTTAAATGCCATACTCAAGAAATTGTTCAAGGGGGAAGCTGGGTGGCTCAGTGGATTGAAAGCCAGGCCTAGAGACAGGAGGTCCTAGGTTCAAATCTGGCCTCAGCCACTTCCTAGCTGTGTGACCCTGGGCAAGTCACTTGACCCCCATTGCCTAGCCCTTACCACTCTTCTTCCTTGGAACCAATACACAATATTGATTCCAAGATGGAAGGTAAGGGTTTAAAAAAAAATAAATTGTTCAAGAAAATTGCCCTGAAGTTTTCAAACTAGAAGATAAAAATGGAACTTGAAAGAATTAATCAATCACCACTTGTAAGAAGTCCCAAGAGGAAAACTCATTAGAACATTATAGCTAAGTATTATGACTCCCTTATTAAGAAGAAAATACTCCAAACAAATAGAAAGTTTAAATACTGTGAAACTATAATTGGGATAATAAGATTTAGCAGTTTCTAAATTAAAACAATGAAAGTTGTGGGAAAAATATCAACAAGCAAAGGATCTGCATTTACAATCAAGATTAATATAATCAGCAAAGTCGAGTATTATCATAGAATAAAAGAAATGATCATTTAAAGAAATAAAAGACTTTCAAATATTCTTGAAGGAAAAGATCAGAACTGAATGGGGGAAATGACATATAAAATGAGAATTAAAACAAGGAAATAACATGAAAGACTAATTATAAAGGACTTAATAAGGTCAAGCTATTTACTTTTCATGTGGAAAAATGGTATATTTAAACCTTAAGAGTGATATTAATTGGGCAGTAGGAAGGATTCTTTCTTTATAGAAGCTTTGAGGTCAAATTGAATATTATGGAATGAGTCAAAAAATAAAATTGGATAGAGAGGGGAAAATGTTCAAATAAAGGAGAGGAGGGGATGGAATGCTAGTAATGCTATCCTTATTTTCCTCAGATCTGGGTAAAAGAGGAAATAATACATATATACTGAAGTGTAAATGTTTTCTTAAATTATAAGGAAATATGAAGGGAAATGATAAAGAGAGGAAATCTTAAAGGGGCATATAGAAGTGATGGCAAATCTTTTTGAAATGGAGTGTTGGGGCCCACCCCCACCTCACCTTCCAAACCAAGTGCTATGTCCTACCCACACACACACACACACCTCACCCCATCCCTGCCTCACCAACCCCTTACTCCAGACAGGAGAGGGAGAAAGTACTCCCATTGGGCAGCTAGACAGAGAGGCAGCTGATAAGAGGTCCACATGGAAAAGAGGAGAAGAATGGCCTGAACCCAAGAAAAACTTGGCCTTTGGTTTGGACTCATAGTCTGTTAAGGCTCAGAGTCCTAACTAACTTGATTCTTGTTGAGACTGAACCAGCTAGCCTTTGCTACTTTATAATTTGAAGGCAAATTTAAGAATTATTAGGATAATAGTGGTAGCTTTTATTTAGATAGTATAAATTTGGGTTAGTCAGATCAGAGAGGATTAATGAAGCCTATGAAATACAGGAGAAGTGATTCCTTGAGGAACTAGGGAGTTTATTTGAGTGGATTTAGAATCCCTTAGAATTAGAAATCCTTTTTTTATCCACATATATTTCAATAACTATTTTATTTTTATAACTCACCATTTTTTATAGCATCTTGATTAAGAAAAAAAGAGAGCAAAAGGATAAGATCAGAGAGGGAATAATAGAAGTCATAAATTTATATTAACAAATAAGAGAGGGTTAAGGGAGGGACCCATAGTAAGATAGATTAACAACTAGGGGGCAAAGGGGAGTAGATGGAAGAAAGAAACTTAGAAGGGTACAAACAGAAAATAAGGGAAGGACAGAAAAAGGTGTGGGAATTGGGGAGATAGTAGATAGAGGAAAATTAGATTTAAGAGAAAGAATGAGTTAAAATGAGAGGCAAAGAATAAAAATCAGTGAGGAAAAATTGAATAGAGGGAAATATACACCTAATAATTATAACCTTGAAAGTGAATGGGTTGGTTTAACACATAAAATGGAAACATAACAGAAAAGATGAAAAAATAAAACTGAGTTATATGTTGTTTACATTTAAAAGTGAAGGATACATACTTACACACACACACACACACACACACATATATATAGAAAAAAATATAGTAGAATATAGTGTACTTCAGCTGCCAAAAAAAAATGTAGATTGAAATTATCTCAGACAAGGTTAAAGTTAAAATTGATCTAATTAAAAGAGATAGGCAATAAAAATACATCATATTAAAAGGAACAGTATATAATGAAGCATTATCAGTACTGACCCTATAGTCACTGAATATAATAGCATCTAAATTTTTAAAGGAAAAAGCAGTTACAGGTAGAAATAGATAACAAAATTATAATGGTAAGGGATCCTAATCTTTTCCTCTAAGAACTGGATAAATATAACCAAAAAAATAAATAATAAAGAAGAAGATAAAATAAAAACTTAGATAATCTAGATATGATAGATATCTGGAGATAAGTGAATGGGAATAGAAAAGAATATACCTTTTTTTTTCCCCAGTGGTACATTGTACCTTTACAAAACTTGACCATGTAGTAGGACATAAAAACTTTATAGTTAAATACAGAAAAGCAGAAATACTAAGTGCATCCTTTTCAGATCATCATGCAATGAAAATTATATTTAACAAATGACTCTAGAAATAGAATAAAAATTGAGACTAATGAAATTAATCTTAAAAAATGAATGGGTTAAGAAATGTCATAGAAACAATAAATAATTTTATTTAAAAAAATAATAATAATGAGACAACATACCAAAACCTATGGGATATAGCAAAAATAGTAATTAGATGAAAATTTATATCTCTAAATGTTTGTATCAATAAAATAATGAATAAATTAGGGAGTTAGGTGTAAAATTTAAAAATGAGGAAAAGAAAAATTTTAAATTCCCAATTAAATATCAAACTGTAAATACTAAAATTTAAGGGGAAATTAACAAAACTGAATTCAAGAAAATCATTAAATTAATAAATAGAACTAAAAGTTGGTTTTAGGGAAAAACAATAAAATAGATAAACTATGATATAATATGATTAAAGAAAAAAGGGAAGAATACCAAACCACTATTATCAAAAATGAAAAGGGTGAATTTACCACTAATGAAGATGAAAGGAAAGCAATTAATAGGATTTATTTTGCCCAATTATATGCTATCATTAAAAACTTAAGTGAAATGGATACTCACAAAACTTTTAATTGCCTCAATTAACAGAGGAAGAAATAAAAAAACTAAATAAACTTATTTTAGAATAAGAAATTAAGCAACTAAAAAATGAACTTTGTAAAATAAAGCATCAGGACCAGATGGATTTACAAATTAATTTTACCAAGCATTTAAAGATCATCTAATAGCAATATTAAATAGATTATTTAGAATAATTGGTAAAGAAGTCCTGCCAAACTCCTTTAGTGAAATAAATATGGTGCTGCTATCTCAATGAGGAAGAGAAAAAGCAAAAACAAAATTATAGGCCAATTTCATTAATAAATATAGATGCAAAAATCCTAAATAAAATATTAACCAGGAGACTTTAGCAATATATCAGAAATATTATACTCTATGACCAAATAGGATTCATAGCAAGTATGCAGGAATGGTTTAATATAAGAAAAGCTATTAACATAATTGATGACATCAACAAAAAAGTAACAACAATCATAGTCATTTCAATAGATGCAGAAAATGCCTTTGATAAAATATAACATTCAGACCTATAAAAACACCAGAAAGCATATGTATAAATGGATTTTTCTTTAGAATAATAAGTATATACTTAAAACAGCAGCAAACATTATTTGTAATAAAGATCAGTTAAGTCTTCCCTATAAGATCAAGAGTGAAATAAAGATTGCCATTATTGCCAGTATTATTTAATATTGTATTATTTATTTATTGTATTATGTATTGTATTTAATATTGTATTAGAAATACTATCAATAGTAATAAGAAATATCAAAGAAATTGGAGTCATCGGAATGGACAAAGAGGTAATAAAAATATCCCTTTTAGCAAATGATCTGATGATAGATAGATAGATAGATAGATAGATAGATAGATAGATAGATAGATAGAAAGAAAATTCTAGAGATTCAACTAAAAAAATAAATTGAGGCTATCAATAATTTTAGCCAAGTACCTTCAGATAAAATAAGCCCACATAAGTGATCAGCATTTCTATATATCACCAACAAAGTCCTTTAAGAAGAAATAATCCATTTAAACTAACTATAAGTAGAGTAAAATGTCTAGAAATATATCTGGCAAAACAAACCAAAAAAATATGAACATAATTACAAATTTTTATACAAATAAAGCCAGGTTTATATAATTGGGAAAATATAAATTGTTCATGAGTGTACAGAACCAGTACAATTAAAATGGCCATTCTACCTAAACTAATCTATTTATTTGATGTCATCCCAATTCAATTACCAAAAAATTATTTCAATGAATAAAAAAATAAAATTCATTTGAAAAAACAAAAGGTCAAAAATATCAAAGGAATTAGTGAAAAAAATGTAAAGGAAGGAGGTCTAGCAGTACCAAATTTTGAACTATATTATAAAACAATAATTACCAAAACTAGTACTGGCTAAGAAATATAGCTGTAAAAGATTATACTAACTTTGGATTTGACAAAAGCAAAAATACAATTTTTGGAATAAGAACTTAATATTTAATAAAAATTTTGGGGAAAACTGAAAAGCAGTCTGGCAGAAACTAGATATAGATCATTATCTTATTCCATTCAACAAGACAAGATTAAAATGAATGCATGACCTGGGCTTACAGGGAGGTGTCATATGCAAATTAAAAGAACAGGGAATTTATAGATAGGAGAATTTATAAAATGGAGATGTTTAGCCTAGAGAAAAGAAGATTTGGGGAGAACATAGTGTCTATCTTCATATTTGAGGATGGCTGTCATGTGGAAAGATGGATAACATTTTTTCAGTTCTTGACTCTAATCAATAGACTTGGCACTTCTAGGATTAATATGTAGTAGTAATGAAACATCATGGAATAGACAAAGAAAGAACACTAGACCTAGAATAAGGGAAGATGAGCTGAGATGTTGGCTTTGAAACTTAATTAGTTGAGCTACCTAAAGCTAGTTTTTCTTGCTAACCCCCAGGTAACTTTCCAGTGAAATAGAAAAAATATTTATACTACCTATCTCTTAGGGTTATTATAAATAAAATGGCTCTAGGTCTCAACATTATATGTGCTTATTATTGTATTGAACTCAAAAAAATTATTAAGCAAGTGGGGAAGAGTATACACACACACACACACACACACATACACACACACACACAAAGTAATTTCAATAAGGGAACAGTATATTGGTAAAATATTTAAAAAACCAGATCTCTGGGAGAAAAAAGAAGTACATTTGATACACTAAAATTTAATCTGCATTATTAACATTTTCTTCACCACTTCCTTAAGTTTAGACATTCAATAAAAAAAATCAATCCTTTAATTACAGTGTTTGTCTACTTCTTAGGTATAAATGCTCACAATGAAAATTTAAGAATCATTCTTGTAAGTTGGTAAGAGCTGACTCCAGCACAACACCAAAAAGCTAATAACTGTGTTGGTGAAGGGAAAAGGAGGAAGGGATTTTTTTTAAAGGCCTCAGTAGGAAGTTTCAACTCAAATAGCATTTAAAGAAAATTAGGAATTCTCTGAGGCAGAAGTGATAAAGAAGTGCTTAAAATTTTTGTTGTTGTTATTCAGCACTCTCTAGCTGATTTTTCCTAATAAAAGCAAAGAAAAAAGTGGCTGCATTATCCTGATTACTACTAAGAAGGTCACAAGGATTTAGATGCAGGAGGGACCTTAAAGATCAGGTAGTCTAACATTCATTTTACTTCTGCACCTATGACCAGAGTAATTAATGTCTTGCCCAAGGTCACACAGATAGTATATAACAAGCCTTGGGTCCTTTTGTACTGAAGCCAATGCTCTTATATTAGACTCTGCTACCTTTGGAAAGAGTTAGAAGTAGGTCTTCCAGACCAAAGCTGTCATACTCCTTTTGAGCTAGTCCACTCTCCAGTGAAAAGAGGCCAAAGCCTATATTGACAGCAAAGGACTAAAAGGAAGCCCAGAGCTTTTTAATGAGTCTTACATGTATAAGTACTCTTCAACAACTCCTGACTCTTCTAGGTTCTGACCATCTTTGAGGTATATTAAGTGAGAGTAAACTGAGGTAGTACTTCCGAAATCCTTTTTAAAAAAATAAACAATTGAGTTATTTAAATAAGGAAAAGTTAAAATTTACTCAGTAATGATATTTGGTCAAATAAAGGGGTTATTAAAGAGATGACAATGACCATTTGGTCTGTTTCTCCTCTAAGGATAAAATAAGTGGAAATAGGCATAAGTAACAATAATGGATTATGTAAAACAAGAGCTTCTTGACTTAAAATATGTAAGTCACTAGAAATATAACAAATGATGTCATTAATTCTTTTGCCATCTTGAATAGCTCAGAAATGAGATGAAAATGATCTTAGACAAGGGAATGGCTTGCCCAAGACACAAAGGTAATAAGTAATAGAGCTGGGATTTAAACCCAGATTTCCTACCACAAAGCCATATGCCCTTACCATGAAACCTTGCTGCCCAGGTGTGTGGGGAAGGAGTAGGAAGGGGTTCTTAGTCTGCCATGCTTCCTGAAGTCAGACAGGTAGGGAGAAGGGGTCCTGGAAAACTTCTTGATAAGTCTGTTTATTTTAACCTTCTTTGATAAACCATAAAATGACTTTTCACAATTGCAGCACACTGGTACCCATCCTCTTTCTCATAGAGCCCCCAAAGAATACTCTGTTTCCAGCAGATGAGTTAAAAGTTTGTTTTAAACTAATTTGCAAGTCAAGCTCAAGGCTCCAATGGAAAATTACAACGAGAGCATTTGTCCTTGGGCCCTTTTTACTGGGTGACAGCAAGGGAGCACTGAAGGAGGAAGTGAAATGAAACAGAAAACAAGTGGGATTGACTGAATGGATCCTGGCATCTTCATTTATTTCGATGGCAACAACCCAATGTCTTTTCAGTTTCACGCCTTGCAGAGAAAAAGGCCGGGAGGTTGTTGGAAACCGGGTTAGTCAGATTGTCCATTAAACTTGCATCATTTCAAATGGCATCTGCCTAGTCTGAGTTCCCAACAAAAGGCTCTCTGTAGCACTAACTCACTGTTTTACCAATGCAGTTAGGATTGGCAAGGCCACAGTTTGTTATGAGAAGGGGATGATGACTGCCTCATTCAAGAATCTTCCTGTGGCCTTCAAATAGCTTCTATCACCTTGGGTTAATCCTCTTAACTACAACCCTTTAAAAGTGTCAGTCACATATTGGACAATGGGCAGCATTCAACACGAAAAAGCATCATCCTTCCTGAAGAACAAGGACTAAAAACATAGTCATGAAGAAAGTTAATATTAGAGTTTGGTTTGGTTTTTTCTACACTAGTCTCAAATCAAATGAAGTATCAATCTCAGCTGGAGGGGGAAAAAGGAACGAATTGTTAGTCAAAATGTGTTTCTGTTCCTCATAGAAGCAATTCCTATGGCTGAGAGCTGAAAAGCTAACATATTAGTTTTCTGAAACTCTAAAATCTTTTCAAGTAAAATGAACTTTCACTTTAAAGATGGTTAAGTTAAATATTTTGGGAAACTTTCATAACTTTGATGAAACAGAACCCTAAACCAACTTCTAACATAGATGGCAGTTTAGAATTGATGAAGTCTGAATTTATATAACCTTGGAGAAATTTCAAAATAAATAAAAACAAGGTTAAAAAGTTAACAGCCAGGGGGCAGCTTGGTGGCTCAGTGGATTTAGTTAAGAGTCAGGCCTAGAGATGGGAGGTCCTAGATTCAAATCTGACCTCAGACACTTCCCAACTATGTGCCTAGCCCTTGCCACTCTTCTTCCTTGGAGCCAATACTCAGTATTGACTCCAACATAGAAGGTAAGTGTTTACAAAAAAAAAAAAGTTAACAGCCATTTTTGGCTTTTTTTATTCTAAAAGCCAGTAAACTACTTCTGTTTTGAATCAAGAAAAGCAAAAATTTTCACCAATTGAAATCTAAATATTACTATATCTCAATACTATACACAATATGTTTAAAATTAATTTTTTTAATGTTAACAAGCATTCATTTTCTCTTTTCCCCATCACAGACATTCAGTAAAGAGAAAGAGGAAATCCTTATAATAAATATCTAAAAATAAGTTTTTAAACAAATGTTATTTTGCATATTTCCCATTTTGGCTCCTTAAGACTGCTCAGAACAAAACTCTGCCTGAGCCATGGCCACAAATGTAATTTGGTTTGTCATTTTAGGTGGTTATCATTATCAAGCCTTTGGAATCATGACTGCTCTGATCATTGTATTCATCATAGTTATTAAATATTTCAAAATTGTTCATTGTTGATAATGACAATAAAGGTACATTAAAAGGTAAATCAAATAGGAGTTAAAGTACTAAAATCTCCATTTTGTTTTCATTCATGTCTGTAGCTAGCTTAGATTAGAAAATTTGTACCATGTTCCTCCTTAGCATTATATGTATATTCAGCTCAATTGTGAAATTCACTATGGTTATGATCTTCAATGGCAAGATGAGGTCTCTGATTCTAAATCCAGTGTTCTTTATATTACAAATCTCAAGTATGATTACTTAAGAACTGCTTCCTTTTAAAAATATTTTAGGGTTATTAAAAACAATTTCTTCTACTAGATTAATTTCTTGGTCAATATGAGGGAGAAATATGGCAGAGAACCATCTTTTCACAAGAGTTGAAAAATCTAAACACATGAGCAGTTATCGTTTTTATAGTATACTGTAAAAAGTGAAGCAGGAAATTATAGGATGTGATGCCCCAGTTACAGAGTTGTGATTTTCCAAAGATAGCACAATCTGTAAGTTACAGAGCCAGGACCAGAGTCCTCTTCCTCTTCAGTTCATTTATTAATTAGTATCACAGGTGGTATGTGATTCTGTTATTATCTAATGACTTATTTATTAACTTCTACCACATGTCAAGTAGTTCATTAATAGTTTAACATTTCTTAATAAATTATTCATATTCTGTCTGGAATTTTTATTCCTTCCATGTGTCTACTCTATATGAATCCTGAAATGACCAGGGTGCCTGGTCACAGTCACCTAAATTCTTGGCACATGCTAATAGCCAGTGACATCAACCACTAGGATTCACTGACTCTTGAGCTATTTTCTTACAATAAAAGTCAGTTGTATTAATACTGAGAAATTATAACCACAGGTAAAAGTAATTAGAGACAGCTAGGTGGTGCATTTGTTACAGCAGCCTGGATCCAGGGAGGGAGACCTAAGTTCAAATTCATCCTCAGATACTTCCTAGCTGTATGACCCTAGGCAAGTTACTTAACTTTGGTTTGCCTCAGTTTCCTCATCAGTAAAACAAGAATAATTATTTCATCTATCTTTCAGAGTTATTGTAAGGATTAAATAAAATAATAATTGTAAAGTGCTGTAATTGACACATAGTAAGCACTATATAAATGTTAAATATAATTTTATATTTTTATTATCATCATCATAGTAAGAATAATCATATAATGAAGTAATTTTTTAAAATGGAAATAGGGATTTGAATGGAAATTACAAATAACCTTAGTGATTTAAGGTGAAAGTATCTCATCTGTTCCATCTATGTGCCTTTGGACAAGTCATTTCACCTCATTAGACTCCAATTTTCTTATACATATAATAAGGAGTTCGAATAAGATCAATCTCTGAAGTCCTTAAAAGCTCTAAAATTCTGTAATCATGTGACTAATACATTTCTGATCTGAAAATGCAGAAAGTATAAAATCTTAGATATTTAAATTTCATTCACAGGAAAAAATATACTTAAAATTATATTTACTTGAAACCACAGTTATTTTGATTCAAACTATTCAAATTAAGTTATTAATTGCAGAAAAAAGCTCAGTATTTGTGACTCCTCTTATCCTATCCATCACAGCACCTAGAGAACTGTTTACTCACACAGAGACATGTAACACAACAGACTCACTGGGATAAATATTTTGATAAAGTCTGCTTTTTTAAAATCTAGATTAAAGATTGCAGCTCAATTCAAAAATAATCTTTTCCTACTTTAGAGATGATTGTAGAAAAACTATTTCCATTGTGCCATTTTTCTTAGGATCCAAGAATTACTTCAGCATGGTACTGCTGATAATATTTAATGAATATGTAACAAGTTCATTGTACTACAAACAAGCTCTATGCTTTCATTTTTTATTATGATCATTCTGCTTTGTCATTTGGCCATGAAAAAGAAGAATTTTTTTTGAAGATAGGGAAGGTAAGGCACAAGGAGGTTTTCTGATCACAATCTTATCAATTTTAAACATGAAAACAGAAGCCAGGTTTTCTGGAGAAAGTGAAGAGGGAAACTGTACTATTTAAAGTTTGCCCATCCTTCAAGCTCAGGCTTAAGTCTTCCCTCCTCTACAATGCCTTCCCTGTCACTGATGCCCTTTTCCATCCCATAGTGATCATCTTTTCTGTCTCTAAACCAGTCCAGCTCTTTGTCACACTGTTTGCACTTCAGAAGAAATGACATTTATATAACACTTTAACGTTTACAAAGGTTTTGACAAACATATCATTTGACTTTCACAACAATTCCATGAATTAGCTATGAGAGGAATCAAAATCCCTATTTTATAAAATGAAAAAGCTGAAGATGAGAGGGGTTAGTTGATTGATTCATGTTTACTTTGCTAACAAATGGAGAACCAGTATGATATCATGAAAATATATTGGCTATTGAATCAAAAGACCTAGATTCATATCCAATCTCTGATGTTTACTGTATGTGTAACCTTAGACAAGCTAATTAACTTTGCTAAGCTCCAGTTCCTTATGAGGGGTTTGACCTAGATGGGTTTTGAGGTCGCTGCTAGCTCTACCTCAATGACCCAGTTCATCAGAGGCAGGATTTTAATCCAAGTCTTTCTAACTCAGGTCTATAAATAGAGCCATGATGCCTTGCTGTCCTTTCCTCATTGTTCATTTAATATACACTGCCTTATTTTATTAGCTAGCTTTACATATATATATATATATATATATATATATATATATAAACATCTATAAGCCTCATCACTCTAAATTATTCTATAAGTCTTTTGAGCACAGAGACTATTTTACACATCAGAATATTCCTCATCTGCATAGGGCCAAAAAGATAGGCTAAAAAAGTAAAATGCATATTAAACTCTTTGCAAATGGGAAGCCCTGTCACATCCACTGTTGTGGTAATTATGCGGTAGTTGTTGCCTATGATTTCACCTGAATAAGGAAGGAAGTCTTTCCATCAAGGCAGAAAAGCACCTCCTCTATAAACCATAGTCTTACAGAATTATCTAAGCACAATGGAAGATTAAGTACTTGCTCATAATCATAGGATCAAAGACCTAGAGCTCAAAGAGGACTCCGAGACCAACTAGTTCAACTCCCTCATTTTACAGATGGGAAAACTGAGGCCAAGATATATTTTGACTTGCCTCAAATCAGGTGTGAGAGACAGAATATAAACCCTGGTTCCCCGACTCAGGTGATATGACTCTTTATTTTTTTAAACCCTCACCTTTCATCTTAGAATCAAGTATTTGTTCCAAGGCAGAAGAGCAATTAGGGATAGGCAACAGGAGTCAAGTGACTTGCCCAGAGTCAGACAGGTAGGAAGTGTCTGAGGCCAGATTTGAACCCAGGCTCCCTCCTCTCCAGGCTGACTCTCTATCCCCTGAAACACCTATCTGCCCCATGACATTATTCTTTTTAATGTACCACACTAACTCCCATAAAAATAGTATATATCAGAGACAATCTTCTACTTAGGTTGTCCCGACTCCAAGACCAGATTTCTAGTCATTATACCTCAGTGGTTCTATAGCTATTGTTATCAGTTATTATTACCACATTTTAGTATAGCAAGAAATCAATGTCACTGTATCACAGATGATATAGGGATAAGTAAGGTTTAAGAAGACTGGACAATTAGGAGAAGCCAAGAATATGGAGGAAATTGAATGCCAGAGAAACTAAAGGTGATAGGCAGCCACTGTAGTTTATAGGATAGGGAGATGCTATTTTTGTTTTCATTTTACTTATATTTTATTATTTATTTTATTTATATTATTATTGTAACTTTTTGTTATTATATTTGACTGAATGATTGAGGCTTTGTTTCCTAGCAATGGAATATCCTAAGGATGAGACTAAGGACATCTATTGAGATAGCCTTTTTCCAATGCTCTGAAACATCATCCATTACTGACCGCAGGAGATGGGTCCTGTGGACCAGTGGTTTCATCTCCAATGAGCAAGTTTTATTTGATGTGTCCATGAAAAACCCATTACTGTTAAAATGGTGCATCTATCCTACATTGGCATAATGAATAATTAATTGTTTTTTAAATCTCAGTTAGGTAGTTTCAAAGATTCTTTGGTTGAGTCAATAGGTTACATAAAATATCACAGTACTAATATCAGCCTTAAAATGTTTGTCATCTCTTCTGAGAATAATAAAGAGAAAAGTAGTATGCATTAACATATCAGAGGGGAAAATGTTTATTTTTCTCCATTATCTTTTATTACTTGTTATAAGAGTGATACCATGATAATGTGTTATATCCTCACGTGAGTTTGCTTCTGTTCTTGGCATATACTACTCCTAACTGGCACCGTACAAGAACACAAATGATCAATGAAGACAGTGATGAGCTACATAGTTTCTGCTTATCCTGAAGGCACAAACTTATTACAAGCTACTTCCTATTTTGCTAGCCATGACCAACTCTCCAGGCAGTTGGTCAACACCTATTATGTGCCAAGCACTGAGGATACAAGTAAAAGGAAGGTATTCTTTTATTTCAGTGAGTTCACAACCTAATGGAGGAAATTTGTCAGCAATGTACAAAAAGGATATATATGGGATGAACTAGTAATTGGTGATAATCAACAGAGAAAAGGCACTTACATTAAGGGGGATCAGGAAAGACCACATAAAAAAATGGACTTTTAGATAAGACTGGAAGGATACCATGGAAACCAGGAGATAGAAGTGAAGAGGAGGAAGAGAATTCCACACATGGGGGACAGATGGGGAAAAAAATGTCCCAATTTCAATTTGGGAGAGGAATTGTCCCATGTGAGGAATAGATGAGGCCAGTGTCACTGTTTCACAGACTACATGAGGATGAGTAAAGCTTAAGAAGACTGGACAGGTGGGAAAGGATAAAGTTATAGAAGGTTTTGAATGCCATAGAGGATATTCTATTGATTCCTAAAGGTGATAGGGAGCCATTGTAGTTTATGGAATAGGGGATAATTTTGTACTTACAATTTGTATTTACAAAAATCATTTTGACAACTGAGAGGAGTATGAACTGGAGGAGGCAGTTTTGAGGCATGGAAACCAAAAAGCAGGCTATTGCAATAGTTCAGTCATCAGATGATGAGGGCAAGCATCCAAGGGGTAGCAGGTAGAAAGGGATTTATACAAGAGATTTTCTGAAGGCAAAATCAACAGGGCTTGGTAATCGATTGGATATATCAGTGACAGAGAGTGAGATGTTGAGGATGATACCTAGAATGCAAAGGGAGAATGGTGGTGTCCTTGACAATAATACAAAAATTTGGAAGGAGAAAAAAGTTTTGGGATGGGGAATTGCTAAGTTTTATATATGTTTAGTCTAAGATGTCTACAGGACATCCAATTCAAGATGTTTAATTGGCATCTGGAAAAGCAAGCCTGGAGGTCAAAAGAGAAGTTAAGGCTGAATAAATAGATCTGACAATCATCAGTATAGAGATGATAATTGAGTTCATTGTAGCTGATGACAGCACTAAGGAAAAGCATAAAGAGGTAGAATAGAGTCCAGGACAAAGCCCTGGCTGACATCTACTTTTAGTGGATAAAGATAGAGCAGAAGAGCTTTAAAAACAATGATTAGTCTAATGCTGCATCTATAAACTTAAATAAATTTCAGAGGAACATAGATAGGCTATATATGTTGGGGGGTGGGGGAGGGCGGTTCTTGGAGTCACAAAGTCTACTATAAATAGAAACAGGTCACTCTCCAAGCATAAATGGTTACTTCTTTCTTCTCAAATCTACTGTTGCTCTGAACCACCTTCCTTACACTCTTAGTCATATTATGATGACATTTTCCTCCGTTGATCTCATTCATCCCTCTTATAAATAAATCTTTGGGTCACATGAAACCATCATATCCTTGAATCAGCCCAATGCTATCACCCCTACTGGAAAAATAATTCAAAGTAAACATTTAACTGATGAATAATGTCTTCATTTTTACATTCTCAAGGTCTATCAACAATAACCACTATCCTTTTGGAAGAAACATGTCTACTGGAGAGTCTAGAAAGAGTCCTCAAAGTGCAACTAATATCTAAAATTGAACAGAAAAAAATGAAATCTTAATCTTATCTACATCTTAAATATCAATTAACTTTATCATATCTTTATTGTAAAAGAGGCTAATCTACAAGGCAGGCTGAGGGCATTGAGAGTTTAAGTGACTTGTCCATTATTAATCAGTTAGTATGTTCACTGAATGACGAGAAAAGACATTTTTCTTCCATTTAGAAATATTCTTTACAAATACATACATATATGAAGAGAAAACAGTTTCATCACACACTCAAAACACAGATGAACATGAACACCACCTAATTGCCTCCTGCTTATTTCATTTCTTTTTTTACAGTTCAAGGTCCCTACTCCCCTGACCCTAACCCTATAACTTATCTCTATTGAGGGACAATATTAAATAGAAAAAAGGTCCAGACAAGAAGGAAACTGACCTCCTATGAAACTTATAGAACCCCCAAAACCTCTAGCTAGATGTCAAGTATACCTAGAGAACATTACCCTACTACAAGACATAGAGTTGGAAGATTACTTACTAATAAAAATATAGATTCCTTCCTGGGAAAGATCATTTCTGTGCTAAAGGACATTTAAGGTATTTATGGACCCACCATAGAGAATGAAACCAAGATGAAACTACCAAGGATAAAATGGTAATGTTTATATCTTGATGGGAGCAATATACTGATGGTAACAAGATTGCATTCCGCACTCTACTTTGTTTCAAAGACTCTCTTGTCTGTCTGATACCATCTTTATTAGTTCCTATCTATCCCAGTCTCTTGATCAGATTCTGTCAGCAACTATGACCTGTTCAGTATAAGCTCTCTAAGAAGGCGGGTTCACAACTAATGAGGCATCAGAATAGGGCTTTAGTGTAAGGAATGAGAACAATACATTTCCAAACAGAAATCTATCTGAGCATTCTTTGTGTCTTATATGTTTAGAGGACAATATCCATTTTAATACAAAACTTCCCAATACAATAACACAAATTAAAACTGTAATATTTAATATCTATATATTTAAATCTTGAGATGGGCAACTCTTCTTTTTTGCTTCAGGTATAATTTTTACCACTTCAGTTTGAAGAAATCGAGAGGTACTGTGGTATAGGGGATAGACTGCTGGAATATTGTCTAAATGAGCTCATTCAAATGATGTCTTCTATATTTACTAGCAAAGGCAAGTCACTTCACCTATCTTAATCTCAGTTTCCTTATCTAAGAAATTAGGATGATAATTATGCCTATACTATCAATCTTAACAAAGTTAGTATGAAACTCGTGATATTATGTATATTATATATATATGAATTTCTAATTTATAGATTAGATGGTAAAGAATTATATAAATATTATAATTACAATCATAACCTACTTTATTCATTTTATTTTTCATTTATTAGTTTTCTATTTTTATACTATATAGCTACTGAAATTTATCAATGACAGAATATGTTGCTACAAATAACAGAGACATAGTTGGTGATTATTAGCATCCTATTAAGTGCCCTATAAAATCACTCATCTAAGTGTATCTTCTCTCCATTTCTTGGCATTTTTATTTGTTATTTTTCCCTTAGTAAAAAAAAAAAAAGATAGGTTGTGATTGGCATTCCAGTCCAATGCCTGAAGTGATTTTCCAGTGCTTGTCAGCCCAGAGACAAGGTTTCACCCAAGTGTTTTCTTTCACAGAACTCTAGAGAAAATTTAGCAAGATTAGGAGAAACACAATGAACCTATATGGAGGTTATTGACACATTTTTTCTTTTACACATTCCACAAACAATACTGACATCTTCTGGTAGGCTGGGAATTTGAAGTTGTAAAATTGCCTTGGAACCATTTCAATCCATTCATCTTTCCTGGTTATTATTCAAAAGAGGTCTCTACTGCCCCCCAAAAAATATTAGCCAACATTCTTCTGGATCACCCCTGCTTACTTTCATTAACTTTCATTATGTAAGAATCCTAGTGTAGTTTTAAGATACAACATGATGAAATGAGATAGTTGACAGTATATATTATGTGGCAGATTCAAGAGAAGTGCAGAGTATGCAATTAAAACAACATTTTAATGTATTACACATCATTAGTAGACCTGAGCTTTCACAGTTCTAAGAAATTAAGCAAGATTTCATGTGGTCAATGTGAAACAAAGGAAGAATAAATGATCCAAGTTCACTAGAAGGAAATTTGGGGATAGGAAAGATCATGCAGTCATAAACTAGGAACTCATGAATGGCGTTTCAATACATAAGGAATTTAAGATAAATGAAAGGCATCTTTGAAGAGAACATAAGTTACAAAAGAGGAAGACAAAAATATATTCAGAAATTAGAGGGACAATAGTTTTTATTCCTTTTTAATAATATTGGGGAAGGTAGATGAGGGTTTATTTTCAAGATTTCTTTTCTGGATATGAGCTTAGGAGTTTTTGACCACAAGTTAGCAAAGCAACATCATTTCTGACTTCATCTTTCACTATAATCAGTGCTCAAGACATATCTCAAAAATTATGGCTAACAACTTTCCCAGCAATAATAAAGTAAAACAGCTTATACAATAGATTGTATAGAATTATGTCATGAATATTCATAGATATAATCAAGGATCTGGAAACTGATATTATGTAATAAAACTTTCTTAATGCTTAGGATTAATAGCTGTATTATAAAAAGTATGTAAATAGTCAGACAAAAGTTTCTATAAACTTGCCTCTTTATGCTATTGGTCCAATCTTACAATGTGCAACTATTCAGTAACTTAGTGAAACCTAAAGTGTTTCATTAATTAGACCTACTCATCCATTCTGAGTAGCTTGGCTTTGGATTCAAGGAGACAATGCAACAAGGAAGAAGATAAGGCTGAAAAGCTTTATACCAATCAGGATGACAGAATTTGGCAATGGAAGGGGACTAAGAGATCAGGTAATCCAATTCCCTCATTTTTACAAATAAGGAAAATGAGGTCCAGAAATCCCATAAGATCGCACAGGGAATGAATTGCCAAGGTAAGAGGTAAGTGAACCCCTAGTCCTTTTACTCCAAATACAATTCTTTAATCTTTAATTTGGCTACTCTTTAAAAAATCTCATCTATCAATAATCTACTATTAGACTAAAATGAAAATCACTAATCACAGCTTGAAAAGTCACTAATAATTAAAGAAATGTAAATTAAAGCAATTATAAGGTACTACCTCAAAACCATCAGATTGGCAAAGTTGGAAGAAAAAGAAAATGAAATATTTGGAAGTGACTGTAGGAAAACAGGTGCACTGATACACAGGTGGTAGGTCTATGAATGGAAACAATCATTCTGGATAACAATTTGGAATGATGTCCAAAACATTATTCACCTCATATAATTTGACCCATTGATACCCTTACTAAATCTATACCCCAAGTGATTAAATAAAGAGGATAAGGACCCATACATACAGAAATATTTACAACAGCTTCTTTGGTGACAAAGAATTGAAGACAAAGAGGATTTCCATCAATCAAGGAATGGCTGGAGAAAATGATGGTATATGAATATAATCACACACTACTTTGCAGATAGATAAAAGGGATGCTTTCAGTGAAATCTGGTAAAATTTCTCTAAACTGATATATAATAAAGTGAGCAGAATTAGAGAATAATGTATACAATAACAACAATATTGAATGATTTAAGAACTCCAATCAACATAAAGGCCAATAACAATTTCAAAGGACTCATTATGAAACGTGTTCCTGAAAGACTCGGGTACAGCATTAAGATATATAGTCTTTGTGCACAATCAATGCAGGAATTTGTTTAAAAGGGATTTTTTTCCTTTCTTTTATAATGGGGGTGAGCAGGAAAGAGAGAAAATGATTTTTTATTAATTGAAAAAGTTAAATTAAGAAAACAAAAATAAAAGCAAAAGTCATCAATAATCTTTTTTTTAACATATTTATCCTCATATTAGGTGGCTTAGTGAATAGAACATTGGGCCTAGACTCAGGAAGAGCTGAGTTCAAATCTGCCCTCAAATGCTTACTAGATATGTGACCATGGGCAAGTCATTTAACCAATCATCAGTTTCCTCATCTGTAATATGACATGGAGAAAGAAATGGCAAGCCACTCTAGCATCTTTGCCAAGAAAACCCCAAATGTTGGACACTAGTGAAATGATTAACTACCAGCAACACATTTCACATGCAAGAGGTATTTACTAAGTCCACTAAGTAAGGTACCAATAATCTTCTGAGGATTTTTCTTAACATATTTGAGGAAACTTCCATTTTGTTATCATCAGTCATTCTCGCAGCTGATATTTCTGTAACACTTGAAAGATTACAATGTTCTCTATGTAAGTACAGTACATTTGAGTCTCATAACAGCCCTGTGACATAGGTATAATAGCAACTTTTCATAAAAACTAAGACTAAGCTAAAAAATATGAGGAATCAAAAGAGCCAAATTGGTCAATGAGATTATCACTATATGACTATAGGCGAGACATAGCAACACAGATTTATACCTTAAAGGCCACCAAATCCAACATACTCATTTTATCTATGAGGAAATTGAGGCACAAAGTAGTTATGATTTTCCCAAGATGATATAATTGGTATCTGAGGTAAAATTTGAACTCAGATCTTATTGTTTCCAGATACAATGCCGTATCAACTATATTCTACTCCCTCATATGCCACCTCTCTAGACCTCAATTTCCCCTCACATAAAATTAAGGATCTCTTTATTATTTTGTACTCATGTCCCCAGTGCATAACACAGTGTCTAGCACACAACAGACTCTTATGAGTATTTTTGATTGACTGACAATAATAGCTGTGGTAGCTAACTTGTAACTAACTAGATGACCTTCCAACTCTGAAGGAATATGACTAGGAAACTAAGAGATGTGAATATAGCAATCAGAAACATTAAACTTATCATCTAATTGTTTAAATCACTCAATTTTTATCAAGAGAAAAATATAACTGAAGATGAAATCTGTGATTTAAAAAGACCAGGGAAGCATCTGGCATTATGAGATATACACTGATATGATTTATCTGATCATCTGGATCACCCAGTATCTCTCCTGGTCATGACAGCTCCTCACTAATCTGGTTATCATCCATCGAAATGGGTGATGATAAAGAACAGATCATGACTATTTTGTATATGGTAAAGTAGATTAAAGATCAGAGTCCATAATTCTTTATTGTATTGTGAGACTGTGTCATTTATCTTGCCTAAAAGCACAAACAAATGCATTCCAGCAAAAATGTTTTGAATAATGCTTACCATTGATTAATATGGTACACTATTAATATCTAGAATATTTTGCTGCAATGTTTTTCTGTATCCAGAAGAACTAAATGAAAAAAAAATAGAAGTGGTTGAGAATAGAAATTAAGAACTGATTAATTACTTTCCAAGCTATACTCATTTCTCCAGCTGTTGTTTTATGAACTCAGAGGACTCGTTTGATTTTTCACAAATATTCTCAGGCAAAAGAATAAGCAAACTTGATAGAATCTATAGAAGCCTTGAAAGAAAAATAGAAACGGAATCCAAATGACCAATATAATGAAAAAACAGTAGAGTGGAAAACCATTTTGGGGCTCTAAATTTATTACATTGAAATAAGCAACATTAGAGAATATTGGTCATAACTTGAACCAAGGCATTGTACTTACATTTGCACAGATTGTCTAGGGAACCAAAATATGGAATTTGTCAGGTAAAAGAGAAATTATATGATTTGTATTAGAAATTTCAATTCCCATGACTAGCCCTTTTGTATTTTGTAGGTTAAAGCAATGTTTCTTATTCATCATCCCTAGGGTATGTGCTAACAGTGGATGGCTTTGATCTGAGAAATTTCATGTATGGCTAGCACAATTCAGGGTACAAACTATGGTATAGAATAGAGCTCCATATAGGGGAAAATGATTGACTTACATAAAGAACGAAGCTATGGCAATGGCCTTATTGGCACCATGTTCTAAATAAACAATGACAAAACAAACCACATTTTCAAATTGCCAAGAAAATTACATTTTCAGGTACTATAATTTTCCTTTGGGATCCAAAATTGCATTAAAAGTAACTTATACACATTAAGTATACATTAGAATAGGAATTAGCACCCAAATGATTGACTCTTGGAATTAGACAAATTATAAATGTTACTATGGGGTTACATAATAAAAACATTCAAGCAGTGAAAATAATTGAGTAAAAACAATTATTAAGTCAGTTGTTTGACTTTGAGTAAACAAAGCAGTCAGTTTATTTTTACTTTTCAATTGGATGTTTGGCATCATCACATAGACACAATTATTCTGTGCTTCTTTCTCCACTGGTATGGGAAATCATAAAAGACAAAAGGCCTGAACCATGGAATTCAACTTCATGCCATTCCACATTTACTAAAGACCTCCTACAACCATGGTGCTGTGCTAAGGACTGAACCAAATGAGTATTCTTAATGTTATCCTGATTGCTAATCCCATAGTCTCTGGAAAGGATGTGTCAGCTAGCTAGCATTTATAAAGGACTTAAAAAGTAATTTACATACTTATATTACCTCATGTAAGTAAAATACTCTATTATTATCTCCATTTTACAGATGAAAGAAATAAAATTTATATACTATAGTTCAGTGATGGTGAAACTTTTAGAGATGGAGTGCTGTGCCCCACCCTCTGCCCCCCATCTCATTCATAATGCCCTACCCTTAACCCAAACAAGAGAGGGAGGAAGTGCTCCCATTGGGCTGCTGGGCAGAGAGGCAGGGGAAATGAGGAATGTCTTCAGGCACATGGAGAGGGGAAGAGGAACAGCTCCTCTATTAGTCCATCTGACTTTCTAGTAGCAAACTCTGGTGGGCAACTGCAGGCAAACCCACAGAGAGGGCTCTGGGTACCCTCTCTGGCACGTGTGCCATAGAATCACCATCACTGCTATAGTTGGTCAAGTGTCAGATGAAGGAGTCAAACCTAGGTCTTTCTGAAGTCCAACAGTTCTTATGATCTGGTCCTAGCCCACCTTCCCAAACTTTATTCCTTGTTCCCTTTCATGTACTCTAAATTCTAGGCAAACATGCTCTTCATTTTCAGTCTTGGGCAAAGAAGTCAAACTTTCTATGGATCAGTTCATACATGTGTAAAATAAAAGGGAATTGCATTAAATGATCTGTTAGGTCCCTGCTACCATATATCTATTATCCTATGAACATTCTACCAACTTTGCAGAGGCTATATTCTATTCCTGAAATCTATTGTCTCTCTATCCCTCCCTCCTTTGTAGCCTATATTCTTTGAAAGATGACCTCAAATGCTATCTACTACATATGGCCTTTCTTGATCCCCAAACTATTAGCACATCCCCCTCCTTAAAATTATTTTGTATATATTCTGTATTTACTTACATGTGTACATTTTGTTTCCCCTGTTTCATTTTTATTATATCCTCTATAGCTATCACAGTAACTGGCACTTATAAATGCTTATGAAATACTTAATGATTGATTAATACTACCTAAAATTTTAGTAGTAATAAAAGTGCCTAATTTACAAAATACAACCTAAATTTTTTAAAGTTACACAAAATAATTGGTGACAAATATAATCCCATTTTAATGAAGGAACATATAACAGAATAACTATGTGATAATCCAAGAATTTTTTTCAGCTCACTAGATATATTTTATAGTGAATGGACTAGGATGTTTCTCTATAATTTTCCCCAATTTTCCTCACACATTTATTGAAGAAGAGAAGGAAAAATAATTTAATCCTGAAAAAATGAATACCCAAATTCTCTAAAACAATGGCAGCATGAAAACATTCTTTTGATTATTTTAAAATTAGTAGTTTGTTGCTGAAAATTTTGAATCACTTCCTAAAACAGCAATTCATTAGAAAGATTGATTTATGCCTTAGGATGTTGGCAAACCTATGGCATGCATGCCAGAGTGGGCTACTGCCTACCCTCTTTCCTTGTGCACCTGAGGACATTTCTCACATGACCTGTTGCTCTCCCCAGTAACCCAATGGGGGAGCTTCCTCCCTTCCTTGTCTGGGGTAAGGTGATGGGCTCAGATGCAGCATGAGGGTTGCAGTTTGGGCACAATCACTCTGAATAAATAAGAAATTTAATTTTCCTGTACTTTCAGATTATCCTAAATAATCACAGAAACTTAGAGTTAAAAGAAGTCTTGGAAGTTATCTCTTCAAAATTCTTATACAAGGAAGACATTTCCTTCTAATAATAGCACACATTAATGTACAGTTATTTAGGTAGATAGCAATATTATAAAGTAATAATTTATATAATATTTTAAGGTATGCAGAATGTATTACAAATATTTTCTCATTCTATCCTTGAAAAAATCCTAGGCAGTAAATGCTATTATTATTTCCATTTTGAAGATGAAGAAATTAAAGTAAATGAAAGTTAAATAACTTGGCCAGACTCTCACAGATAGTACTTATTTAAGGATGGATTTTTTTAAATGATATTTTATTTTATTTGCAATCACAAATAAAAAATAATTTTAACATTCTTTTTTTAATTTTGAGTTTCAAATTCTCATCCTCCCTTCCCTCCCCAACACCTTTCCTAAGACAGTAAGCGATTCTGATACAGATTTTATATGTGAAATCACACACACACACAAATTTCCATTAGTCATTTTGTGGAAGAGATCTCAAACCAAAAAAGGAGGAAAAGGAAAAAAAGTGAAATAGAATATTTTTGGATCTGCATTAAAACTTCATTTGTTCTTTCTCTGAAGGTAGATTTCATTTTTCATCATGAGTCTTTGGGATTGTCTTAGATCACTGCATTGCTGAGAATAGCTAGGTCATTCACACTTGTTTATCAAACAATATTTCTATTACCGTGCACAATGTTCTTCTGTGTCTACTCACTTCATTTTGAGCAGTTCACGTAAGTTTCTGGTTTTTTCTTAAATATTTCTACTCATCGTTTCTTATAGCACAATTGTTTTCCATTATAATCATATGCCACAACTTGTTCACCCATTCTCCAACTGATGGACATCCCCTCAATTTCCAATTGTTTGCTACCACAAAAAAGCTGGCATAAATAATTGTGAACAAATAGATCCTTTTCCCTTTTTGTATCTTTTTGGAATACAGATGTGTAGTAGGAGTATTGCTGGATCAAGAGGTATCCAGAGTTTTAGAGCTCTTCGGACATAGTTCCAAATTGCTTTCCAGAATGGTTGAATCAGATCACAAATCCATAATGTCCTAATTTTCCCATAGTTTCATTTTCTTTCATTTTGGCCAATCTGATATGTGTGAGGTGCTACCTTAGAGTTATTTTAATTTATATCTCTCTAATCAAGGTAATTTAGAGCATTCTTTCATATGACTATGGTAGCTTTGATTTCTTTATGTGAAAACTACAAAGGCTAGAGTTGAAGTTGAGTTTTAACTCTAGGTCTAATACTTTATCATGTCATCTAGCTACCTCATTTAGCTCTTCAAAACTTGCCAAATTCTCTTCTCTTGTGTAAGGCAACCCAGGTTTTCAGGTGAGGAAAAAGGGCAGACAGGGTGAGTTACTTGCTTAAAATCATACAGACAGCCAATCCTAAGGATGAAGAACAGAACCACGGCCCTGCTAACTCTATACTCAGTACTCTCTCCACTATTCAATACTGAGAAATGAACTCCCAACCTCTGCTCAAACACTCTTCAGGTAGCCTGATACATTACTGAAAAGTTCTAATTTAGGAATTCTTAACCTTTTTTGTGTCTAACCGCTTCAGAGAATTTTTTAAAATTCTTAATTGAAAGATATGAAAAATTTCAGTTAGAGATGAGTGAAAGTAAAGATGTATTTTTTCTTATGCATGTTTAAAAATTCCTTGAAATCTATCCACTGATCTGGACTCCAGATTTAAGAAACTCCACTATAAGTTGTTTAGAAATTTATCCATATATTAAATCATTTTTAGACTGCCCATAACTTCTTCCTTGTTCTACTTTCTGTGAATAAGCAAAACAAGTTTATTCCCTTTTCCCCATGACAGAAATTCAAATATTTACTATTTCAACTGATTGTGCTGTAGTGGAAATGATATTAGAATTGGTTCCCAGAAAAACCTGGGTTTCAATCCCATCTCTGATATTTATTGTTGTGACCATGGACAAAATCATTTTCCCTCTCTTAGTGTAAATTTCTTTATCTGTAAAAAAAGAGGTAATAACTGTAGGTTAACTTCTTAATAAAATTATGAGGCTTAGATGAGATCATGTAAATGAGATGCTTGGTAATCCTCAAAGTCCTCAACCATTGTAAGCTACATTGGTCTCAAAGTTCTGTTGATAGATTTGTTATTTCACTGGTGCTCATACTCCCTCCACTTATGCAAATTAATCATGCCCCATGCCAGATAAAGTGTTTCATGAATTACTACATGGAGAAAATTTATAGCTTAATGATCAACTGTCTGGTAATGAGCCTTTCTGAACTTCATTAATGAGTTTGGTCTTAAGACAAAAAAAAAAAAAAATATATATATATATATATATCAGCAGTAGTTTAGGTTTGAGGGTGACCTACTACTGCTTGTGCTCCCCTCATATGTTCAGAGTTTTACACTTCCATACTGTAATGAGAATTCAAAGTAGAATTTTGGTGAAGGATTAAAGAAAATAGCAATTAATATGAAGAAATGGTGGAAAATGGTCAGGGAAAAAGCAATTTGTCTTTCATTCTTTATACTTCTATAATATTTTAGAACTAGAAAAATACTTAAAAATCCTTATTTAATATCTTAAATTATGGTATTTTATGCCCTAATTAAAAAAAGGTCCAAGAGTGTAAGTGACTTATTCAAACTAATATAGCTACTTAATGATAGAAGTGATTTGCACAGTTCTCTACTCCCAAAGTTCCTTCTGCTATACTCATAGTTCCTACACTTTTCAAGTATGAGTCTCTTTGCATATCAAAACTTTTCTTTCACTCTTATTTATAGGGGTTATATAATTAGTATTCATTGATTAAGAAAATAAATGATGACCAAAAATAACCTAAATTCAATTACACTTCTAAGTGAATTTTAATTTTATTAATGATCATGGTGCTACCCTATATTTGAAAAAATAGTAATCAAGATATGAGCAAGATATTTTAAGTTTTATTAATATTTTGGGGTTTTGTTCATAAACATTTCCAGATTACCCAGATGATCAAAGGAACAGTTTGGTGTCAATATGGACTTCAGGGCTCCTCTGAATAATTTGAAGTCCTCAGTCCTCCTATAACTTTTCATAGAGTTTATTAATTTGTAAGTATCCCTTGTATTTCAATGTAATATGGAATAATAATAAAGATGGATCTTTGACTAGCCCTATTTCTTTTTCACATAGTATTAAAACTAGTGAACAAAGCATTAGGACTGTCTAGTGGTAATTAAAATGATAGACTCAGAATCTTTAAAATTTGAGAGGGAGGACTTGCCTTGAGAGATCATGCCTTGTCATTTTACAAAATATAAAAAATAGAAACAATACCTTGTAAGACTAGATCCTGGGTCTACTGACACCAAGTCCAGTGCTATATTACTATATCACTATAATTGCAGTAATGAGTCTTAGAAACAGAATTCAGCCTTATTAGATTTGACTAGTTAATGCCTGATGAAGATTCTATGATCTTCTAAAGTATATTTCACCTCAGTCAGAAAAGAACATTTTATACAGAAAATGTCCAGAAGGAGTAGCTATCCCATCTTTGTCTCACAGTGCTCTCTAACAAGGGCTTTTCATCTACAGTTTGTAGACTTGATTTTTTAATATTTTGATAGCTGAATTTCAATATCATTGGTTACTTTGTATGCTTATGTATTTTATTTTATGCATGTAAAAACATTATTCTGAGAAGGGAGTCTGGCTTCACCAGACTTCCAAATGAGTCCATGATCACAAAAAATATCTTAAAAACTCTTAGTCTATAGGCATTTCATAACTAAAAGCTCACATTTATAGAGCACTTGAGGTTTATAAAGGACTTTCTTCTCAAAAACCCTATAAGACAGAGACTCTGGGTAATTATGCTTTGTTTTATAGGCAAGGTAGCCAAGGGGAAAACATATTATGCAAAGTTTCCAAGCTCCTACAGCTAATAAGCATCAGTTGGGATCCAAACATAGGTCTCTCTCTTTCCAAATCCAAAGTACTTTCCACTGTTATATGTTGCCTCTTTGATGCTTATGTGGTTTAAATATATAGCCTGTTGTTTTGGAGTTATCCTTATTTTGAAAACTGCATTTGGAGGCTATAAAACATATTAAAAATATCTTTTTGTAAGGCAGTATGAAAAGAGAATTATATTTAAAATCAAAGAACTCACCTTAGGATCCATGTACTGATACTAATTTTATTTGGACAATAATAAATAGTCAGTAGACCTTCATCAAGCACCTATGTCAGGCATTCTGTTAAGAGCTGAGGATATACACACACATATACATAAAAGGGCAAAAGACTATCTCTGCCCTCAAAGAACTCACAATCTAACAATTTCTTTGGAACCTGCTTCCTGACTTCTAAAACAGAATTAAAGTAATACTTGCACTATCTAACTCAAGTTGTTGAAAGATCAAATGAGATATTTTGAGACATTTTCTGAGAATTTGAAACACTAAGTAAATATAAGTTGTTAGAGTGAAGGACAGTGGCATTGTTTCTAGGACTAAGCCACCCTAATACTTGCATCACAGTCCCCTAACCTTAATTCATTTCCTATGGCCATATGATTTCTTTTTTTTGCCCTATCTCTGATAAGTAATAAAGAATAGACAGTCTTACCATATGCAATGAAGCCTCAGTGCCTTTAGCCACTGGCCCTGGAAGTGTATACTGGGATACGGTTCTTTCATCTGGTGCAACAGATGGCTGGGAACATCAGGGTTTAGGCAAATAACCGTTTTTCTCAAAAGATGTTAAAAAGTGAACACAGCTTCATTCATCCTTTTATCCAGGCACGCCTTAAGGGCATGCAGTGACCTGCCTCATCCACACCCAACTGAGAGCATAAGAATCACATGAGAAAGTTCCTTCCTATCTGTGAAATCATTAAATCAGTACTCAAGGATAGTTCTAGAGTATTAGGAAAGCCATGATGTTTATTTAATCAGAAACAAAGGGGTAATGGAAGGAAGAAAAAGAGGAAGAGGAATTCTTTCCAGCTGTGCAAGATCTGCTTTCCGAGAGCCTCACATACCACACAGAGTAGAATGCCTTACTAAGGTCTCTTTTCCAAACTTAGTATATATAAATAAAATCTCTTAATCTGGGACCTGTCATACCAAAAGACATCAGGAGTATTTGAAAGAATTGCAATTTGTGGCTTATACTTTTTTTAGAATGCCTAAAGTTATGTTTTGCTTGTTAAAAGAAGAAAATGGTAGGTAGTTAACTACTATTTAAAATAGTATGAAATTCTAAAAGATTTATGTCTATATTTACATTAATAATCATGCAGAAATATGAACTATTCAAAAGAAGGCATCTCTACATTAATTATAGAGTAGATAAATATGCCAGTTTCTCTGGGGAAAAGAAAAAGAGAAGGAAAAGAGGCAATAAGAATAAAGGTTTTTTAAAAAGCCTTGGAAAAGAAAAAAAGAAAAACTACAGAACAGAGTTCATAAAAGCAAATTTAAAAAATTTTATAAGGAGTTGAGATTAGAAATACAAAGAGATAGTAGTAGTCTCTCGGTAACCGAGAATGACGATTGTCTTTGTGTGTTTGCACAAAGACACTTGTGCGTGAAAGAGATTTAAGTGGAAGAGTGGATGCACAGAGACAGTCCCCCTCTCTCGGCGTTGGAAGCCTGGGTCCAGTGGCATGAAAAGTCATTACACCTGGAGACTTCCTCAGCTGCATTGGATGGCCGTGCTGTCCTTTGTGCTCCAACACGCCCTAAGCACTCCATAGTGCTTTGCTGTGTCACCATCTCAGCTGTGAGATGAACCTTCTTATTGGTTTCTTCCATCTGTTCAGCCAAAGCAGTTTTCACATTCTGGGTGAGCAAAGCCCTGGTTCACCAGGGGTCCACAATGACCCGATGGCTACCCTCACAAGGTTTAGCCGGCCTATCAAAGCCATTGCCCGGGGTGTGGCCTCTGCCGCATACTAGCAGCTACTGGGAGCCACAAGTGAGAGTTGGGTGTCAGGTGAGGGTCAGAGGCTGGAGAGCTGCCCTAAGAGGGCACAACAAGCCCTCCATACCAGAGATGCTACCCCTCCCTGAGCATCCCATACACCCCAAAGAGATACCCCATACATCTACAAAGAAATAGATGATAGTAAATGGGTGGATAGATGAACAGGTAGATAGATGGGTAGATAAACAGAAGGATAGAGATGAGACAGAGAAAAAGAGAAAGAGTATATAGAAAATTTATTAAATACTTTAAAATATGCCAGGAACTGTGCTAAGTGCTGAGCATATACAATTTTTTAAAAGATTGCTCCTGTTCTCAAGGAGTTTACATTCTAACAAGAAAAGATAAATTGTAGAGATCTTTCAACATTGAGGGGAGGGGTGCAAAGGGGAAAGGTCTGGGAGATGGAGTTGTCTAAAGATGGAATCCTCTGCAGAGTGATTTGAGAAAAAAAAAAAGAAAGAAAAATGGAGAACTGAACAAACTACTAAATAATGACCAAACTTGGCCCCAGAGGAAAATTGAGAAAATATAACTTGCTCTCTTTATTGCAGAGTTGGGGCCTATGAATATGAAATATTGCATATGTTATCAAAATGTTTATTGGTTTTGCTGAAAAAGTGTTTTTTCCCCTTAATTTTAAAAAAGAATGTCTAAGGGGTAGGGGAGAAAGGAAGAATACATTCCAAACCAATGTGATAAAAAACCAAAAGGCAAAAATTAAAATTGAAAAGTTAGTGATTTTTCCAAAGACCACACAGGTGGTAATTATGAAAGGGGGGAAATTTCAGTTGAGATCTTCCTAATTTCAAGATCAGCATTCAATCCAAAATAATATCCTGCCTCTAAATAATGGGCTTCAGGCATTACAACTTAATAATAAAGGCATTTAGATTTTGTCTGGACACTTTATTTCTATTTTGAGACCAATAAAGTTCAAAAAATGTTATCCAGTGTGTTGACTATTCCCAATGTGGAGGAATTCCAAGGCAGGGACAAAACTTGTATAAGATAAGGAGGTATGGATGGACTTGGATTTAAACTGGTAAGTAGAATTCCCACACTGAGGAGATTGAAGATGCAAAAAATGTTATGGCTATGTCCTTTAAAAAATGCTCTTTTAAGTCTGTTCTATAAATTAGTCATTGAAATATCTCCCTGAAATAGAGACAATTAAATGAGACAGCTTGAATCTATAAATAACCTTTCTTTCTATTAAATATATAATATACTTCTTAGTATTTGCCAAGGGGTATTAAGTATGGTGTATGTTGATCCATAATATTATTTATATATTTACTTCTGGCAGAAGGAATTAATTTGAAGATGTATCCTGAAAGGCATATTCAAATGTTTTTCTTATTAACACACTCAACTTTGGAGAATACAAAAGGTGAAAAACAGGAGGATGTCCAATTTCATTACAATGGCACTTTGGGAATAAACATAATAAGAACACTTGGTGCTTTTTATCTCCAATTAGCTTTACAAATCTTAAGAAACTAAGTTTTAATGAAAGCAAATGCAAAGAACTCAATTAAAGGGTTAGAGAATAAGAAGACCAATGTTAATATATTCACACGAGAAAGAATAAGATTAAAGAGAGGAAAGAACAAAGATAGGAAAGAATAAGCATAGAAGTAGAAACACTCAGTTGAGGGAAACTAAGGGTTGTAAGGATCATAAAATTATTATAGAGTTAGGTTCAGATATGACCTCAGAGATAATTGAGTCTAACCCATCATTTGACAGCTGAGGAACCTAAGACCTAGAGTATTAAAGTTACTTGCGTAAGATCAATAATGGAAAGAAGTCAATGACAGAGATGGTATTCAAACACATATCCTCTGATTCTAAATCCAGTCGTGTATTGTATTATGCCACCAAAAGGAAATTAGAAAGGGAGAAAATGGAAAGGAAAAAAGAGAAAAGTAAGGAAAGAAAAAAGAAAGAATTTTTTGAGGATGGATATATTTGTTTTTGTCCTTAATTCTTCAGCACCTAATATAGTGCCTGGTATACCCTGGATGCTTGATAAATGATTATCATCTCTCTAACAATGTGCTAGAGTCACACTTACTATAGGCTCTTCCTAACATGATGTGGATTTGGAAACCATGAATAATTCAGAGGAACATGCAGTTATCTATTTTAATATTTTAAAAATTGATCTGCTTGCCAAATATTACAAGAACTTGAGTAACTTTTGCTTCATATCTTGTCATTAATTTTGTAGTGATGTAATCTCAGTATGACTTAAACTAGGAATTCTGGGGGGAGGCAAGAGACCAAGAAAAGTTGTACTTGTCTACCATTCCAATGGTCATGGAGTCAATGAAAAATGAAGGCAGTCAAAATCCTTAACAGGCTCTTATCTGCTTCTGACAATAACATAGAAATAACATCAATGAAACCCCCAACTCAATTTAAGTACTTAAATCTCTACCCCCTCCCATTGCCTAAGACAGTTCCCTGAACAGGATACAATATGCCATCATGGGCCATTCTGAGAAATAATATAATATATAAATAATATAACAGTATAATATAATATGATGGGAAGAATGGAATTGAATGGGAAAAAAAACTTCCTAACACTTTCCTCATATAGACTCAGTCTAAATGTTCACACAGTTTCAATTTCTCTGGACCTCTGATTTTTCAGCTGAAAAATAAAATAATTACAGCTCTCATCCACGCAGCTTAAAGGCATGCTGTGAAGAGTAATGAGTTAAGATTTTATAAGGGGGTTCAAGAATAGAAGGTGGAAAAGACACAGTGCTAATGTCAATATTATTACCAAAAACAGCAAAAGAAAATCAGTTCTTAGCATCTTGTATTAATATCACTTGCTCATAAGTGTTTTCTGAGTACTAGCAAATATTCAGGGAAAGATTCCATTGAAGAAGACTTAGGAGCTTTTTAGCACATCCAAGAAAGAGTGTTTTTTTTTTTTAATTCAGATTAGATAGCTTTAGAAGACACTATGGACAAAGAATTTAAAGTTAATGGATTGTCTTATTGAATTGAGTAAAAGCAGTACAATTTAAATACATATATTTCTCTAGGTACAAAGTGGGAGTAGGGGGTTAAAATTTACATCTGGATTAATATGAGAGGCTAGCAGGGCAGTTACCAGCTCAGTGGATAGAAAGCCAGGCTTGGAGATAAGGAGTCCTGAATTCAAATGTGGCCTTAAATACCTCCTAGCTATGTGACTTTGGACAAGTCATTTCATTCCTCTTGCCTATCCTTAGCCATTCTTCTGTTTTGGAATAAATATTTAGTATTGATTCTATGACAGAAAATAAGGGTTTAAATAATGATAATTATAATAGTGGGTAGGTTCTAACACAATGTGAGAACTACAAAACAGATAATTACAGTAATGGAAAAGAAACTTCTTTCTCCTGTAAAAATGGAGATTTGAACCCCAGACTTCAATCAACCCACAAGTTCTTGCTACTTCCCAGGATGCTTTATAAACTCACCAAATTCCCACCTGACAGGATATATTAATGTGGACTCAAGGTTGCTATGCTTAACATATGTTAAGACATAGACCTTCCTTGTATCCACACTTACTCACTCTGAAAATACTTACAGACGAGTATCCCCAAACTTGGCTCCTACTTGACTCCTATAATCTGGTCCCTTTTCCATCTTTCATAGTGTGGCAAACTTTCTGTAGTCCTGGCTACTGACTGGGGAAATGCATCATTGCTTAGATTACCCTGATTCAAGGACCTGTTATAGATTTATTTTTCCTTTACTTGGAATTTTTACACATAAGACTATGATAGTCTATATTTTCATCCAGAAATTTTTTATTTGGATTTTTCTGATGTCTTTTTAATTTCTCTTGCCAATAGATTCATATACCTCATAACTCAGCCATGTATCCCTAAGTGACCCTGTGTTTTTTCAATCACACTCTTCACAGGGAAATGTAAAAAAAAAAATATTATTTTAAATTACAAAGTTTAAATTCCTTTTGAGAAGAATTTTAGGTAAAGAAACATGATACCTCTCTGAATCCAGAAACTGAACTGTTTGGAGAAGACACCACCAAGATGGCTCCAGACCATAAGCTGCACAAGAAGATCAAGAATGAACTTTGGGTTGAGGGAGGCCTAAGCAGGAAACTGCCCAGCCTTGAAAGTTCAGAACATTCGTAAGCAGACCCCCAATGGAAAACAAAAACATGTCAAGATCCCAGCATCAGTATGTACCAGATAAGAACTTAGGGGCCAAGCAGACCCCCAGCAGAAAACATAAACATGTCAAAGTTCCAACAATAGTATGTACCAGATAAGGACTTGGGGGCCATACATGCTGGTGCGGATATAAACCTCTGCATTCACGAACTACAATTGGAACTCCTATGCTGAGCTCCCCTTGTACACACCAGATCAATCAATAACCCTTTTGCTTAATTGCACTGTCTACTGGTCTTCCTTGGTGATGGGTGACAACCCAGACCCTAACAGGGTGTGGTTCATTGAATATTTATTTGTATCTATACTTTCATGCCAAAAGGGACTGCCCCCTAACTGGCTTTTTGTCAATGGGTCTAGCAATATTGGCTTTGTTCTTTTTTTCCTCTTATCCTCAAATTATTGTAATCTTTAAATTGATTATGTTTTCATGATCCTTTTGGGGAAAATCTTTTCCAACAAGGATCATATGTTGAAATGTGAAAATGGAGATTTGAACCACAGACTTAAATCCCCACAAGTCCTTGCTACTTCCCAGAATGCTTTGTAACCTCACCTGAATTCCCACCTGTGCCGAGAACAGAAATTGTTTTCTAAACTGGCTCTGCCTTCTCCTCACTCTCTCGGCTTCTGCATCTGGGCACACGTGGGTCTACCAGGCAGGATGTAGAGTGAGCGGTTGTGAATGGGCTCTCTGGGCCTAGACACGTGCTTTCTTGTTTTGTATTTTCTTTATTTTTTAATCTTTAATAAAACTCATAAAAATATAATACTTTTATTACTAGAAACTAATTATAATCTTAACACTCCAAAGCTGCCGATGTTCTCTCAATTGTCAAGTCATCTCAATCTTCATTCTCCTTGACTTCCTTGAAACCATTGACAATGTTGATCAACCTCTCCTCCTTGATAATCTCTTTTCTCTGGGTTTTAGGACACCACTCTCTCCTGGATCTCTTCCTACCTCTCTGACACTCCTTCTCAGTCTCCTTTCCTGAATCTTCACCCACATCTAACCCTCTAACTATAGGTGTCCCACAGGGTTCTGTCCTAAGCCTTTTTCTCTTCATTCTCTATACTACTTTACCTCTCTACTCTATGAACTCCCATGGATTTAATTACTATCTCTATGCTGATGATTCTCAAATCTACTTAGCCTGTTCTAGATTCTCTGTTAATCTTGTTTCACAACTTCAACTGCCTTTCAGTCATCTTGAACTGGATGTCCAATGGACATCTTAAACTCAACATGTCCAAAATGGAATTTATTATTTTTCCCAAAGCTTTCTCCTCCTACTATCTTTACTATTGCTGGAGAGGGCAACATCATCTTCGAAGTCCCTTAGATTTACAACTTAGGGATAATCCTTGACTCCTCATGATTTCTCACACCCCATAACCAAGTTGTTGCCAATACTTCTTGGTTTCACCTTTTCATCATTTCTGGAAATACATACTTCTCTTCTCTGACACCATCACCACTCTGATGCAAACTTTCATTATCTCATGCTTGGATTTTAGCAATCACCTGCTGGCGGATCTATAAGCTTCAAGTCTTTGTCTATTCTAAACCATCCTCCATTTATCCACCAAAGTGATTTCTCCAAAACTTAGGACTGACCATGTCACTCTTCTCTAAATAAACTCCAGTCTCCCCATTGCTTTCAGAATCAAATACTAAATCATGATTTAACATTCAAAACCTTCCATAACCAAGCCTCCTTCTTTCCTCCCCACCTTCCATACAAATACTTCAATCCAATGACACTGGCTTCCTAGCTGTTCCACAGATATGATAATACATCTCTTGGATCTAGGCATTTTCTCTGGCTGTCCCTCATGCCTGGAATGTTCTCCCCCCTCATCACCTATTGATCTCCCTGCCTTCTTTTACGTATCCTGCAGAAATTCAGTCTTCTATGGGAACCCTTTCCTGACCCCTCTTAATACTTTTGCCTTCTGTATAATTGAAAATTTGTTACCCTAAAAAAAGAACCACATTTCCTGAGAGCCCATTGACTTCCTGTCATTACGTACTTCCTGTAGACAGAGGATATAATGTGAGGTCAGGGAGAGTCCCACCTCTTCTTGGACTTGCAGCCAGTGGTGATGGTGGTGAGTGTGGATTTTAAAAATGGCTAAACAGCCCTGGGCATGTGGTTTTTATTTTGTACCATCGTCATTCCTTGATTTCTAATGATCTTTAATAAACCTCTGTAAAATATAATATTTCTATTATTAGAGATTTAATTTTTACAGTTGCTGACCAAAAGGGATAAGAAATTCTCTCAATTATTTTAAGATAGCCTAGATAATTTTTAAGCCACATTTCTCCTACCAAAGCTTTTTGCCCACCTCACCCACCCTTGCAAATTCCAACTCTCTTTTGAGCAGCTGTGTTTTTCTTTTCCTACTTTTTGTCCCTTTGCTTGCTCTCCCTACTAGGAAGGCTATTTTTAGCCAGATGATTTGGCAAAGAAGAGATAAATTGCTTCTCTCACCCAACTGCTTGAGTCCTTTGTTCCTCATTCCTCTTTTGTTCCTTGTCCCTCTTTCCTTCCTCTCTCCTTGCTGCTGACTCTGACGTTGCTTATACTGTTTTCTCCAGCTCCTGACCCCAATTGCTCATCTGGCCACCAGTTGCTCTCCTCCTAAAAATTGGCCTCTAACTGGGCTTTGATCCCTACTGCTGTTGCTGATTGCTGCCACCAAGAAACTAGGAGTCAAGGCAGATGGTAAAAAACTGAGGTATCTTTTTCCTTAAGCAATGATTAGCCTCCTAACTCCCACTGGAGACACTAGCATTTTACCTCAGGGGGCATGGGGAGAAGGAAGAGACTCTTCCAAATAGTAAGTTGATTACAAGCATGGCATATTCTATGAAAGATCAGTGCATTGCCTATTTCAAATAGCTTCCAGCTTTAGGATGTTTTTTCTTTCTACCACTGATCCTTTCAATTATCTTGCCTGAGATTCAGGGAATAAATTCATTCCCCTACAGCTCTTTGCCATTTGGGTCTGCCCAGTCTATAAGATTCATCCAGTTTGAGATTCCTCAAACCCATGATCTCCCTCCCTATAGGAAATACTACAGTGCTGACAATAGGGATCTGAATTTTAGAAAAAGGAACTTTAAAGGGTCTGGAAATGAAATTTTAAGCCTTTTCAGACTCTTTTATGTTAAATGAAAGTCTCTGTATCTTATTGTATTTTGCTGATTTTTTTGTTTAAGATTTAATTTTGTTGTTTTAATATAATTCATATAGTAATGTATTCAATAATATTCTGTTACACTGAACCAGTTTAATCTACTGTGTTTTAACTATTAGATATATTCAGTTATCTTTCCCCTAGGGCTACTGAACAAACTATTATAACATATTGTAAAAGTCCATAAACAGTTTTTTCCCCCTTTTTCATTTGTTAATGGTCACATAGACGATGGATGGACTCAACCTGCCTAGAAACCTTTGGAGAATTTAATGAGCTAAGAATTTAAATGGTAATTCTATGGGATCTTCAGAAATAATTTAAATAAATTGTGGTTTCTGAATGGGTGATTTTTATATTTAGATTATAAAGAATGTTGTATTAAAGGTAGAGAAACAAAGAAAGGTTCCTACCAAGATGTTTCTATGAAGCAGGAAGCCAAAAAGAGCTCCTGCAAAATTCTTCAGTTTAATTTACTTCCACCATAACAATCTACATTTCTTGGTGATGTTCTAGACCTATATAAGTTTTACTTTGTTTAAAAATATATTTACCAAGGTTGAAATATGTGTTATCTCTGTAAAAATTGTGACAAATATCCATCAGTTCATAGGGGTTTTTTTTGTCATACAGCAACTTATATGAAATATGATAGTGGGTTTGTTTGCTATTGTAATTAATTATGCTATTGTGAATTTTGGGGACTTTGGTACTCCTTTGAATGTGCATTATCTACTGTATTACTGTTTTATTCTGAAAATCATTTGTACTCACACAGTGATTAAGTTAAAAAGGAAATGGATCTCTCTCTTTTTTTTTTTTGGTGAGAATATTTTTCTTTAACTTTTTTTTTGCAGTAATGTAACTTTAAAACACATTTTCTATAATATCAATGCATACCCCCAGAAGCTTTAGACTCTAAAAATGATTCCATTGATTGTTTAAAAAAATTATGGGACTTTGCTTAATGATTCTGTCTGATTCCAGGACAAGAGAATACAAAAAGAGCCATTGCACAATGCCAAAGAAGCACAAGGCTAAAATGCATAGTGCCAATCTAGCACAAGGTCAAAGAGACCAACCAATCCCAATGGGATCAATGAAAATTTTGAGCCTAGACAAGAGAATTTGAACTTGTTTTGGGTTCGAAGTTGTGGCTGTTTAACATGTGTTAAAGGCAGGTCTTCCCTGTCCCACATTCTACCAAGTATCTCAAATTTGACTCCTACCTGGCTCCTATAATCTAGTCCCTTTTCTGTCTTTCATGGTGTGGCAAACTTTTTATAGTCCTGGCAACTGATTGGGTAAATGCATAATTGCTGAAATCACTTTAATTGGGCCATGATTCAAGGACATGTTATGGATTGATTTTTCTTTTACTTAGAATTTTTACACATAAGACTTTGAGAGTCTATATTTCATCCAAAAATTATCTTTTCTCTTTTATTTGGATTTTTTTGATGTTTTTGATTTCTCTTTGCCAATTGATTCTGATACCTCATAAGTGATCCCTGTGTTTTTCAACATGCTCTTCAGGAAGGAATGTATAATTATTTTAAATTGCAAAGTTTAAATTCTTTTTAAGGGTAATTTTAGGTTAAGAAACATGCTACCTCTCCAAATCCAGAAAATGAACTCTTCAGAGAAGGTACCATGAAGATGCCTCCACAGACCACAAGCTACACCAGGAGATCCAGAGTGAACTTTGGGATGTGGTGATGTGAACTTTGGGGATGTGGGGTTGAATGCATGTGTTTTGTGTGTATACTCCTATGCCAAAGGGAACTGTCCCCTAATTGGCTTTTTGTCAATGTGCCTAGCAATCATTGGTTTTGTTCTCTTTTCCTCTTATCCTCAAATTATTATAATTTCAAAGTTGGTATGTTTACAAGACCCATTGAAGAGATTAGTCTTTCTTAGCTCTCAGGGGAGAATGTATAATTGAAAAATCTGTTACCCTAAAAAGAGAACTACATTTCCTGAGAGCCCATTGACTTTCTGTCATTATGTACTTCCTATAGACAGAGGATATAATGTGAGGACAGGGAGAGTCCCACTTCTTCTTGGGCTTGCAGCCAGTGGTGATGGTAGTGAGTGTGGATTTTAAAAATGGCTAAGCAGGGGGCAGCTGGATAGCTCAGTGGATTGAGAGCTAGGCCTAGAGATGGGAGGTCCTAGGTTCAAATCTGGCCTCAAACACTTCCCAGCTGTGTGACCCTGGTCACTTGACCCCCATTGCCTAGCCCTTACCACTATTCTGCCTTGGAGCCAATACACAGTATTGACTCCAAGACGGAAGGTAAGGGTTTAATAAAAAAAAAAAAATTTTAATGGCTAAGCAGCCATGGGCACATGGTTTTTATTTTGTACCCTCTTTATTCCTTGATTTCTAATACTCTTTAATAAACCTCTATAAAATAATAATATTTCCATTATTAGAGATTTAATTTTTATACTTCTCTTATTTACTTCCTATTTATGCTGTACTTTGTGGCTTGTTTGTATATATATTTGTTTCCTTTTGCCTTTTCCACTGGATTGTAACATCCTTGGGGGAATGGACTGTCTTTTAACTCTTTTTAAATGCCCAATACTTAGCACATTGCCTGGAATATAGTAGGTGCTTCACAAATGTTTATTGATTGGCAAATCTATGATTCAATAATGTTTGCAACAGGAAAATATTAGCTATTGATTAGAGAAATGCAAATTGAAATTTTCAAAACCTCATACTTATCAGACTAGCTATTGTGACAAAATAGGAAAGTGATAAATGTTGGAGGGGATATGGTAAAACTGGGACATTAATGCATTGTTGGTGGAGCTCTGACTTAATACGACCATTCTAGAGAACAATTTGGAACCATGGCTAAAAGGCCTTTAAAGTCAACATTCTCTTTGACCCAGAAATATCATTATTAAATTTATATCCCAATAGGTCTTAATCAATGACCCATGTAAAACCCAGTGGATTTACTTGTTGGCTATGGGAGGGGCTGGTTACATGAATCATGTAACTATGGAAAAAACATTCTAAATTAATTAATTAATTAAATGAAATTTTTCAAATAAAAAAAATTTTTAATAGACTTCTATCCCAAAGAGCTCAAAAACAGCAGGAAAGGATCCACTTGTTTAGTAATTCTTTTAAAGTGGCAAAGCACTAGAAACTGTAGGCTTATCCATTAGCTGGGAAATGGCTAGAAAAGTTGTGGTATATGATTGTAATAATATGCTATTGTCCATAAGAAGTGACTAACAAGACAATCACAAAAAAAAAACCTGGAAAAACTTATATTAAATGATGCAAAGTGAAAAGAATAAAACCAGGAGAATGTTGTACACAGTAGCAGAAATAACATATGATGATCAATTGTGAATACAGCAATGAGATGGTCCAGGACAACTTCAAGGGACTCGTGACAAAAAAGACTATCCACCAAGAGAGAAAGAACTTATGGAGTCTGAGTACAAACTGAAGTATGCCATTCTTCATTTTACTTCCCCCATGAATTTTTCTCTACTGTGATATGTGTCTTCTTTCACAACATGGTAGACATGGAAATGCAGAGTATAGTAACACATGTATAGTCTATGTTATATTATGTGCCATCTTGTGGAGGAGAGAGGAGTAAGAAAGAGGAAAGAACGTGTATCACAAACTAGCAGAAAACAATTATTAAAAAACTATATAACATGTAAAAAAAGAAAATATTAGAAATTATAGAGAAGGGATTCCTACATTGTGGAAGAGTCTGGACTATATGATCTCTAAAGGCTATAGGGCTAGACTTCTAAGGCTAGAAGGGATATGAGTAAATCACTTAATCACCTTGAACCTTATTTTTATCAACTATAAAATGGAAATAATAATAAATTCTTTAGCTGTTGTCAAACTGTTCTATTCACAATTAATCTGTGCAGAAGGAAGGTTAAGTATTATCTTCATTTTATATGCAATGAAACTGAGGTTCACAGTATATCCATGACTTGTCCAGCAAGCATAAATTTAGTGGAAGCTGAGCTTAAGTCCAGGTTTTTATATTGAAATCCTAGTTACTTACCAGTTTTATATTATACCCTACTTGCCTCATAGAGATATTTGAGGAAAATATAAGACTTAAGAGGATCTATCAATGGGAATTATTGTTATTGCACAGTTGTTAGAACACTGAGCTAGAAGTCAGAAAGACTTGAATTCAAATTTAACCTCATATAATTAGTAGTTATCTGACTTGTGGCAATTCTTCTCTCTGTCTCAGTTTCCTCAACTGTAAATGAACCAAATAAAATAAATCTTGAATTGCTTAGCAGTGCCTGGCACATAGTAGGTGCTATATAAATGCTACCTGTTAATATTATTATTATCCTGGAATACAATAGTTCATACTTAACCCAACCTCTAAGGTCTGTGATGTACTTGTGCTTAGGAATAAGCACAACCCTGTGATGAGATGCTAAAGTAGGGTCATAGTCATAGACATGGAGAGACAGATGTAAGAGACTTTGTAAAAGTAGAATCAACAAAATGTGTCAATTGATTGGATAAAGAGAAGAAAGAAGAGAGGTATCCCCTGCAAATTTCTACCATGATAATAAATTTTCTGACAACAAAGTCATTCCCTGGCATATATCTTCTTCACCAAATATAGGAATTATTGTACTATCATTAATGACTAATTTGGACATTCATTTGCCAGGGTGAATGGTTCAAGGTCATAAATTATTAATAAAGTTGGGAAAATAGAAGAAATAAAAACAGACAATATTAGATGTCTAGATTTTTTTAACTAACTTAAGTGGACTTCTAAAGATGTGAGTTGTGTGATTATTTTGCTTGAGTTCCTATCTTATTCATGTGAACATTAGCTACATATTTACTTAATTAGTTATAGGGCTTCTCTGTTCTATTCTTGACCTTTTCCCTCAATCAAATGCAATTATGCTATCATTAGAGCTTCTCTGCTTTTCTCACTTGGGTACTAAAGGTTTTTAAAAGAGACCACACTCCTTTATCCTTAACAAACTGGATACTTTGGAAGAGAAAAAGAAGCTTGATTGATTCTGCGTTCACATGAACTCATCAAGCATAAATAGCTTGTGCATTTGCCTTGAACACTGAAATTGGAAATACTGCTCCTTACTTCAAAAACACATCAAGCAATTATCCACATTTCTCCTGTTCCATCTTTAAACTACTTATTAGCTCATTTGTTGCTCTGGCCAATTAGTTTTGGTTACTAAAGATATTATTCAATGTGTGGAAAATGATTTGCTTTGTCCTGACCTTATTTCTCATCCTCTAAATTTTTGGAAAATTAAAATTTGTGCATTTTGACATACTTGTCTAATTTCACCTCCTTATTCCTAGCTCTCATTGCTATTTTAGTACATCACTTGAGCATTTCACAGAACTCGCCAAATTCTTTTGCAATAGAGATAGGTTGGCACAGTAGGAAGAATATTGGATTGAGAGGCAGAGGCCTTGGTTTTGATCCTAGCTCTGTTCAGTTCTTCCTGCATAAGACTGCGCAATTTGCTTAACCTCAGTTTCTTTATCTGTAAAAAGGAGTTAGGAAGTTGAATTCCAAAGTTCCTTCCAGCTCTAAACCTATGGTCTTATGATAATATAATATAATGTGGTAATATATTTATCATTGTGACAATATTACAATAAATAAAAGCAAATTTATAATCAAACAAGAGTAACTGCAATATCAAATTTAGATATATTGGATACATAGCTAAGGAAGGGTTTTAATATATGTTCATAAATTTCCAACAATAAATGGAGATATTTCCCTTCCATTTTTTTCATTTTCTCATCTCTCATGTTTATTTTACCACAACAAACACACCCAATTTTATGGTTGACAACACTTTTGTCATTAGCAAATAAAAATAAACTCTGGGGCTCTAATATTGTTATAAGAGCTAAAATTGACAGAGCCCCAGCTTTTATTTCATGAAAAAATAGAAATATGATATTTATGCTATGATGGCTACTTTCAAATAAAATGAAGCATAATGATTTAAATCTGGGACAGCCCTTAGTGATAAATGTGATCTTAAAAAAAGACTAGATTTTCAGTGCCCTTTGGAATGTGACCATCATTTGGTATTACTTTATTTGATAATACTTTAGGAAGTATTCAGAAAGACAACAATAGTCTAATCACCAGCATTCCATATCCATTCCTCAAAGAATATCCTCATTTTTTGTTAATAGTGGGGGGAAAGGGTTTTCTTATTACTTTTTAGAATGTTTGATTATTGTATAATTAGGGAGGTAATCTACCTTTGTGAACTTAAGTGGACAAAGGTTCAAATGTTATCTAAAATCTGCAGTCAAATCCAAATTATAATTTCATGTGCTTGTTATCCCTCTCAAGAGGGAATCTTGATTTAATGAGACCATGAAAAATGAAACTGTTTGTATAGATTTAAATCTTCCTTGTTAAAATAATTTTTATAAAGCTTGAACTTGATCAATCAACAAATCCTTATAAATGTCATAATATATGCCAGGCAACTTACTAGCCACTAGAAACACAAATATGAATAAAGCAATTACAGCTCACAAGAAGGTATAACATTGGGCAGAGTCAAGATGGAAAAGTATAGAGAGCAATTCAACTAAATTCTCCCAACATTCTTCCCCAAACAACTTTGAAATAATGCCTCAGATAGAATTCTGGAGTGACAGAGACAACAAGAGGACAAGGTAAGGTATTTTTCCTACTCAGGAAAGCTAAGGAGATCTGCAGAAATGTCTGTGACACCAGGATGGGGGCCAGCCCAGAACACAGTGCATATGGTAGCAACACCAACAACAGCTATTTCCAATAGCTGAAGCAGTGGTGGCAGCAGCTCTCATCTTGGAGGCTATAAATCCTGAAAAATTAAAATTGGAGAAATGGAAGCTAAGGACTCCATGAGACACCAAGAAACAATAAAATCAAATCAAAAACAAAAGAAAATGTAAAATATTTCATAAGAAAAACAACTGACATGGAAAAGAGATCAAGGAAAGATAATTTAGGAATTATAGGACTGCCTGAAAAACATGATCCAAAAGAGAACCTAGACATAATATTTTAAGAATATCAAGGAAAACTGTCTTGATAGTCTACAACCAGCAGGTAAAATTGAAATTTAAATAATTCACCAATTACCTGCTAAAAGAGATCCCCAAATTAAAACTCCCAGGAATATTGTAGCCAAATTCCAGAGTTCCTAGGTCAAAAAAAATACTTTTTAAGTAGTTGGACAGAAAAAATTCAAATATCATAGAGCCACAGTCAGGAATAAAACATAAATGGGTACTTGGGTTTATAGACAGATAGATGGCAGTTAAATCATGACATTTTTCAAATGCTATGGAAACATCAATAATTCTCATAGTCACAACAGTATGGGAAAAGAGTAAAACAAGGTATGGGCTGCAAGGGCCCCAGGAACACTGCTCTCATGATATGGAATGACAGTTTGCTTCATTTTGTCTTTGAAAATTTCCCTTCCACCACCTTCCTATTTCCACCCAAATGTATACACTGAAATTTAGTGTTGAATTGCTCCAAAAGCTCATAATGCCATGTGGTGTTACCTGGCCATACAAAGTCTAATATCTCTCTCCCCACAACAGGATAACAAGATGAAACCTATATTCTGTTGCATCCCAACAAGTCCTTTTCTTTTACCTTCAAAAACTTTTATCAATGGCATATTGCAATTCAGAGTATCCTCAACTTGAAATCTATCAATCTAACTCAGGTTTATACCAATTGTTTTATCCCTCATGTCTTGCTCTATCCTGGGAATACAACCACACTTCTACTTCACCCCGGCTAGTGCTTCACTGAAAGGACTCAGGCTATATTATTTTTATAGCTCCTCCATCATAACAGAAAAACTCTGTCAATTTTCTCTTTCCCTTCAAACTCAGGCTTCCCTCCTTGCCAACTGTGAGCAAAATATCCCCACCTATATATTTAATTGACAGTTTAATAACTTGACAGATCTGAACTTGAACTCATAATCTTCCCTCTGAAACCTGTCCCTTCTGCAAACATTCCTGTTTCTGATTATACTCCCATCTCCCTGGTCACCCAAGATTAAAGCCTGAGTTATTCTTAACTCTTCCCTTTTCTTCAACCTTTCACTATCCAATCAGTTCATAAAATCCATCGTGAACTGTCTCCAAGATAATTCCTGCTTGAAACTAGCCTCACCTATCTACTCATATTGCTATAACTAGAGTTCAATTTTCCACTTTCCTTATGCAATTTTAATAGGTTTCCAGCTATTCTTTCTTTCTGCCTCCATTCTTCCTCCAATTCATTCATCATATGTATATGAAAGTAATTTTTGAAATGGTAAGTTCTTACTAATTTGATCTCCAACTCAAAAATCCTTTTTCTCCATTGCCTAAAGAATTAATTGAGCTCCTTAGCACATTATATGCAACTCTTCCACTATTTGATTCCAACCAACCATTCCAACCTTTTTTGTGATACTTCCTTTTGCATATATATATATATATATATACAATACATATATACACATACATACAATACTCAAGCCAAGCTGTACTACATAGATGTTCTCTGATCACATCCTGCTCTCTCCCTGCCTTTAAGCATTTGTGCATTGTTATCCATGCATGAAATAATCTTACTTCCTATTATCATCATCCTTCTTAATCCAGCATGAGCAGAGTCTATACCCTGGTAAAACCATCTCAGTAGAAGGGCTAACCCAAGTTGAGAGTAACTGACAGACTCCAAACCAATCAGTGACTTAGGAGAATGTCTGTCCCAAGAATGTAAAGACTTTCCCAGCAGAATGGGTGAATGAGAACAATTTGTTCCAGTGACAAGGCAGGTAACTAAAGCAGAAACTGTAAAGTGTCTGGGGCTTGATTAGACATGGAAGATGTCAAGGACATCCATTGTATCCCAGCCTATTACAGGTCAGCCTAACTTTTATCTTGCCAGTAGACTTTTCTGATCCTGGAGAAGACAGTAAAGCTAATGAATCTGTGTAACTCTGCCTTACTTAAATCCAATTTATAAGTCAATACATTGCCCTATGATGTCATTGGTCCTTTTTGAAAATAAAGAATGAATAAGTCATATCCCCAGATTTTCTATGATTCTTTTCCAGATCCTCCCTCTGACCACTCAAGAAACAAGAAGTGATACATTGCTGAGATTAATCCTTCAAACTATTTTTGTTTTATTTATCTTCTTCATGTCCTACATAATTTAAAATCTTAGCATTCGTTTTATTTTTTAATCCACATAAAATCTTTAATTTTGTCAGTATAGGAAGTTTCTTCATGAGAAAACTGCTTCTATTAATGTAGTTCAATAATTGCTCTGAAAATGTTAGGCTCAGATAGTTGTCTGAGCACTTAAATATTATCTCATTTGTCCAGGGTCCTATAGTCAGTATGTGTGAAAAGCAGGAGTTGAAACAAGGCCACTTTTATCCACTATAACATGTTACTTTTCCAACCTTTAATTTAACTATTTGTTATTAGCATACATATCTCACCCCTAAGTCTCCACTAGATTGTAAACTATATTTCAATGAATATGTCATTTTTCACTTTGGCATCTTGAGCACCCTAGTACAATACCTTATTTGTATTTCATGGATTCAAGAAAAGCTTGGCAAATTGAACAGAACTGACCTGAACAGACATGAATTAAGGTCAAGTTCTCATACTTAAATCAATCAATAGCACTTCTTAATCACATTAGGAATTGAGAAAAAAATAGCCCCTAGCCTTGAGAAGCTTACAATCTAACTGGGGGGGGGAGGAATATATATATATATACACATATATATATATCATTTTTTATACAAGGTAAATACAAGGTGATTGAAAGTTTGAAAAATACTAATAAATGAGGAAATCAGAAAATGCTGCATATCGAAAGCGGTACTTAAGATGCATATTGATGGAAACCAAATATTCTTAGAGGCAGAGGGGAGAAAGCACATTTAGGCATGAGGGACAGTCAGTAAAGAGACACAGAGATAGTATATGATGTATTGTTCATGAAAAACAGTAGGTTAGTTTGGCTTTACCGTACTGTACATAAAGAGGGGTGATATATAATAGGAAGGCTGGAAAAGCACACTGGAGCCAAAATGACAAAGGCTTTAAATGCCAAAAAGTTTATATTTCCCTCTAGAAGTAATAAAGAACCACTGTAGTTTGTTGAGTAGAAAAGTAAAATTGGAAGAATTACACTTGAGAAAAATAACTGGCAATTGTGAGGAGGATGGATTAGAGTGAGGGAAAATTTGAATTAAGAAAACAAGTTAGGTGATGATGATGGTGCTATTCCAGCATAATTTACTAGATTTTTTTTAACATAGAGCATTGTTTTTAGGGCAGAAACAAAGAAGAATAATTTTCTTCCTATAAAAATATATAATTGGTGTCTACCAGGTATATTTTGAGCTCAACATATAAGTGTGGTAGATGGGAAAGAACATTGCTATTGGCATTGGGATATCAGTTGGAATTCCTCTTCTGACACTGTGTGACCTCTAGCAAGAAATTTAATCTATTACCATTGGTTTCCTCATTTATAAAATGAAAGTATTGACTAGGTAGACTCAGAAGTAAACCATCTTCATCTATTAATAATTTTCAAAAATATTTCAGCACAAAATCACAGATTATTAGAGCTAGAAGAAGTCTCAGAGATCATTTATATCAAATCATTCTCCAAAATATTTTCATAGTCAGTTTTATAAGTCTGGTCTTACGTGTCCTGCTCTATATTCATAGGATTTAGGACTAGAGAGGATCTCAGAAAATATCTAAACTAACCGATTCATTTTTCAAGTTAAAGAAGTTGACTTAATTTATATGATTTGCTAAGGTTACCCCAAGTAGTAAATTGCAGGAGAACTAGGATATAAATCCAAGTTTCCTAATGCCAAATCTGGCATGTCTTCCACTAACCTAGGCTGTCTTATACTTGTATTCATTGCTAATAATTTTATTTAAAGACCTTAATTTTACTACTTTACATCATCTTTGTTTTTACAAATAATTAACTGACATCAGCAGAAGATGTTCATAGCATTTCATGACCAACTGCTAAATTCAAGGCTACCACCTAAGTTAAATGTAGCCTAACTACATAATCTAAGCCATAAGCATTTTTCCTTCAAACTTAATTCAAAAAAGCTGAAGCCCAATTAACCTGCTACTCACTGTGCAAACTGTTTGTTTGTCAAAAAAGGCTTCTCTGAGCTAGTGAGTCCCAGTGAGTGGCTCCAGGGAAGATCAATCACAATTAGAGGTTAATTAATAGGGTAGTATGTTGATTTAAGAAAGGACCAGGACAAAAATGAACCTAATAAATTTTGTCAGAAACAGATCAGATAGTTAAAAGCACCTTGTCCCTATTAAGTAGTCAAAAATAGCATAGTAAATCTACCATGTTGCTATCCAAATGAAAGAGAAATCATCATCATAAACACAGCAAGTTGCTCTACCTCACTTTTACTCTACCTCTCCTAAAAAAGATAAAAGAAGCTTTTGATTACCTAAAATGTATTTTGTTATATTTTAATGGTTTTTCACTTGAAATTCTCAATTAAATTCAATTTTTAATTGTTTCTACCAAATAAACAGGAATTTGTTAGGAGTTGGGGATATAATGCCAAAAAGTGAAACTGTCCCTGTCTTCAGGAAGCTTATATTCTATTTTACATTGTTTCCTTATACTTATATTGATTTCATCTTGAATCAGCCTTGCTAAAAGATATATTGGCCCCAAGTTCAAGTTTTCCCTCTATCTGTTGAAAGATATCTAAATTTTAAGGTTTCTGTTAAAGGCAATAGTGTATGTAAGAGTTAATTGAAAGATGGGGTTTTTTTTCTAAAAAGTAATATCTTGTTATCTTCAGTCAAACCATTTTGATCCTATAAGAAATATTTTAATGAGGAAATTGATGTTTTTTAAAAGTTCAGGTCAAATTAAGCATTTAGAAAGTAAGTGGATACTTTTACCTTGCATATAGTGATCATTGCAGTCAAAAGAAAATTTTGAAAGGATTTAAGTTTCAGTCTAAAACTAAAGGAAAAAACACGATTCTGTTCATAAAAGTAAAATTCATTGGTCCAATAGCAGCCTATTTCTGCTATGTAATAAAGTTATAAGCAATACAACACTTGTATTTTGGTATTATATTTGTAGCAATTCCATGTATAAAGTCATTTTGCTCATTTTTATATTGCATTTTGTCTTTTCAGTATATAATACAAAATTTTATTTTAATCAGAAGTGGGGTAATATTTATAATATAAATATGTTTATTAAAATCAATATTTTAGAGTAAAGGTTTTTATTCATCATCTATGAGACCCAGAAAATACCACTAATTGATCATTCAACATGCATTTATTAAGCATCTACAATGTGCAAGGAATGAAGCTCTCACCCTTGCAATATCAGACTGGCATAATGGCTTTTCTAGGGAAAATTCTTCAAGAATAGAACAAGTCATTCCAAGAGATTTCCAGACTGCATATCCACAATGATTTATGCAACCTGGACCCTTAACAGAGAATTAATAGCCTTCAATATATAATAATATCAGCTATTAGCTATCAATATATTCATCCTCTGCTTCCATCTTGGAAACAGATGCACCCCTACTCCTTACTAATGCAAACCCTTTCCAGTGCCCTCAATCTCATGACATTTCTAAGACTTTACTCCAGAAATCATTCCTCTTTCTCAGTCTACCTCTAACACTTAACTATCTGGGTGACATTCCTTAAGTCACTTCATCTTTATAGGTCTCTGTTTCATCAACTGTAAAATAAGGAATTTGGCCAAGATAACCTCTGAGATTCTTTCCAGCTCTACGTCTATGATCCTAAGAATTATCCATCACTCCCACTGTACTTTTCCCCATTTTCCCCAGTTGTTTAAAAAAAAAAGAAGTTTTTACTTTCTGTTTCTATCTCTAATTACTGTCATATTCCTCTCCTCCCTTTCCCTATCAAACATCTTGAAAGAGTTGTCCAATTATTCCACTTTCTCACTCCATACTAGCTCCTCAATCTTTGCTAACTGGCTCTTTCCCCAAACAATGTACAAAGGCTGCTTTTTTCAAAGGTCACTAATGAGGTCTTAATCACAAAATATAATGGCCTTTAAAAACTCAAATATTATTATGCCATGTTATAGATGAAGAAAATGACAACCAAAAAGGTTAAATGGTTTGGCCAGAAATGCCTACCTTGGGAAATAGAGGTACTAACACTCAAATCTGTGTTATTTGAATCAAAATCCATGTATTTTCCCAAAACACTAGATTGCATTTCATTTTTTAAAGCTCTCCTGTTTTGCCCTACAAAGGAGTTTTTTAAAAAAACTAGTATTTTATTTTAAGATTTTTTTCTCTTGTATATTAATTTAAAATTTTTATGTAATAAGATAAAAAATTACAGAGGAGCACAAATAAATTATTTAAGCACATTAAGTAAGAAATAAATATTACTTTTAGTGAAGAATATTTAAAGAGTTATGACAATATATGTCATATTTTCTTTAGGGAGAAACTACAATGCTCTCTTACATTAAAAAACATGGATTCCATATTATTTATGTTCACTTTTAAAATAAAATACCATACATAAAGTCAATGTGACTTTCAAAATATATTATGGTGACAGTCCAACCCAAACCCAAACCCACACAAAGATGGCCATATATTCGATTGTATCCTCACTCACAAGTGTTCCATTTGATTTTTGAAATCTGGAATTATGTTTTCTAACTATACCTTCTCACCCTCCCTTTTTCTCCCTCCACCGCAAACACCCAAATCAATTCTTCCTCCTAAATGAAACTGCCAATCACATCATCTCACATTTCTCCCTCTCAGCCCAGCATCTCTGCCCTAAACACAATTTCCTCCCTTCAAAATCCTGATGCTATAGTTAATCTATTTAACTTTATGCTGTCCTCTATACCACAAGTCTGTTGCCCCCTTCTCCCTTTCATGTTCATTTCTTTTTGAACCCCATGGATTATTCTCATTATCCACCTCTTTTTGTGAAAATTTTTCAAGGAAATAACATAATTGCATTAACTGGATCCACTGAAAAACTGTTATTCAGTTCCACTCCCTGTTCAATGGTAGCCTTTTATTATTTCCTGAAATCCCTATCATGATTCCCATAACATATCTTCTCCAAACCTACTCTTTCCAAACTCCTTGCACTATCCCTTACTTTATTCTTTTAGTAGAAAGCCTAACAATTTTCTTTACTAAGAAAATTGAGGCAGTGTGACATGAGATACTTCTCTCCAATTGTATCTCTCAAATCATACCCAACAGCATCCTTCATTCTCTTTTAATTTACTCTAGTCTCAGTAAAAGGCGATCCTTCCCCTTGACAAAGATCATCTTTTTTATTTTTCTCTGATCCCATTCCTTCCATCATTTCCTCTCTTATTGTTACATTTATTCTTTCTTTATCTTCCCTGTTTTCCATAAACATCTCTAAATCATTATTATCCTTTAAAAAAAACTTTCTTTTGGCCCCCACCATTCCCTCAAGTTGCCATCTTCTCTCTCTTCTCATTTTACTGCCAAATGGCTGGCGGTAGGAAAAAAAAAAACACCTCTACATTGATTGACCCCACTTCCTCATATTCTACTAACATCAGTTATGGGTAATTTGGCTTCCAATTCCAGCTCTCAGTAACCTCTCCAAGGTTATTAATAATATCACAATTTCTAAATTCAATAGCTTTTTTAAGGATTTTTTAAATCTCTCTGTAATATTCAATTCTAATGAGCACTTTCACCTTCTTGCTTAATATTTCCTCCTTGGGTTTTCAAATATCCTCTTTATGTCCCAGCCTTCTATTGTTTCACCTTTCCTACTCCCTTATTCCTACTGAATCTGTTTTTATCCTTCATTCTGACCTCCAATCTTCTGATTCACACCATTGCTTCTAGTCTATCAGTTTCTTTCTACTTCTGCTTGCTTTCCTCTCTATTTTGACCCCCATGACTAGCTATCTAAATGCCCTCCCTAACATTCAAGAATGATCCCCTCAAGAAGAGAAAAACAGAAGAAAAACAACTGCTTGATCACATGGGTTGATAAGGATATGATTGGGGATGTAGACTCTAAAGGATTACCCTGGTGCAAATATCAATAATATGGAAATAGGTCTTGATCAGTGACACATGTAAAACCCAGGGGAATTATGTGTCAGCTATGGGAGGCGGTGGAGGAAAGAACATGAATCTTGTAACCTTGGAAAAATATTCTAAATCAATTAAATAATGTTTTAAAAAAAAGAAGAAGAATCATGCCCTCAAGTTTCCTGTCTTGTCAGACCTGAATCCTGAGTCCAAAGCAGTTTAGTCCTATTGTGAATAGAACATGAGACCTGGAGTCAGAAAAACCTGGATTTAAATCTAGATTTAAATACTTACTAGCTGCATGACCAGGACAGGTTGTTCTCAGGATCCTCAAATGTAAGATTGGGATAATAATAGCACCAAGATGGTTTATCTGGTTTCCCGGAAGTATATCTGAGGCATCCTGAGAGAGTATTTCTAGAGGTAGGCACACAGGCAAAACCTAAAAGTATTTAGCTAACAATATAATATTAGCAATGAGAAAAAGAAAACTATAAAAGGCAGATATGAGGACTCAAAATTCCAGCAGTTTAAGGCTGGTTGATTCAGGAGGTAAATGTGCCACTACAGTGGCCCTGGCATTATGTCCTAGTATGATCATTAATGTCTGAAATAAGGGCCACATTTAATCAAGAAAAGGTTAAATTATGCTCAGTAGTCTCTGCTTAAGATGGCATGCAAGCGTGTAATCCATTTTATAAAGACTTTGAATCTTTAGGAGACTGCTGTAGGGGCAGAAGCAGCAGTGAGGAGCTGCTGGAAATATGGCAACGATAGAAAAGTCTAAGGAAATGAGAAATGGAAGGCTGTGTTAAGAAGAAATAACTGGCTTACCTACCAGAAAAGTAGTGGCTGGAGCCAAAACAGAATGCCTAAAGAAGCAGGCAGACAGGCGGGATAGATCTTGGGACAGAGAAATTACTAAAGCTCAAATAGGGAACCAGGGCTTTCTCTCCTCTCTGAAAGGAAGCTCTGTTAAAATCTGATTTAAGGGCATTTTGTGGAAATAGCTATTTTGGTTAGCTCACAAAATCTTCTTTTAACAAACCACACTCTGGGTGCTAACAGGCAGAGAGGCTTAGCTGAAGTTGTTGCATATTCAAACAGCAAAATTTTAATAAGGCTGTTAGAATGGGAGGCTGAGCAGGCCACCTGGGTCCTGAAGGAAGAAGGGAACAGCAGGGACTCCTGTAGAGAGAAGGGCACCAGGATTTCCATCAGCAATGAGGCTGCATTTGGCTGATGATGAAGGAGGAGGAATCTTTGCATTTGTAGGTGCGATGAAAATAGTGACACCGTCCTAATGCCTTTGAGATTTTAAATAGCAATGCCAAGGGAGGTGGACTCAGGTCAAACTAATACAGGAATAAAAGCAATGTCTCAGCTACAGGAAGCTGTTTCCAAGTCAAATCTGGTAAGAGAATTCAGACAAAGAGCAGCAGAGCCACATAGGAATAGGAGTTAACAAATTTGACTGCTACTCACAAAGGAAGAGAACAGATAGAATAGGGAAAGTTTGGGTGTATGTTGCCCATTGCCTTAAACTAAGGGCAACCCCTGGATAGATTAGTGACTAATTTCACAGAGTAATCTTTGTTAATGGGAAAGAAACAATAACAAAAAATGAAAAGAAAAAAGTCTCCCAAGTGACAGATACTTCTTTTTACTAATCTATAATCTTCTGGATTAAAGATTCCACCTGTCTTACTTAATTTAATGATGACATTAACTCATAGTAATTTTTCTTTGAAAGAAATTTAGATGTCAGCTAGGCTAACCTCTCTCCCAGTGATAGAATCTCTCCACAGTGCTGAATAAATTATTCAAGACAAGCAATAATTTTGGTATGTTTTCATTTGGTGATAATGATCATATATGTATAATTTTAAACTAGGCTAGCTCAGAACATTCAGTTTTGACAAAAAACCAGATTGAGCAAGCTTTCCTACATTTAATTAGTTCTCTGTCAATGAAAGTGAATTTTAAAAAGTGATCCTGTAGTGGGTATTAAACTATGAAAAAAATAATCATCAGATGCAAGACAACAGAAAACAAATAAAACTGAAATACTGAAGATTATAAAAGATAATTTTTACAGAAAAAACTCACATTTTAAGGCTACATCAAAATTATTGTTAGAAGTTCAGGAGAATGCATTAAAACTGGGCATCTTCATCATAATATAAAATATCCACCAAAAAATATTGGAAAATTTTTCTTTTACTTCTATGAACCAAGAATTCTTATCTTCGTTGACTTAATGATGAATTCTGATATATTGATGTCATGAACTATTTTTAATTACTGATGGAACTATTATATATCAATAAGTTTATCAGAGTTCACCATTGTATCAATATGCCAATAATTTTAATTATCTTACTTTTCCCAACTCATTTACAGAGTACTGCATAATATTCTTGTCAGATTGAGTGAAGGGACACCTTCATCTTCCTATCTAGAAGATAACTCTCCATACAATAGGCACTTGACATGTATTTGTTGAATGGATGGATGGATGGATGGATGGATGGATGGATGGACAGATTCAATCTCTGCTGAAAATCCCTCCAGCCAAATGGATGTAATGGGAAAAAATTTAGAGGTTTTTGACTGAATATAAATTTAGTTGGTTGCCAGGGATTTAATTCAATGCCAAATAGAAATATTCAAGTCAGTTTAGGAAATTTATGGTGGTTTAATTAATATAGAGGGAAGGAATTAAGAAGAAGAGAGAGGGAAAGAGATATAAGAATTTTCGAGCTTAGCCTAACCTAAGGGAAGTTCAGAGACCACAGCCACAGCCAAGATTAAAACTAGCTCAGTTTCCAGCCATGAGGTCTACTCTGAGATGAGGGACCTCCTAAAAGAATAATGCTTTTGAAGGTAAAGGAGAAAAGGAATCATTCTAAATTCACTGACCTAGCACGCACACACCAAGCTTGGACGAGAGCTGCAAGTACACCAAAATGCCAAGATGCCCAGCACTCTGCCACCAGCCACATCTCCGCTGCAAAAAAAGAGCAGCAAGAGGAAGTGATGCAAACATATAGACTTTTTTTACATCACTTCCTGCATCTCACATATACTAATGTCAGTTTAAGCTTGACTTTGGACAGCCCAGGGGGTCTGTCAGTTGTTTCTGATTTGTCATTTGCTAGCACATGTCTGTCATAGGCCATCCTTCTTAACACTTAATCCTTAAGAAGGGGTGTAAACATTCCTGATTGCTAAACTAAATAGGGTGGAGTAAATCTAAAATTCACAGGGACCAGCGCCTTATTTCATTGTTTCATATCTTAGGCTTTATAAGAATGGAAGACTTTCAAAAGGCAATTCAGTGCAGGAAACATTCTGAGGACACCTTTAGACCAGAAAGAAAAGAAAAGAAATGTTGTGTTTATAGAATATATAAAGATTGTTGAGTGCAAGTGATAACAACAGTAGTAATCTGGGCTATAGAAATAGAGGGAAATATTTTCTCCTTTTTTCTTACTGATTCATCAATATACTTCTATTTTCATTGTGAACCAAGTTCTTTAACTTCCACATTACTATGATTTGGGTTAGATTTAGATTTCTTTTTTTTACATCTGAGAAGTACCAGAAGAGGATATTATCCAAAAAAATATTCTAGTCATGAAATAGGCCTGATTTGCAAATAACCTCTCTAAATATCAGTGGACAGGAAATTATTAGTGCAATGTCAGGCATTATTTTCTATGCATATAAGATTCTAACTAGAAATAGCTGTCCTAAAGCCAGGTATTACTTGTTCATTTCCAGGTTATAGCTTTAGAACAAGAATCTGGCTCCAATATAATAAAGCTCTCCAGGAGAGAATAATTAATGGTAAAAAATGAGTGCTTAAATTTATAGTTAGTGTATATTATATCATCATGTAACATCAAAATTAAAAACACACTCGAATATTTTCAAGGTATGAAAATACACTATTTGCTATAAAAAACAAAATGATATGCTTGGTTAGTAAGTACCAAAGGCCCACATAATGCAAATGGAGGAAATAAAAACTTGCATCTATATAGTACTTGTTTCATGTGATCCCCACGTTATCCCTCTGAGGCAGATATTATTATACTCTCTAAATTAAGGCACAGAGAGAAATTAAGTGAATTGTTAGATGTCAGCTAAGAAATGTCTAAGGCAGGATTTGCACACATCTGACTTAGATCTAGTACTCTGTCCTTTTTGCCCATAACTGTAGTAGTCAAAGTGGGTTAATAAAAATTCTCAAAATTTAGCTACAACTAACTGAAATATAATTGATAAATATAATTATCCATACCACTAAGATGAATAGAAATGCAAATCAAAACAACTGGGAGATTCGCCTCACACCCAGCAAATTGTAAAAGATGACATAAAGACAGAAGTGGAAAATGTAAGGGAGGCTACAGGAAAATGGGTGCTTTCGTATACTATTGTTAGAGCTGAAATTGGTCTGACCATTTTTTTTAAACCCTTACCTTCTGTCTTGGAGCCAATACTGTGCATTGACTCCAAGGCAGAAGAGTTATAAGGGCTAGGCAATGGGGGTCAAGTGACTTGCCCAGGGTCACACAACTGGGAAGTGTCTGAGACCAGATTTGAACCTAGGACCTCCCATTTCTAGGCCTGGCTCTTAATCCACTGAGCCACCCAGCTTCCCCCGTGGTCTGACCATTTTAAAAAACAATTTGGAATTATGTTACAAAATGACTGAAATGTCAATATCCCTTTACCCAGAGATCCTATTGCTTATCATGAACCCTAAAGAGTTCAAGGTCTGAAATAAAAGTCTCACCTATTCTAAAATATAAGTGGATAAAAAATAAATATGAGGTAAATTTTGGGGAAGGCACTATACATCTGGAAGGTTGAGATCATTAGACTTGAAATAAAAAGAGACTTTCAGTCAACATTTTAAGGAAATTAGGGATTTTACAAGGTAAAAGAAAGGAGAAAATATATTCTAGGCATAAGTGATAGTCTATGGAAAAGGACAGATGCAGGAGATAGAAAATCCAGTGTGAAGAAAATCAAGAAAGATATTTTGACCAAACCAAAGACAAAATAAAGGAAAATAATAAGTCTGTGAAATTCCATTGGAGTCAGGTTGTAAATGTCTTTAAATGTCAAAAAAGGGGGGATTATCATTTTATTTCAGTGATCATTAGGAGCTTTTTGAGTATACATCAGGGAAGCTGTGTGTAGGATATACTGGAGGAGAGAGACCAGACAAGGAGGGCAGTTAAGAGAGAGATGGTATGTACCTGAACCAGGATAAATGAAGAAAAGGGGCTAGATGCAGGAATTGTAAAAGTAGAATTGATGAAATGACATTTGACTGACTATTTGGAGTTAAGGATAATGAGAATTCATGGGTGACAAACCTACGTGACTAGATGAATGGTAGTGCCCTCAATAGAAATAGAGGATGTTACAACAGAAGTGGATTTGGGATAAAAGATGAATTTTTTTAGTTCAAGATACGTAGGGGATATCCAATTTGAAATGGCAATTGGTTATGCAAACCTGGGGCTTAAAAGAGCCTTGGTCTGGACACATATAGATAGATCATGAAGTCATTAACATAAAGAAAAATTAATAAGATATTCAAGTGAGGAACTGCAAGTCAAAAACTGAAAAGAGCACAGGGCAGAGCTTTATACAGATCAAAAGATGGGAGGGGGAGTTTCATAAGAACGACAGTTCAGCAAATTTGGGGGTAGAAATTAATAAGTGAGACATTCAGACTCTCTGTTCTCTGACATTTACCTTGATCCTGTCTCTTCTCCTGCAGCTGGTATATCAGATTTTCTAGCATCTTCCTATAAAAACTTGCTTTCAACATTTCTTCTTTCACACATTGGTATAAATGACTTATTACAATTCAAAGTGTTATCTTTTGGGATTCTGAAAATTACCAAGGCATTAAACTAAAGAAATAAAGTTCTCCTAGTCAAGAAGTGATAGGATTTTTTAAAAAATAGTTGCAAGGGTCCCTTTAAGGAGTGATGGCAAGGTTGTAGGTGAGAGTAGTGAGGGTTTCTTTATGGATATAAAACTGAAAGGAAACTTGTAAGTCATATAACACAACTCCATTTTACAGATGAGAAATCTGAGGACCAGAGAGGTTGTGACTTGTCCAAGGTCAGACAGATAGCAATTATCAGAGCTGGGACTTCTACTCAGAACAACTGACTCAAGATCCAGTGGTCTTTCCACAGCACATGACAAAGAATGTGCTGATAAATTCTGTATCTGGCTCTCAAGTAAAAAAAATTCACACAAGATACACTTTTAAGTTTAATCTGCATTATTATTTTCCCATCACTGTCATTAAGTGTAAACAATCAAAAAAACTGAAAATAAAGACATGATTTGTAGTATTTGCACTGAAAATTTAAGAGTGGGCTCTCCAAAACCTGTCTGAACTAGTTCCATATTATAACATGACATTAGGTTGCTTCCTGTGTTTAATAGGAAGGTTTAAGGGATGAGCCCATCCAATATAACAGGTAACTGATAAATACTTATTGATTTGTTTTTGTGGGTCAAATTCCCTGCTCAGTGCCATTTTTTCCATGAAGCTTTTCTTGGCCTAACAATTCCCCATTCCAATTGAAAATGATCTCCCCTCTCATTGCTCATAGTATTTTTTTCCAGATCTTTTATTTATATTTTTCTTATATATACTTGTCATACTTTTGTTTTTATTTGGTTCTTTACCACTACTTAAATGTAAGATCCTTGAGAACAGTCTCTGGGCCATTCCTTTCAGTCCCTCCAACATTTTACACATAATAGCATTTAGTAAACATTTCTTAAATTGAGCAGAACTAAATTGAACAGAATTGAGTAATGCCATCCCACCAATAACTCCACCAAGGTCAGTATTCAGAAAAAAAAATGGCTCTCTAATACAAATACACTTAAATCTTTTATTTAATATTAATATGCTTGTATTTTGTTTTTACTCCAAAGCACAATATAAATATGTCAAATCCTTACGCCAGAATGCCTATATCTGGGTAAATTTATATAATCTTTCTTTTTATATAAGAGCAAATTAAGTTCAAATGAGGAGTGAAGAATTAATATTCTTGGAGATGAAAGCTTCTATATTATCTAGAGTAGGTGCTCAGTAGAAAAGAAAGTTCCCTTGCTCCATCCTGACTCTTTGTTTCATCTCTGACCTGTAGGGCTAAGAGAGTAATGTACTTTCCATGTCTATTCAGTCCCAGATCCATATTCTGAGAAAAATATCAAGAAAATACATCCATTTGATGTGCCAATAGGATCACTTTTTGATATTGATCCTTAGGGGTAGTAGCAAACCAAAAGTAGCTCATTTTTCAAACTAGTGACCATAGTACTAAGTTGAGAAACTACTGCTTCAAAGGGGAAGAAATGTTTACCTATCTTTGGAGTCTTTTCCTAAATCCTTTTCTTAACCTTTTACCACTGCTATATACACCTATACTATAATCTTTAAAAATCTGTACAATTATACAACCACCATTCAGAAACACTTCATTATAATATGATTAAATATATTTCGATGAAGTGTTCTCATATCTTTTTATGAACCTATCATCAGGAAATATAAGAAGCCAATGGACAATTTACATCTTTTTTCAATGTTTAGGATATAATAAAATATCTTATTGAATAAAGAAAATTAATGAATATCTTGATTAAATGAATAGATGTTTATATAATGATAAAAGATCAGTCAAAATTATTAAAGTTATTGAAGTACTTGCAAGACACATACATTAGAGGCAACTAAGTAGAAAAGTAGAAGAATTGTTGACCTGGAGTCAGGAGGACCTAGATTCAAATTTGTCCTCAGGAATTTTCTAGCTATGTGACCTTGGGCAAGTCACTTAACCCCAATTATCTAAATCTTGCTATTCATCTACCTTAGAATATACACTTAATATTGATTCTAAGACAGAAGGTTAGGATTTTTTTTAAGACATACTTTGTTTTAAAAACATTATAAATCTGAAATTAAAAATATATTACTTTAGATTTCAATATAAATCACTTTTGTAGAAAATGAGAAGAAGAAATAAAATCTAGGGGACTTCCAGATAAACATGGTGGCAATCTAGACGCAATTCACTTCCTCTACTCAGCAACCAACAAAATAGACAACCTTAAAAGAACATAAAAGCCATCTTCGGAACAATGGAGGGACTCTACAGTAGGGCACAGCACTGAAGGTACATGGAGGCTGAGCATTTCCACACTATAAGAAGGAGAAAAAGCTCGCACCCAACCATGAACTGAGCTACCCTCCCACACCTCACCTACAGAACCAGAGTCAGGACCAGCGCGCCCACCAGAGAAAACGAGTGAGTGAGAGACGTCCCTGGAGTAAGTGGGGGGCACACCAGGGTCCTTGGGAACTGACTAGGACTGACTAGGACTGCCAGGGAATCTATCCCCTAAGAGCAGTTACACAGGAGACCACTGTGCACTGGAGAGCACAGACCATGGGTGCTCTAGGAAACTGCGGAGGCTGTGGAGACTCCAGAGCTTTCCTGAGGAAAAAGCCCCACTCTGTAACTCCACAGAAAACCTACCCATCTCACTCAGATTTCTGACTAAAAAGGAAAGGGAAAACCACAAAAGGGATGGCTCATTGTGCCCAAGACCAACCCTCCAAGAGAAACAGGAAGAAATTGACTCTTGACAACTTTTACAGATGGAAAACCCAGGCTACAGAGGAAAAAGAGGATGAAATTCAAACAAAATCAAAACCTTGCAAAAAAATAGAAATTGTCCACAAGCTCTGGAAGAACTCAAATTTGGAGCTTATTCAAAAGATGGAAACCTTCTGGCAAGAAAAATGGGAAAAAATTCAGAGAGAGGTCAACAGTCTAATAGACAAGAACTCCTAGTTGGAGAAACAGCTAGAAGCCCCAAAAAGCAGGGCAGACTAAACTGAAGAGGAAAACCAGTCTTTAAAGACCAGAATTAGGCAACTGGAAGACAATGATCTTGCAAAACTGAAAAAAAAAATAATAAAGCAAAGTCAAAAGATGGAAAAATTAGAAGAAAACATAAAATATCTCACTGACAAGGTGACAGACCAGGAAAACAGAGGAAGGAGAGACAATTAGAGAATCATTGGTCTACGTGAAAAACCAGAGATTAACAAAAATCTTGACACCATACTACAAGAAATCATCGAAGAAAACTGCGCTGAAGCCCTTGAACAAGGGGGCAAAATAGAAATTGAAAGGGTTCATAGAACACACTCTATACTAAATCCCCAAAAGACAACTCTCAGTGATGTAATTGCCAAATTGAAGAACTTCCAATCTAAGGAGAAAGTCTTACAAGAAACCAAAAAGAGACAATTCAAATACCAAGAAGCAGCAATCAGGATCATACAAAACCTGGCAGCTTCCACACTGAAAGACTGCAAGGCCTAGAACATGATATTCAGAAAGGCAAGAGAACTGAGTCTTCAACCAAGAATCCATCAAAACTGACTATATAGTCATATATAATATATATATGGAAGTATATACTTCTAGGGGAAAGTATGGGCATTCAACAAAATAGAAGATTTCCAAGTATTTGTAAAGAAAATACAAGAACTCAGTGGAAAGTTTGATATCCAAACACAAAGATCAAGAGAAACATGGAAAGGTGAATATGGAAGAAAGGGAAAAGGAAAAAAATGTTTTTTTTTTCTTTTATTCAAACTCTCTTCTATAAGGACTACATTTAGATCAAATTATATATATTAATATATGGGGGAAATGTTACGTGTAACTCAAAAATTGTATGTATTATTAGAGTAATTAAAAGAATCACTTATAGGGAAAGATTGGTGCATTAAGATGACATGGAGAAAATAAAAGAAAGAAAGAAAAAGGGAGGGGGGAATCAATGATGGTACCAAGATATACTTGAAGAAATAAAAATAAATTAAATAGAATAATCTTTGTCACACAAAGATACACATGGTAAGGGGAGGGGAAGAATTCTCTTAAAAGAAGGAGAGGAAGAGAGTGCTAATTGGTATTACTTAAACCTTACTCTCAGTGAAATCAACTCTGAGAGGGAAGAGCATCTAGATCCATTGGGATCTTGAATTCTATCTTATCCAACAGGGTAAGGGAGAAGGGAAAACCAAGGGGGAAATAGGGGAGAGAGTACAAAAAGGAAGGGAAGGAGAGGGGGGAGGGAAATTAACAGACCACTCCCCCCAAAAAAAACAAGAAGGGAAAACAAGGGAGGATTCAGAAAGTGAAGCATAGCAAGGGAGGGGAATAAGGGGAATGATTTAAAGTAAACCACTGGCTTAAAAGGTTATAGCAAAAGAAGAAAGGTCAGAATTAGGGGCGGATATCAAAATGCCAGGGAATTCAAAAGTGACAATCATAACTTTGAACGTGAATGGGATGAACTCACCCATAAAACATAGACAAATAGCAGAGCGGATTAGAATCCAAAACTCTACCATATGTTATCTTCAAGAAACACACATGAGGTGGGTAGATACTCACAAGGTCAGAATTAAAGGTTGGAGAAAGACCTATTGAGCCTCAACTGACAGAAAGAAGGCAGGAATTGCAATCATTATATCTGACAAAGCCAAAGCAAAAATAGACCTGATTAAAAGGGATAGGGAAGGTAAATACATCCTGATAAAAGGGAGTATAGACAATGCGGAAATATCACTAATCAATGTGTATGCACCAACTGGTATAGCACCCAAATTTCTAATGGAGAAACCAGGAGAATTGAAGGAGGAAATAGATAGTAAAACTATACAAGACCTGAACCAACCACTATCAAATTTAGATGAATCAAATCAAAAAATAAATAAGAAAGAGGTAAAGATGTGAATTAAATCTTAGAAAAATTAGAGTTAGTAGATATGTGGAGAAAAATAAATATGAACAAAAAGGAATACACCTTCTTTTCAGCAGCACATGGCACATTCACAAAGATTGATCATATACTCGGTCATAAAACATGTCATACAAATGCATAAAAGCATAAGTAATAAATGCAACCTTTTCAGATCATAAGGCAATAAAAATAATGATCAGTAAGGGTACATAGAGTCAAATTAAAAATCAATTGGAAATTAAATAATATGATACTCCAAAATCAGTTAGAGAACAAATCATAGAAACAATTAATAATTCCATAGAAGAAAATGACAATGGTGAGACATCCTTTCAAACCTCATGGGATGCAGCCAAAGCAGTACTCAGAGGAAAGTTCATATCCTTGAGGTCAGAGATCAATGAATTGGAAATGCAAATAAAAAACTTGAAAGCAAATAAATTAAAAACTCCCAGAAGAAAACCAAATTAGAGATCCTAAAATTTAAGGGAGAAATTAATAAAATCAAAAGTGATAGAACTATTGAACTAATAAATAAGACTAGAAGCTGGTACTTTGAAAAAACAAACAAAATAGACAAAGTACTGGTCAATCTAATTTAAAAAAGGAAAGAAGAAAAGCAAATTAACATTATCATAGATGAAAAGGGGGACCTCACCTCCAATGAAGAGGAAATTAAGGCAATCATTAAAAACTACTTTGCCCAATTATATGGCTATAAATATGCCAATCTAGGCAATATGGACAAATATTTACAAAAATATAAATTTCCTAGACTAACAAAAGAAGAAATAGAATTTTTAAATAATTCCATATCAGAAAATGAAATCCAACAGGCCATCAAAGAACTGCCTAGGAAAAAAACCCCAGGGCCTGCTGGATTCACAAATGAATTCTATCAAACATTCAAAGTACAGCTAATCCCAATACTCTACAAACTATTTGACATAATAAGCAAAGAGGGAGTTCTACCAAATTCCTTTTATGGCACAAATATGGTTCTGATTCCAAAGCCAGGCAGGTCAAAAACAGAGAAAGAAAACTACAGACCAATAATGAACATAGATGCAAAAATCTTACACAGTAAACTAGCAAAAAGACTCCAGCAAGTCATCACAAGGGTCATTCACTATGATCAAGTAGGATTTATATCAGGAATGCAAGGATGGTTCAATATTAGGAAAACCATTCACATAATTGACCATATCAACATGCAAACCAACAAAAATCACATGATTATATCAATAGATGCAGAAAAAGCCTTTCATAAAATACAACACCCATTCATATTAAAAACACTAGAAAGCATAAGAATAGAAGGGTCTTTCCTAAAAATAATAAACAGTATATATCTAAAACCATCAGCAAACATCATCTGCAATGGGGATAAACTAGATGCATTCCCAATAAAATCAGGAGTGAAACAAGGATGCCCATTATCACCTCTATTATTTAACATTGTACTAGAAACACTAGCACTAGCAATTAGAGAAGAAAAAGCAATTGAAGGTATTCAAATTGGCAATTTGGAGACCAAGCTATCACTCTTTGTGGATGATATGATGGTCTACTTAAAAAATCCTAGAGAACCAACTAAAAAGCTAGTGGAAATAATCAACTACTTTAGCAAAGTTGCAGGATACAAAATGAACCCACATAAGTCATCAGCATTTCTATATATCTCCACCACAGCCCAGCAGTAGGAATTAGAAAGAGAAATCCCATTCAAAATCACCTTAGACAATATAAAATACTTGGGAATATATCCCCCGAGACAAACACAGGAACTATATGAACACAACTACAAAACACTTTCCACACAATTAAAACTAGATCTGAGCAATTGGAAAAACATTAACTGCTCATGTGTAGGACAAGCTAACATAATAAAAGTGACCATCCTACACAAACTTATTTATTTAGTGCTATACCCATCAAAATTCCAAAAAACTTTTTTATGGAATTAGAAAAACCATAACAAACTTCATTTGGAAGAACAAAAGATCAAGGATATCCAGGGAAATAATGAAAAAAAAATGTGAAGGAAGGCGGCCTTGCAATCCCAGATCTCAAAGTATACTATGAAGCAGTGGTCATCAGAACAATTTGTTACTGGCTAAGAGACAGAAAGGAGGATCAGTGGAATAGACTTGGGGTAAGGGACCTCAGCAAAACAGTCTGTGACAAATCTAAAGACCCTACCTTTTGGGAAAAAAATCAACTATTTGATAAAAATTGCTGGGAAAATTGGAAGACAATGTGGGAGAGATTAGGCTTGGTTCAATACCTCACACCCTACACCAAGATAAATTCAGAATGGGTGAAAGACCTGAACATAAAGAAGGAAACTTTAAGTAAATTAGGTGAACACAGAATAGTATACATGTCAGATCTTTGGGAAGGGAAAGATTTCAAAATCAAGTAAGACTTAGAAAGAGTCACAAAATATAAAATAAATAATTTGACTGCATCAAATTAAAAAGTTTCTGTACAAGCAAAACCAATGTAACCAAAATCAGAAGGGAAATAAACTGGGAAACAATCCTCATAACAAAAAACTCTGACAAAGGTCTAATTACTCAAATTTATAAAGAACTAAACCAATTGTACAAAAAGTCAAGCCATTCCTCAATTGATAAATGGGCAAGGGACATGAATAGGCAATTTTCAGTCAAAGAAATCAAAACCATTAATAAGCATATGAAAAAATGCTCTAAATCTCTTATAATCAGAGAAATGCGAATCAAAACAACTCTGAAGTATCACCTCCCACCTAGCAGATTGGCTAACATGGCAGCAATGGAAATAATGAATGCTGGAGGGAATGTGGCAAAGTTGGGACACTAATTCATTGCTGGTGGAGTTGTGAATTGATCCAACCATTCTGGAGGGCAATTTGGAACTATGCCCAAATGGCGATAAAAGAAAGTCTACCCTTTGATCGAGCCATAGCACTGCTGGGTTTGTACCCCAAAGAGATAATAAGGAAAAAGACTTGTACAAGAATATTCATACCTGCGCTTTTTGTGGTGGCAAAAAAATTGGAAAATGAGGGGATGCCCTTCAATTGGGGAATGGCTGAATGAACTGTGGTATATGTTGGTGATGGAATACTATTGTGCTCAAAGGAATAATAAACTGGAGGAATTCCATGGGGACTGGAACAACCTCCAGGAAGTGATGCAGAGTGAGAGGAGCAGAACCAGGAGAATATTGTACACAGAGACTGATACACTGTGGTACAATCTAATGTAATGGACTCCTCCATTGGTGGTAATGCATCGATCCTGAACAACCCAGAGGGTTACAGGAGAAAAAACACTACCCACATCCAGAGGAAAAACTGTGGGAGTAAAAACACTAAAGAAAAACTACTGCTTAATGACATGGGTCGAAAGGGATATGAATGGGGAAATAGACTCTAAATGAACATCCTATTCATAATACCAACAACATGGAAAGAGGTTCTGATCAAGAACACATGCGATACCCAGTCGAATTGCGTGTCAGCTATTGGGAGGGTTGGGGAAAGTGGAGGGAGGAAAAGAAAATGATTTTTGTAACCAAGGAACAATGTTTGAAATTAAAATTAAAAAACAAAAAACAAAAAAAGAGAAGATGCCAAATGATAAAGGAGAAATTATGGATGTTAATATTATTAAAAAAAATTTAAATGCTAGGGGAAGAGGACAATTGGGATATCCATAAGTGAAAAAGAAATAGTGGGATGAATAACACTTACATAGACCCTAAGGTTCTCCCTAAAAAATAAATAAATAAATAAAAACCAAAACTTTTCAATACCAATATGGCTACATTTTGTAGAACACCATGGATTTCTAAATAATAAAAGTTGTAAATCACTAAAATGAGCAACAGACAATAGGCATCAATAAAAAGCATTATATTACTAATGAAAAAAAAAAAGAAATAAAATCTAGACACCTGAAGAGAAAATGGCTAAGTCCTACTTATTATTCCATTCAACTTTAACCAGTTTGGACCATCATGTGGTTTATTCAAAAAATTGCTAGAGAGTTTTGCAATTAATGCAGACAAAATGTCTAAGTTAATCTAAATGAAGTCTATATAATTTAATACAAAATTGATCCAATTACACTTGATGGTCATTTATTCACTACCTGCTATGTGCTAAATATTTTTCTGGGCATCAAGAATACAAAGACAAAGATGGATAAAGCAGTCCTTTCCATCAGAAAGCTTATCTTCAACTGGAAGGGAAGAAGATACAAGATTTAAAAATTTTACAACACAGAAACTGAGGTTTTAAGAAAATAAATAACAAGTCTCATGTCATTTCCATCCATTTCTTCTAGTTGGCTCCAAATAGAATATAATCCTCCTTCCACTTGATATCCCCTCAAATACCTGAAGATGGCTACCATGTCACCTCTGAGTTCTCTCCAAGCTAAACATCCCCATTTCCTTTAGCCAATCTTCATATGATATGATTTCTAAATTCTTGATTCTTGAATATCTGCATCTTTTAGAGAATTTTGTATAGTTTGAACAAATAAATGAAAACTATTTTGCTAGAAGAAAATCTCAATGTTGGCATTTTGCTCTGTCAAAATCAAATATTGCTCCTGGAAATGATGATGCACATTTGTGATCCCTGCTTCTAAGAAAGCTGAAGCCATGGGCTAAATTATTAGGGTTTCTGCACTAAATCTAGCCCCAGTAAGGTGAGTTCCCTAGGGGAACAGAGGACCACCTGGATATCTAAAGAGAGAATCAGCCCAGGTCATAAATAGATCAGTAGGGGTAGATGAGGGATTGAATCTGAGCTACAAACTGAGAAAAATAGGGAGATTCTGTCATTAGAAAAGAAAATGATGGCAAGAAAAACTAAGGACAACAAAAAGTTACTATTTAAGATAGGCTAGGGAAAAGATCAATCGATAAAGACATAGGACTGCTGCAGTAGAGAGGTGGAAGGGGTAGAACAGAGATAACTTCTGAAACAGAAATCAATAAACAATGTCCACAGTGAAAAGGATCATGCATTCCCTAACCCTCAAGTAGATTGTGTAGCTGCAAAGATACATTCTGTTATAGAATGTCATTTGCAAAAGTCTGCTTCTTGTATTCCCTTCTCATATCTCATTAGATTTTCTCTAGGAACATATATAGATTTTTCTCATAAAAATTTTATAGAGATGGGAAAGTAGACATATATAGTTATATTTTCTAGCATATTTTTACTGCCATCTTCTATGTCAACCTTTACATTAAATCCACTGAATAACAAAGTAAAATAGTGTGTCATAATAGAAATAGTACAGTGCTTAGAGTCAGATGACTGGGTTTGAATCTTAGCTTTGCCATTTACTATCAGTGTGACTCATCTACATTTTCTGGGCTTCAGTGCCCTAAAAATAAAATAAACTCCTTGTACTGGATGAGCTCTAAGCACTCTTCAGCTCTAATTCTCTAGTTCTATGAAAGGAAGGGCGATTTAATTTGGAGACACATTTGTAGAGCATTTCTATTTCTTTATCCTTTGCAACAAAAGGTAAATCCATAAGTTCAATATTCTTTATTGCTATTGTTGTTCAGTCATAAATTATCTGTGACCTTATTCTTGGCAAAGATATTGGAGTGGTTTGCCATTATCTTCTCCAGATCATTTTTTACATATAAGGAACTGAGGCAATCACAGATCAGTGGCTTGCCCAGGGTCACATGGGAAGTAAGTATTTGAGGCTAGATTTGAACACAGGAAAATGAGTCTTCAACCTCAAGCTGGGCACTCTGTCCACTGCTCCACCTTTAAAAATGCTCATAACAAATATATAATGATCAAGTATTCCACTTGAGATGACAGAGGGATGAGAAGGAGAATTTGATCAAATTCTCCTATCCTGTACATTCTTCCCTTCCACATACCTGAAATTTCCCTGTATCTGATACCTTTTGGGTAAGTTAGTCACTCCACCAGAGAAGAAAAAATATTGTTACACTTAAATGATGTATCTTCCTGAAGTTGAATAAAGGACATTCTTTATAGCTAGTTGAAGTATAGAGAGAGTTAGAGACAGGAGTGATGCGATACTTTGGGTCTGTAACTTCTATCTAGGTAGTGTCATTGCCTGTGATCTTAGATCATCCCAAGGTAGCAAGGGCCCCCCAGATATCTGAGAGGGAAGTCTAAAAGGGGGTAAAGGGAAGGAGTGCCATATACAGCAGCCCTGCTGCTTCATACACAAAATAAACTACCAAAATGCCTCCATTGGTCCTAATTCTTATCCCAGTGTTTTCACTACATCATGCTGTTTCTTGAACCTAAAATGGTTTTTGTAAATAAGAGTAAAGTAGGTAAAGCTTTTTCCATAGGATTTTTTATTCTCTAAAAGGCAAAAGAAGATAGTTTATATTAGTAGCATTTCAATGAAATTATAATAAGCACTTAAAATTTACTTATGCAATATTGTTTCCCAACAAATAAAAATTAAAATTTAATGGTATTATATTTTCCTCTATAGAAGCATTAAAATGTAGTGTATATAATTATCTTTGGGAGGAATGAGGAAAAAAGCTTAAATCATTTGAATAATTTTAAATGCCATACCCAAAGTTCACATCTGTGTTTATAGGAAAAAATAGAAGTTTCATAGAAATATATACATAACTAATTTAAACCTTTTTTTGTTGTTGTTTTTAGAACTAAGCATTTGAAGATGAGGGAAGTGAACCTTTCATATGGAGGCTCAAAGATTTTTTTATTCTATAGTTCTATGTTATGTTTCCATTTTATCAATTCTATTCTATTCCCTAGAAATTTACATAGCACATTTTAAATATTGTTAAATTTAAGAAGATTTTTAAATCATGAAAAACAACACTTGACAGTTCAAAATATGGACATTATGGGCAGTTTTTCTATCACATTTTATTAATTTTATTTTTAAGCATCCTAACATAATTAAAATGTTATTTTTTAAATATTTGTAAACATATGCATATATAAATATCAAAAACAGAAATAATTCATCACCTTCACATAGTTTCTACTCCAGAATAGGACCTTTTCACTTCTATTCTGCATTATTATAATAGGTAGCTCATTGGTTTTCCAGTCTGCAATCTCTTCCCTCTCAAATTCATCCATACTGTTGCCACATGGATATTTTAAAGACTAAGATCTATCCATTTCACTTCCTATCTTCCCATCTTCCATGCCCCCCTATGCTAGACCCATAAATATCCATGCAGAAATCCACAATGGTCTCCCATTTCCTCCAGAATGAAGTACAAAAACATTATAGTGACTTAAAACTCCCCAATATGACTCCAACTTACCCATCCACATTTAAAACAGATTACACATCTTCTGGTACTCCATATTTCTAGTCAAATTGGCTTGCTAACTGTTTCCCATACATATTATTCCATTCTCTTCTTCTGTATCCTGATACAAGTAGCCCCATGCATGTTATATACTGGATCTTCATCTCCACCCGTAAAATCTCTATATTCCATTAAAGCAGTGGTTCTCAACCTTTCTAATGCCATGACCCTGAAATACAGTTCCTCATGTTGCAATGACCCCAAACCAAAAAATTATTTTGGTGGCTACTTCAAAACTGTAATTTTGCTACAGTTATGATTCAAAATATAAATACCTGATATGCATTATGTATTCTCATTGCTACAAATTGAGAGGTTGAGAACTGCTGCTTTAAAGTATATAAAGGTGAAAATTAATGTTTGGACAATAACTTTATGAAATTCTGTGGTTGTCAATATTTATTATATTTAGAGTCAGAAATTTATTTACAAATATTTACAAAATGAAGAGGAAACAATAAAGTAGAAAAAAGTGAAGAGGTTAGAGAAGTTATCTATTCTATCAATCTAAATGTTTACTCTGGGTCTGCTTAATCCAGGCAGAGATTAATTAGCTCTCAACCAGGAAAACTGGTGGTGAGTAACCACATGGCCTCCTCCAATATGGAAACTAGTCTCCTAGGAAACTAGGAAAGGAGTCAGCCTTTCACTCACCCAAGGAAGTAGTCCAGGAGTCAGAGTCTAATTTGAAGCCAAATTCCAAGCCCATGACCCAAACCATAGCCTCTGCCTCCAGCAAAACTCCCTTTAACACTCTCCCCAGTCAGAAGACTATCTCCAGAAGACAATCTCTCTTAGGGAGTTCAGATCTTGCTTTTATGGTGACTTCTTGTCTCTTCCCATTTTCACAGGAGCCAATCATAGTTTCCAAATTGTCTAGCACTGCCCAAAGGGGCAGTAGGATCAACCTTCTCACCTTCTGAAGATTAGGTTTTCATCAAAAGTGTTCACAACTAAGGGTGTGAATTTTCTAAATCTTACCTAGTACTAAGTAGGGTGTTCAATCTTTTGTTGATTCAATTTAAAAGTAGACAAAGGAGAGTTAATCCTGTCTTCAATCTAGTGAGGTACTAAGTAGGGGTGCTTAAGTTATTGCTAACCAAAATGTTAACTCAAAATAGACAGAGAATAAAGGATACCCTTTTACAAGTACAACTCTCTCTCTGTCTCTTTGTCTTTGTCTCTATCTCTCTCCCTTTGCCTTTAATCTTAGTGAAACATAAGCTCAATAAAGACAAGGATTGTTACTTTTCCTCTTTGCAACCAAAGTGCTTTACACATAATCAAGACTTATTAAATGTTAGTTGAATTAAGCAAGATGAAAATGAAAATGGAGGTAGCTAGGTAGTTCAATGGATTGAGAGCCTGGCCTAGAGATGGGAGGTCATTAGTTGAAACCTGGCCTTAGACACTTCTTAGCTATGTGACCCCATGGGCAAGTCACTTAACCACCATTGCCTAGCCCTTACCACTCTTCTGCCTTAGAACTAATACACAGTATTGATTCTAAGATGGAAGGTGATGATTTAAAAAAAAAGACAATGAAAATGACTACATGGCCATTTTGGAGGTCTGAGTTGAGTAAGAGACAGAACTATTTTTCTGCAACCCATTTATGGATTAAATACAGTAGGACAGCCTCATTTTTATGGCTAATATGTTCCAAGACTCTACACATAAGTGAGTTTAAAATTATGCAGAGATTGAATGCTGGGACTGGCATTAGTTGCATACAGGGAGCTAAGATGGAAGAGAAAATGACACTCTACTTACCTAAACCTTCCAAAAATATATTTTAAAAGAAAAGAAACCATCCCAAAACAAAGAAAAGCATGAGTAACATATCTCACTGGGATAAGAAGAAAGAATAGCCCAGGGAGCACAGTATCTTTGGAATTAGCAGAACTTGGACAGTCCTACACACTCATATATAGTCAGAGGCAACAAAGCAACAGAAACAAGGAACCCACTCTGAGCCATTCAGCATGAGTAATGAAGGCAGAGAAGACATGAAACCATTGCACTTCTTTGTGGCCTGAGGCAATGATGCCTCAGAGCACCTAAGGGAGTGAAGGGTAGAATATAAGACAGAGTCAGCCTAAAGAATGGGGCAAGATTAGTAAAGTCAGAGTGGGCATGAAACCAAAACAACTACTCATGAATCTGAGGTATTGAAGAGACATAATGCTGGAAAGCAACAAAGATGCAAAGCAGGGGACTGCTCCACTATTCCTGCCTAGTAGCATGGTTTTGGATGATCCTCTGCTTCTATGCCCTCAATAGATACACTACAGAAAACAAAGGCTGCTGGCTCTACCCCAAGTACCAGAGAAAAACACCCTGTTAGCCTGGAAGAGTGTTCCCTCAACCCCAAGAGTAGGGAAGGAATATCAACAGATAAATAAACTAATGGGGGGGACGAGTGGTGAGAATAACAAGAAAAATTATTTTAAAAGACAAAAAAAAACCTGACCAAAAAAGTTATCATAGTGAACAAGATCAAAATATGAACTCAGAAGAGAACAGCAATACTAAAAAGGACACATATGAAGCCTCAAAGGAATGTGTGAAAAGATGTCAGGTCCCAAAAGAATCCCTACAAGATTTTTTAAAGAAATTTAAAAAAAAAAAACACCAGAAAATTGAAAGACTAAATACCTGGAAAGCAAATTCAATGAGGAAATTAACTCCTTTAAAATAAAATAAGTCAAAAGGAAATAGAGGCACAAAAATGCATTGAAGGAAACAACTATCTAAAGCCTACAATGGACCAAATGGAGATACTGGCAGAAAAAAAATCCACTGCAGATAAAAACTCTTTAAAGAGTGGGATTGGCTGAATAGAAAAGGAAACAAAATTTAAGGAAGAAAATAACATCCTAAAAATTATAATTGGGCATCTAGAACCTAATGAATCCAAAAGACATCAAGAAACAATGAGATAAATCAAAAGAATTAAAAAATAGAAGAAAATCTAAACTATCTCATTGGAAAAACAACTAACCTGGAAAACTTATCCAGGAGAAATAATCTAAGAACCACTGAAATACCTGAAAGCCTTATTCAAAAAAAAAAGAGCTTGAACAACATATTATAAGAAATGATTAGGGAAAACTACCCTGATGTCCTTGAATAAGAGAGGAAAATAGAAATGAAAAGAATCCACCAATCATCTTCTAAAAGAAACTCCAAAATAAAAACCCAGGACTTTTATAGCCAAATTCCAGAGCTCTAAGGCCAATGAAAAAGTACTGCAAACAATCAGAAGGAAACAATTCCGATATTGTGGAGCCACAGTCTGAATTGCACAGAATTTAGCAGCAGCATTAAATGACCAGAAGGTATGACATATGATATTCTAAAAGGCAGAGGATCTAGGACTACAACAAAGAATTCTGTGCCCAATAAAACTGAGCATAATCCTCCAAGGGAAAAAAAAAGCTGGCATTTAATTAAAGGACTTTCTTACTTTCCTGGCCATAAAAACAGAGCTGAAAAGAAAATGTGATGACCAAATTCAATATTCAAGATAAGTATATAAAGGTAAAATGAAATTTTAAAGTGTTTCAATAAGAATTGAATACATTTTTACCTGGGAAGGCAATAATTGAGCTACCTAAGATATCTGTGATATATCTATGATGACACTTAAAGTACTTAAAGTACTCAAGATACATAAAATACTTAAGATATTTAAGAACTTTTTCCCTATTAGGCTAATGAGGAGTATATATAGAAAAAATGAAGGGAATTACCTACATAGAATGGACTAATGTCTAAAAAAAACAAGAGATGGAGAAGATACCACATGGGGAGAAGAGAAAAGGAGAGACTAAAGAGTGCAAATTATCTTTCCTGAAGAGATAGTACAATGCTGGAAAATATGGGGGTAGAGTGGGACAGGAAGCAAAGCTTGAAGCATACTCTCATCAGAATTAGCTCAAAGTGGGAATATCACCCACACTTGGTCAGCTTTAGAAACCTATCTTACCCTATAGGGAAGACTAAGAGAAGGGGGGGGAGTGATCAAAAGGAAGGGAAAATTTGGGTAAATAGTGTTCAGAAGAAAACCATCTGTAAACAGAGAAAGGATGAAGGGAGAGAGTGAGAAGGGTAAAAAAGGAAAATAAGAAGGAGGGAAATACAGAATAATCGGGTTTTGCAATCATGATCTCAGACAAAGCAAAATTAAGAATTGACCTAAGCAGAAGAGATAAAGAAGAAAATTACATCTTGATAAAAGGCATCATAGATAATTAAATAATATCATTACTAAACATATATGAACCAAATGGTATAGCATCCAAATTCCTAAAGGAAAAGTTATACAAGTTACAGGAAGAAATAGATATTAAACAATTACCAATGAGGAACCTTAACCTTTACCTCTCAGAAGTAGATAAATCCAATCAGAATATAAGCAAGAAAAAAGTTAAGGAGGTAAGTAGAACTTTAAGAAAGTTAGATATGCTAGACCTCTGGATTAAACTGAATGGAAATAGAAAAGAATATACCTTTTTCTTAGTAGTGCATGACACCTTCACAAAAACAGATTATATAATAGGGCATAAAATAATATTACATTCAATAAATAAAGCATTCAATAAAATTTAATACAATAATAAATAAATAAAATATTATATAATTGAGAAAATTTTTCAAATTGCATTCAACAGAGGACAACAGAAAGATTAAAAATTAGTTGGAAACTAATGGGTCAAAAAACAAATTATGGAAATAATCAGTTTCCCTAAAGAAAACAATAATGAGAAAATAAACCAAAATATATGGGATGCAGTCAAAGCTCTACTTAGGGGAAAATGTATATCTCTAAATGATGATATAAATAAAAGAAAGAGTAAAGCAATAAACTGGGCAGGTAACTAAAAACAACTAGAGAAAGAACAAATTAAAAATTCCCAACTAAATACCAAATTGGAAATCCTAAAAATAAAGGGAAAAATTAATAGAATTGAAAGTAAGGAACCCATTAAACTAGTAAATAAGACAAGAAATTAAAGGTTTTTTTAAATAAATAAAATAGATAAATCATTGGTTAATTTGATTTTTTTAAAAAGGAAAGAAAAAAACAAATTAAAAGTATCAAAATTAGAAAAGGTGAAATCACAATCAATAAAGAAGAATTTAAAGTAATTATTAGAAATTATTTTGCCTCACAATATGTCAATAAATCTGACAATCTAACTGAAATAAATAAATATTTACAAAAATTTAACCTATCCAAATTAAGAAAAGAGAAACTAGAGTACTTACCTAGATCACAGAAGAGGAAATTGAAGAAACCATCAAATAATGCCTTAAGAAAAAGGCTACAGGACCAGTTAGATTCGCAAGGGAATTTTACCAAACATTTAAAGAACAATTAACTCCAAAACTAACATAAACTGTTTTGAAAAATAATGAAAGGGGGAGTCTTGTCACATGGTATGTTGGGACTCTGTGTCAAGTGTTGGTATATCAGGTTCTGCATCTTGGTCAGACCCTTGCTCGGTGAGTTGTATATTCCCTAATTCTTTTTTCTAGCTCTTGCCCATTACTATGCTGTAATTCTGTGTTCTGTGGTGACAAATCTGATTCTTGTGGGTTTTCTTATTCCTGAGGATTTGCTATCACAGTACTGTAATGCACAGGTTCTTCAATATCTTCTGTATCAGGTTCTTGTCTATTTGCTATCTCTTGTGAATCTGCTGACAGAAACCATTCCCCCTATGGTGATATCTTCTGGGAATGACTTCACTACAGATCCACTTGCCCCTGTATTACTGAGAGGTTTGTAACTTTGTTCTCCTACTTTGATCCTAACACATGGTTCTGGAGTGTCTTTTAAATTAGCTATTGCTTTGTTTGAATGCACTGGTTTCCCATTATCCTCTGCACCTTCTTGCCCCATGGTTTGTAATGCACATGTATAGTTAGTAGACGTTTCAGGTTTTAGATATGTTATAGGGTAATCTTCCATCCCCTCTTCAGTTATTCCACCCTCATTAAATCCACTATGATGGACTAGCTCTGTAGAATCTTGGACCACTGCTTTCTGTGAGCTAATAGCTTGCTCAGAGGAAGGGCTTGTACTTGAAATTATTTCAGTTTGAGAACTTGTTGGAAGTTGTTTTTCTATCAAAAACTCTTCTGTTCCCACTCCCTTACATTGCTCTTCAGCCTCTAGTTCAGGGAATACAGTCATTGGAAATTTGGTATTGATCTGTGCTAAACCCATCCCCAGGATGGTATCTTTGAGTGTTATATGATCTCATGGGTAAAAGTTTTTGGCTTTAAGTTAGTTCTCCCCTCATTTCTTTTTCTTTCCCTTCCTAGATATATAAATGTGTCAATTTTAAGATTCTGTGAAACAACGTCTCTTTTGGTTGCCTTATCAGAATGGTCTGGATACTTAAGTTGCTGTTTTAAAGATTTGCTAGCCCTGCTTGATTTTCCACTCCCTAGACCCATTCTGCAAGCTAAGAAATTCTCTAGAAAGGTTTTAATCTGTTCCTTGCTTTTCTCCATGCAATTTTGTGTGCCCATGTATTGTGAACCATGTCATGTTGCATTCTGCTATTAGGTGTGTAATTTTTCTTTTCATCGCAATTATAGATCTAAACTTTTTACTTAAGTTACTTCCCTTGGCATCTTGCCCAACTATCTGTTTCTCTACCATTAAAATTTTAATGTTTTCTGTTTTCTTTCTACCATCTCCCTCTTTGAACTTTATTCTTGTGCCCTCATGCTTCCTCCCTGGGGTAGCTCCCATATTGGTCTCTTTTTTAGTAGATATATCTAGAGCCTGGCTTCATGTGGTATAATGATTATTCCTTGGTACCACCTCTGAATAATGGGATTTTGCTCCAGAAGCTATTGCTGCTTCCATGGATTTCAGGTCTGGGGTCACCTGTACTCTCAGTCTGCAGTGAGAGCAACACTGATTGCTACTATTAGAGTCCTGTCTCCCATAGTTTTTGTTAGTATACACTTTTCCTTGATAATATGAATTTTGAACTTTCCCATCTCTCTTATTTTGCCCCTGTTCATATCGATGTTTCATTGGGCAGTTTCTCACTATGTGTCCCTGATGGGAACATAAAAAGCAAGTCCTGGTGTCTCTTTGCACCCTCGGTTGACTTTTGGGTGTCTGTCTATACTGTGTGGTTCATCTGTTAAATATCTTAATTGTAACCAGGTTCTTAACCTCCTCTATTTCTCTCTGCCTTAATGTGTCAGTGGTCTCTTGGAGCTTTTTCCTTAGATCTTCCTTTTCCCTTTCCTGTTTTACTTGGTTATCATGTAGATAGGTGGCAATGTCCCTAAGTTAATTAAGTGAGATGGTATCAAACTTAGGGAAATAGTTCCTGAAGAAATCCCTCAAATGTTTATCACAGCCCTTGAGAAATTGTCTCCTCATGTGTGCCACTGATTCTTGTGAATTAGGGTTAAATCCCAATAGCCCCTCAATTTGTTCAATGAGGCAATCCTTAAATGCACTTGGGTGTTCTTTTTTTTCTTGGGATAACCAGTCAAATTTCCCCCAATCATTGGGTCTTTCAGACAATTGTTTCATTCCCTGCAACAGATCCTCCCAGCATTTTTTTAGAAAAGTCATTGCCCTTGGATTAGAAAAATCCAGATCTTCAAAAACTTTTGGCCAGCTCGTGAGTGAGGAATCTTTTCTAGTTTGTTCAATAAAGTTTTTATGTTCCTGGGGGTAAAAAATTCAGATAAAAGAATTTCTACATCCTCAAAGTCTGATTCGTAGAGGCAAAATGCTCTTTTCAGCTCTTTGATCACAAGATGAGGCTCTGTTAAGAATTTAGGCATATGTTTACGTAAAGAATCCAAGTCATGGGTGGTGAATAACTTATGAATCTTTGCCCGTACGATGCCAGAATTATCAGTGACCTTGGCTATGTCATTCAAAGGCTTAATCTTTTGAGCCCTTGATGCATTTGCAAGATTGTTAGCAGATGCATTAGCTGGTGCCTTGTTGCTTTGTGCTGTTGTATCATTAGCCATGTCATTTCCCCCTACTGCCCCTAATGGTGTCCCAATATTACTGTTAGCAGTTCCAGCGTCCTTGTTAGTATTTCCAGCCACATCTTCTGTAGTCCCTTCCCCAGTCACCAGGTCCTTCCCCTTTCCCCTGTTTTCTTGTTTGTTATTCATATGCTCCTGACAAATTTCAGTCAAAATGGGTATTTGTTCAAATAAGATTTCTAATTTATTATCAATCACCAAAGTTTTCACAGTTCTCTTCTGGAAAATCAGGTTAGCTCCAGCTTTAATGTGCCTTAGAATGTTAGTCATTGTCATGAACACAACATAGAATTGGGGTATGATTTGCCAGAGGTAATTCATATCTAGGTAATTCACTGGTATCTATGTCCAAATCATAGTCATATTGGTTAATGTCCCCAGAACATTATCTAGCATCCCTGCCTCTGTACTATATATTATACAGTAACTCCAATAAATGGCAATTACTCCTACCACAGCAGACCACAGTATTAATTAAAACAGCTGATGTTTAAGATTGGCTCAGAGAGAGGAGAGGGGACTTAAAGATTTTCCCCCTTCAGCCTTCCCTCCTTAGCTATGGCTGCTCTCCCAGATTTGTTCTTGTCCCTCTTGTCCCCCTCCACTACTAAAGCTTCTACTCTACTACTAAGTGTTCCCCTCCCTCTTGAAGCTGTTCCACTCACACTTGATTCAAATTTGGGAAAGGATACCCACTTTAATTTCAATTAATTCAATCAGGTTAATCCAAAGAAATGGCTGGCAGGGAAAAGAATGGGAAAAGAAAATGGGGAAAAGGGGGGGGGTCCTTCTCTAACTAACCCCTTTTCCCTCCCTCCTCGAGTTTGGGGGGAACTCAGGCTTTGGCAGCCTGAGCCCCCTGAGAGATATTCAGGTTGACTGACCCTGGGTTTGGCCCCTTGACCACAGTTCAGACCCAGGACAATAGGAACTGAGGTAAAGTCTGACAGAGATTCAAAAATGTCTTTCTCAGGTTCCTCTTCACTAGTCTTTTTATTTGGAAAATGTTGGGGGGAAGGATTCAAATCACTAGCAGGAAAAAGGTGGGTAACCTTCAGGAAAAAGTCTTAACCAGCCTTCTCTCTTCAACTTCTCAAAACTGAGAGAGCAACTGCTCTTCTGAAGGAACCTTCTGACTCCTCAAGATTCCAGCCTCCTGGGGCCCCTCCCCCAAGGAGGAGAAAGATTCAGCCTGGCACTTTTCCTTTAGTGCCAGCTTTCTATCACAATACCAAAACAAACCAAGAAACTTCATTAACAAAATTACAAAATATTCTTCAAACAAATAAAGTCAGACCTAAATTATTGGGAAACATATTAATTGCCGATGGATGGGCCAAGTCAATACAATAAAAATGACAATCCTACCTAAATTAATTTACCTATTCTGTCCAAAACCAATAAAACTACTCAAAATTTATTTCACTAGAAAAATAATAATTAAATTCATCTGAAAGAAGAAAAGGCCAAAAATATTAAAAGGATTAATGAAAAAATATATGAAAGAAGGAATTTAGCCATACCAGATCTGAAACTTTATTAGAAAGCAGTAATTATCAAAACAATCTGGTACTGACTAAGAAATAGAGCAATGAATCAATAGAATAATTTAGGTAATCAGGAGCTGACAATCATATAATCTAGTTAGTGTTCAAAAAAAAATCTAAAGATCTAAGCTTTTGAGGAAAGAATTCACTATTTGACAAAAATGCTGGGAAAACTGGAAAACAGTACCAAGATAAACTCATTATGGATACTTGCTCTAGAAATCACAGGCCATACCATAATAAATTAAGGGAATCTGAAAAGGCATGCCTGTCAGACTTATGGATAATGGAAGAATTTGTGACTAAAAAACATAAGGAATATTATGAAAAAAGAAAAGAATAACTTCAATTATATTAAATTTAAAAGTGTCTATACAAAAAAATCAATACAATCAAGATTATAAAGGAAACAACAAATTGGAGGTAGAACAGACTTTTATAGCAAGTATCTCTGATGAAGACCTAATCTCTCAATTATACAGAGTGTAAATTTTTAAGAATACAAAGCAGTCCTTATTTGAAAAATGATTAAAGGTTATGAATAAGAAGTTCTCAGAGGAAGAAATTTAAAATATCTATAGACATATGAGGAAATGCTCCAAATCACTATTGATTTGAGAAATGCAAATTTAAACAATTCTGAATACCATCTCTTACCTATCAGACTGGCTAAGATGACTGAAAGGAAAATGATAAATGTTGGAGGGAATGTGGGAAAATTGGGACACTAACACGTTGTTAGAACTGTGAACTTTTACAATCATTCCAGAAGAACAATCTGGAATCATGCCTAAAGCGCCATAAAACTATGCTTACCCTTTGAACCAGCAATAGTATTACTGGGTATACCAAAAAAGATAAGAGATAAAGGAAAAGGACCTAGCTGTTCAAAATATTTTAGCAACTCTTTGTAAAGTGACAAAGTGTTGAAAACTGAAAGAGTGTCCATAAATTAGGAAATGGATGAACAAGCTACAATATATGGTGGTAATGGAATACTATTGTCCCATAAGAAGTGACAAACAGGATGAATTTAGAAAAACTGGAAAGACTTATATGATCTGATGAAAAGTGAAATGAGCAGAATTAGAGGAATTCTGAATATAATAACAGCAATATTGTATGACACAATTGGTGAAGGATTAAGCTATTATCAGCAAAGCAAGAAAAATATTATTCACAAAGATGAACTGTTGTAATCTGATTGCAGATCAAAGGGTGGCATTTGACACTTTATTTCTTTCATGAATTTTTTTCATTGTATATGTGAAATGTGGTTTCTGTCACATCATGAGCAATATAGAATTACATATTACACGAAAATATTGGTGTAACTTGTGTCAGACAATTTACTTCCAGGGGAGGAAGGGTAAGAATATGAATCATAAAATGTCAGAAAACAATTGTCAAAAATGTGCTTCCACATATAATTGAAGTAATACTAATAATTTATAAAAATCATGCATAATTTCAAACTTCATTATTTAATATTTCTTATTGGAACCTATCTAGGTACTTTACAACTTTTCTCAAGGTTTATCAGAGCTACCAGCATCACTTTACTTGTACATTGAGGTCATCATTAATATATAGCTTCAATGAAACAAAAAGAAGCATCGCTCTGATGCAGACAAATTATTACAAGTCAGAATTCTGGACAGATTGATGCAGAAACTAATGTTGGACACAAAACAATATATAATGACACACACTTAACTTTTCAGGGCAAGAATGAGTATGATTGGGCATACTGCTGTGCAACTTTTCTCATGCATTAAACAAGTAATTTTAAAATGTTTATATTGCATATTTTTCTTCCTTTATTTTTTTTTTGATAGCCAGTTTCATATAGCTGAATTTCCTGTGTTGATTTCATGTAAAATGAGGTCCAACTGAACCTGGATATCCTTTGTCAAAGAAGCAGTTTGAATTAAGTGTCAAAACCTTGAGAAAGGAAAGAGTGTGAAATCAATTATTTTCTTCCCTATTCATTATATATAATGGTCTTTGTTCAATTGCCATTTTATGGAAAGGGAGTCACTTTCAGCTATAGTTTCTCATATCCCTATTTGGTAAGGGGATAGTTGTATAAAGAAAGGTTTGAGCCTAGAAATCATTTCCTGAGATGAGTAATATTCTATTCTGATATACTTTCTGAGCAGAGCAGAATACTCCTGCCCTGTGTTCCCAGTCTTCTGCTCTTTTCCAGGCAGGAATCAAATTCTTTCCTGGAGAATGCAGAGGAATGTCTAGATATACCTGTTCATGACTTTTAAGTCAATTCTAGAAAAACTTATATTGGCACATAAAACTAATATGAGAAACATACATGCTATAGTTGTATTACAGAAATAATGGGGAAAGTTTATATGAGAGTTATGATTCATACAATTTCTCTCTTATCTTATTGAGCTCTGAATGTGAAACTAGAAGTTCATAATGCTAAGATGGCATTGCTATTAGGCAGCAGCTCTCTAAGGAGTTCAAAGCAATTATCAATTTTTTAAACTGTATTCATCTTCACAAAATTCTTGTGAAGCAGCCAAGGTTCAAAATAATGGGGGGGGGGGGGAATGAAGCAGAGAGAAAAAGTCATTAGTAACTCTAAACTACATATTTTAGCTTCTTCATTCCTCTGATTGAACATGCCTAAAATCAACAATATAAGCCACTAAAAGTAAATGACAGTAGATATCTCTGGAATGATGGGAAATAATTTAGTGTCCAATGAAAGGCCATCTCTTCTTATAAGACGCAGCTGAGAGGTGTGTTATCTATTCATATTTGTACTAGGCAAGTAGCAACGGTATCCATGGTGGCAAATGAGAACTAATAGAAAATTCACTATATCAAATTTACTTCGTAGGATTGAGCCTCTGTAATTACTGAGCACAGACTCCCTCTTACTTTAAACAGTATTCAGTGCAGATGCATTCTGATTGCAAGTTGACATATCATTAGGCAATACAAGGTTTCCACAGAACATATAAAAGTATTCATTGGAATTCTTATTAATTTTGCTCTTCTTTACTGAAATTAACCTTTCTTCCTGTAAAATAACAAATTTCCATAAATGACATACCTGAAATATTTTTACTTCAATAAGAATTTGCTAATTCTTTAGTATGATAGGTTGCTAAGTTGATAATAATAATAATAATAATAAAGGAAATAAGAATATGTCTCAAATTGTAAATAAACATAATTATTTGAGATGAAAGGAAAATATTCCCATTTTGGGTTCTTTCCTGTAAATTATTAATTATATAGGGCATGTATCATTTCAAAGATGCTCTGATTAAGGGCTGGTACAATTCAAACTTTTCTTCAAAAGATATCATGTGCATATTTGGTATTAGATCACAGACTGAAGAGATGCATTAAAGTTGTTTTTTGTTGTCATATCAATTAGAGATAATTGGTTTTAGAGATTGATATGTTTTCTAGTTGCTATTTTATTACATTTCCACTAAATATTCATACCTTTTATGGCAAAACTAGTAAGATTTTTCATTTTCTCCATTCCTTAGAGAGCATGATCAATGGATAAAAGATGTCAACTATCATAAAGATACACTGATAATGAGATGGAAGATCCTTTTAAAGATGTAAGTGCACATAGCAAATAGACATACATAAATCATTTGTGCTCCCTCAAATGATTCATTATGTGAATTTGAATCCATAAATCCTTACATGTGGGCTCACTGGAACAGCATGCAGGATACAAATATTCTTATTGCTTCTTACATGTCAAAAGTCCATTTTTATTATTTCTTTGATTTTTGGTAATTTATTTGTTCCAGGAATGATCAAATTAGATTTGACCAACTTAAAGACCAAATTAAAAATAACAGTAATGACTATATGTTATGGATAATATATGATGTTATACCAGTCATGTGTTCCAATTAGTGCTATTCCAGTAAAAAGGTAGGTAGCAATAAATATACTTTTTTACAATAATAGAACAGGAAAAAACAAATAGTTGTATGATATTATAGATTACAAAAAAGCAAATATTCAAGTTTTAGAGATAAAAATGTACTCTTTGGCAAAAATTGTTGGGAAAACTAGAAATCAGTATGGTAGAAACTAGATATAGACCAATATCTTACACCATTTACCAAGTTAAGATCAAAATGACTACATGATCTAGGCATAAAGGGAGATATTATAAAAATTAGATGAACAGAGAATATATTACCTATAAGATTTATGGATAGGAGAAGAATTTATAAATAAGCTAGAGAGAAATCATTGTGCAATGGAAAATATAGAATTTTAAAAACATTAAATTTAAAAGGTTTTGTACAAACAAAACTAATATAGCCAGTATTGGAAGGAAAGCAGTAAGTTGGGGGGGAAAGTTTATAAAGTTTCTCAGATAAAGGTCTCATATCTGAAATATACAGAGAACTTTGTCAAATATATAAAAATATGAGCCATTCCCCAATTGATAAGTATTCAAAAGATATAAACAGATAGTTTCTGAATGAAGAAATCAAAGCTATAAATAATATGAAAAAATGCTTTAAATCATTCTTAATTAGAGAAATATAAACAACTATGAAATATCATCTCATGCCTATCGGATAGACTAGAATAATAAAAGAGAAAATAATAAATGTTGTAGGGGATGTAGAAAAATAGGAACACATACATTTTTGGTGGAACTGTAAACTGATTCAACCATTTTGGAGAACAGTCTATAATTATGGTCAAAAAATTATAAATCTGTGCATACCTTTTGACCAGGCAATTGTAAAATTTGTGATTTGAACCCTAGACTTCAATCCCCAGAAGTCCTCGGTACTTCCTAGAATTCCCTATAATCTCACCTGAGTCCCCACCTGGTTGAGATCACAATTAATATTTAAACTGGAGGTAACGCCTACCTCAACCTCTTCTATGCTTACGCTCCTCTCTGCTCTTCCATGGCAGTGATGTAGTGGGTAAGCTAAGCACAGGGGTTTTGAATGGGCTAATCAGCCCTGGATACATGGTTTTCTGATTTGTATTTTCTTTATTCCTTGATTTCTAATAATCCTTAATAAACCTCTTAAAATATAATATTTCTATTACTAGAGACTAAATTTAATTTTTATACAATACCACAATGAGGTTTATTTCTTAAGATGATCAAGAAAAAAAGGAAAAGAATCTTTATATTCTAAAATAGTGATGCCCATCAGTTGGGGAATAGCTAAATAATTTGTAGCATATGGTTGTGATGCAGCATAAGAATCAAAGAGCAAATTAATTTTGGATAGATGTACATGAAATTAAGAAGAATGAAACAGACAGAACCAGGAGAACATTATATACAGTAACTGAAATATTGTTTGAAGAATGACTTGTAAATGTCCACCTCCAGAAAAAGAACTGATAAATTGAAGAAAGTAAGGCATAGGTTCAGTTTTGTCAAATGATGTTGTGAGAATCAAAATTAATGTATAATAACCCAAGTATTATATGTATAAGATTTATTAAAATAAATACTAGAGTTAAAAGGAAACTAACTAATTAAGTTGTGTTCTCAATTAAAAAAAAACAAGAGGGAGGAGCCATAGAAAATTATAACCAATCGCATAACAATGCAAATGTGAGGATACAAGGAAAGGGATGCTGAGAGATGAAAAAGAATTCTGGGGAACATAGTTCCAAAGGCAGAAAATTTACACTTGAGCAATGTTTTCTCTAATGGAAGAAGGGCTGGGGACAAAGACTTAACTAGATATTTTAATGTAGCAAAAAATAAATAAATAAATTTAAATTATATAAAAGGATTGCACAAAAGCAAAAATAGCAAATATAATAAACAAAGATAATAATGACAGTGAAAGAAGTATGCTTTGCTAATTTATTAATCATAGAAAATGGAATTAAAGATATTGCTATTAGTTTAATATATAACATTTTTGAGAAACAATCTCAAAAAGTAGATAAAGGGACAGCCTTGGAATCAGAAAGGCCTGAGTTCAAAAATCACTAATTATAGTACTGGTTGTTTAAATCTGAGCTGGTAACTTAATTTTCCAATGCCTCCCGTGTCCTCTCCAGCACAGACAAATTGCTGAAATAGATGATGGAGGGAGTTCTGCTAATGAAAGCACTAGTACAGATCAAAAAAAAGTTACTTTGTTCTGATTTCAAGATTACTTTCTACAATGAGTTGCTGATATGTAAGTGAGATTTGCCTTTTCAAGGTCAGAGCAATAAAACTCAATCATTTCCTCCATGGCATAACATCTACAATTTGAGTCGAGAAAAATGAGGTTAACTTAGGATACAAATGCACAGACTAACTAGGCTTTGCATAGGTGTGTATATCTAAGGATTTTTTGCACTGTGCCCTACATCGTTCCTCCTCCCCATAAAAATTAACACTAACAGGGGCAGCGAGGTAGCATAATGGACAGAGAGCCAACTCTAGAGTTAAGATGACCTCTGTTTAAATCTGGCCTGAGATACTTCCGAGTTGGGAAACCCTGGGTAAGTCACTTAGTCCCAATTACCTAACCCTTGTTGCTCTTTTGTTTTAGAATTGATACTAAGGCATAAGGTAAGAGCTTAAAAAAATAAATAAATACTAACACCTTTCTATAGTATATTAATGTTTCGAAAGGACTTGAAATATATTATCTCATTTGGCCTTCACAAGAATTTGTGATAGATACTATTATTTCTCCCATTTTACAAATGAGGAAAATGAGGTTAAGAGAAATAAAAATAAATATTTCATGTGGTATTTGAGCCCAAGTATTCCTGACAAAAAAGGTCTGTGCACTAGCTACCTGACCAAATTACCTGGGAACAAGATGGCTCTGTACTTATAGTGTTGAAGAATAATGGAAAAAGTCACTGAAACACAGTTCACTGTCCTTTTCCAAAATCATATTTTCAGAAAGAAAAATGAGTTTCAGTCACCCAAGTTACTCATACATTTAAGTTTACTCGTATTGCTACATAGAGATACATTTAAAAAATCATGAATGGCAAAAAAGATAAAATTTTAGTCATCCAGGTTTTTTTTGCATTCTATTCTATATTCTATTTTAATCCTTTATTTTATGAAAAAGCTAATTCAAAACCTACATTAGTTAAGTGAATACAAAGTCCAAATTTTGAAGGCCTTGCCTCATTTACAAAAACAGAGGTGAATTTTTGTCAGTTTCAGAATTCCAGGAATGGCACTTCAAAGGATTTTGCATTGGCATGTTTCAATGCCAAAGCACAAGAATAGACTCTGGCATCCACCTTGAGATGTTCATCAACTACCAGAATTCTCTATAGTAGATCATTCTTTGGTAAAGAAACTACTTTAAACTACTTTAGTAAAGAAACATCCCTTGAGCCAGGGATTCTTAATTTGGACTCTATCATATTTGAATAGATATAGATATAAATATAGATGCTATAGATATATACACACATATATACTTAAATATGTATCCATGTGTTCATTTGCATATGTATACATGTATAGTTTAGCTAGTTTCCCTTATAATGTTGGGCTTTTTTAAATTTTTTACGTTTATATATTATTCTTTTTTAAAAAGGTCTACAGGCTTCATCAGATTGCCATAGGATTCCAAAATACAAAAAGATTAAGAATTCCTACTTAAATTCCAGTCAAGATGGCGGCTTAGAAGCAGTGAAAGTTCAGACCTTGGAAACCCTTCCTTACTGATCGCAAACTGAGTGCTCCTAGGACACTGAAATTCAAGCTGAACAACAGGATGGACCTGGGGAACCCTCCTCCTGGACCTGGATCAAAAGGTACAGCCCCCCAAAAGCCAGAAACCAAGATCACTCAGATCTAAGGGGTAGGCAGAAGGAAGGTCCCAGGACCCATCCCCCCCAACCCAGAGTGCTGAGCCCACAGCAGCAGCAGGAACCTCAGGGCCAGCAAAAGGGTCTCAGGGCTGGCTATTCTGAAGGACTCACCTTGAAAGCAACCTGCACCCAACACAGATGGCAGGGAAACATAGAGAGAAGGGGGAAGCCTGTAGCTCCCTAGCTGGATCCTTCCATCTGAGTCTCAAGGGAGTTTCCAGCTTTAGGGCACCAGCTGAACCCAATCCCTTTGGGAGCCCTCAGAGCTACTGAAAGGAAAGAAACCTCAGGGCCGGTGAAGGGGTTACTCTGAAGGGCTTACCTTGAAAGCAACCTGGGCCAGTCTCTGGGCATTCAACACAGATTGTGGAGGAGGAGGTGTTTTGGTTCGGGAATCATTCGGCACACACCAGCTGAACTTAATCCCATCAGAAGCCCTCAGAACCCAGAGAGGCCAGGACACCTCCCCACTTAGAGAGCAGGGTCTTTGGAAAAAACGGAAACCTCAGGGCCAGCAAAGGGGTTGCTCCAAAGGGCATTCCTTGAAAGCAACCTGGGCCAGTCTCCAGGCATTCAACACAGATTGTGGAGGAGGAGGATTTTTGCTTCAGGGCTCATTTGGCCCAAACCAGCTGAACCTAATCCCATCAGGAGCCCTAAGAGCCCAGGGAGGCCATAACCCCTCCCCCCTTAGAAAGCAGGGTCTTCTGAAAAAACAGGAACCTAGAGGCAGAGTCAAGATGGCAGCCTAGAAGGAGCATAGACCTGGCAGCCTAGCCAGAGCTTTGGAGATCCTCCATATTTGCTCCAGCTGTCCAGGAAGTTTAAAACCCAGAGCAAACCCAGCCCAACCAAGCTGAACTTAATCCCATCAAAAGTCTCCAGAACCCAGGGAAGCCCAAGCTCGCCACCCATCCTCATTGACTGCTGGACTTTAAGCCAATCAAAAGCCTCCAGAGGACAGGGAAGCTCAAAACCCCAACAACCCTCCCCCAGAGACTACACCAATAGATCATCTGTTAAAGCTCCAAGAGGGGATTCTGATAGAAGTCCCCAAAAAACAAAAACATGAGAGGAACAAGAGCACAGAAAAATACAGGGAGTAAAGAAGGGATGAATTTGAGAAAACAATAGAAAAAGAAGAAACTACAATAGACAGCTACTACTCAGCAAATGGAACAGAGGGGGAAAGATCAGCAAACGATAAACCAGAAATCCCAGCGAATTGGATACAGGCTGTGGAAGAACTCAAAACACAAGTAAAAGAGGCTGAAGACAATTGGGCAAAGAACTTTAAAATTAAGATAGTGATCTGGAAACAGAGGCACTTGAACTAAAGCGAGAAAATAGTGTCTTGAAAGCCAAAATCATCCAGCTGGAAAATGAAGCAAAGGGGATGAAAGATGAGGCAAAGGAGATGAAAGACAAGGTAAAGAGGATGAAAGATGATCTTCAAAGAAAATCAGACCAGAAGGAAAAGGATGACCAAAAATCCAGAGATGAAATCCAATCTTTAAGAACCAGAGTAAAACAACTAGAATCAAGTGATCTCACAAGGCAGCAGGACACTATAAAACAAAACAAAAAGAATGAAAAAATTGAGGAAAATGTGAAGCATCTCATTCACAAAACAGACGATTTAGAAAATCGTTCAAGAAGAGACAATTTAAGAATAATTGGACTACCAGAAGACCACAACAAAAGAAAAAGCCTGGATCTACTAGAGGAAATTATCCAGGAAAACTGCCCTGAAATCCTTGAACAAGAGGGAAAAGTGGAGATTGATAGAATCCACAGATCACCTCCTATGCTTAATCCCCAACTGACAACACCCAGGATGTTATAGCCATATTCAAGAACTATCAGACCAAAAAAAGATATTACAAGCTGCCAAGAAGAAGTCATTCAGATACCAAGGAACTACAGTGAGGATAACTCAGGATCTGGCTGCATCCACACTGAAAAAAACAAAGGCATGGAATACGATATTCCGGAAAGCAAGGGAACTAGGTCTACAACCAAGAATAAAATACCCATCAAAACTGACTATATTCTTACAGGGGAAAGTATGGTCATTCAACACAACAGAAGAGTTCCAAGCATTCATAAATAAAAGACCAGACCTGACCAGAATATCTGATGTCCAACCACATAACTCAAGAGAATCATCAAAAGGTAATTAAAAAAGAGGGGGGAAACAAAAAAACAAAACAACAACAGAAAAATTTTTAAGAGACTCAATAAGTTAAAATGATATGTATCCCTATAAGAAAAGAGGTCATTGGTAATTCTTAAAAACTGTTGCTATCACCTGAGCAGCTAGAAGAATTACACTCAGAGGGAACAGTGACAAACTGTATAGGATAAAAGGACAAGACATAAATAGGTATATAGATTTATGCATGCATAAATACACATACATGTGTATGTATATATACACATGACTAGAGCTAAAAAAAGAGGTTATTACTAAAAGAAATGGGAAAAGAAACAAATGGGGGTAAATTTATATGTCACAAAAAAGCTCATGGCGGGAGGGGGGAGAACATCGATACACTGGAAAGGTAAAGAGGTTGGAGACAGGAAATACTCAACTCTTTGAAACTGACCCAAAGAGGGAAGAACAATCTAATCCATTGGGGAAGAGAATAGATTTGCGCCCTATAAGGGAGTAGAAGGGTAAAAAACGGACTGGTGGGGAGGGAATCAGTACAAGGGAGGGAGAGGATGGGAGAGAAATTTTAAAAAGACTATAGGGGAAAATAAGGGAGGAAATAAGAAGGGAGGGGGGTAGAAAGGGAAGTAAAATAAGAGGGGGGGAACTAGGGAGACTGACTATAAACAAACATTGGTATAGAAGGAAATAGTGAAAGAAGAAAAGGCAGGACCAGGAGTAGAAATCAAAATGCTGGGAAATACACAGCTTGTAATCATATCTCTGAATGTGAATGGAATGAACTCACCCATAAAACGCAAGCGAATAGCAGAGTGGATTAGAATCCAAAACCCTACCATATGCTGTCTGCAAGAAACACATGAGGAGGGTAGATACACATAGGATGAAAGTAAGAGGATGGAGCCAAATCTATTGGGCATCAAATGATAAAAAGAAGGAAGGAGTAGCAATCATGATATCGGACAAAGACAAAGTAAAAATAAATCTAGTTAAAAGAGATAGGGAAGGTAATTACATCCTGATAAAAGGCAGTATAGACAAAGAGGAAATAGCAGTACTCAATATGTATGCACCAAATGGCAGAGCATCCAAATTTTTAAAGGAGAAACTAGAGGAGCTCAAAGATGAAATAGATAGAAAAACTATACTAGTGGGAGATCTGAACCTTCCCCTATCTGAACTAGATAAATCAAATCAAAAAATAAATAAGAAAGAGGTGAGAGAAGCAAATGAAATCTTAGAAAAATTAGAGTTAGTAGACATATGGAGAAAAATAAATAGGGACAAAAAGGAATACACCTTCTTTTCAGCAGCACATGATACATTCACAAAAAATGACCATGTACTAGGGCACAAAATCATTGCAAACAAGTGCAAAAGGGCAGAAATAATAAATGCAACCTTCTCAGACCACCATGCAATAAAAATAATAATTATTAAGGGTACATGGATAGATAAATCAAAAATTAATTGGAAATTAAACAATATGATTCTCCAAAACCAGCTAGTTAAAGAACAAATCATAGAAACAATTAATGACTTCTTTGAAGAAAATGACAATGGTGAGACATCCTTTCAAAACCTATGAGATGCAGCCAAAGCAGTACTCAGGGGAAATGTATATCCTTGAGTTCATATATAAATAAATTAAGAAGGGCAGAGGTCAATGAATTGGTCATGCAAATTAAAAAAACTATAAAGTGAACAAATTAAAAACCCTCTAATGAAGACTAAATTAGAGATCCTAAAAATCAAAGGAGAAATTAATAAAATTGAAAGTCAAAAAACTATTGATTTAATAAATAAGACTAGAAGCTGGTACTTTGAAAAAATAAATAAAATTGACAAAGTACTAGTTAGTCTAATTAAAAAAAGGAAAGAAAAAACCAAATTGACAGTATCCAAGATGAAAAGGGAGACCTCACCTCTAATGAAGAGGAAATCAAGGCAATCATTAAAAACTACTATGCCAAATTATATGGCAAAAATATGGCAATCTAAGTGATATGGATGAATACTTACAAAAATATAAATTGCCTAGACTAAAAGAAGAAGAAATAAATTACCTAAACAACTCCATATCAGAAAAAGAAATTGAACAAGCCATCAAAGAACACCCAAAGAAAAAATCCCCAGGTCCAAACAGATTCACAAATGAATTCTATCAAATATTCAAAGAACAGCTAACCCCAATACTATACAAACTATTTGACAGAATAAGCCAAGAAGGGGTTCTACCAAATTCTTTTTACGACACAAACATGATACTGATCCCAAAGCCAGGCAGGTTAAAAACAGAGAAAGAAAACTATAGGCCAATCTCCCTAATGAATATAGATGTAAAAATCTTAAATAGGATACTAGCAAAAAGACTCCAGCAAGTCATCACAAGGGTTATCCACCACGATCAGGTAGGATTCATACCAGGAATGCAAGAATGGTTCAATATTAGATAAACCATCCACATAATTGACCATATAAACAAGCAAACTGACAAAAACCCCATGATTATCTCAATAGATGCAGAAAAAGCCTTTGACAAAATACAACACCCATTCCTATTGAAAACACTAGAAAGTATAGGAATAGAAGGGCCTTTCCTAAAAATAATAAACAGTATATATCTAAAACCATCAGCAAACATCATCTGCAATGGGGAAAAACTCAAAGCCTTCCCAATAAGATCAGGAGTCAAACAAGGATGCCCATTATCACCTTTATTATTTAATATTGTACTAGAAACACTAGCTGTAGCAATTAGAGAAGAAAAAGAAATTGAAGGCATAAAAATAGGCAAGGAGGAGACCAAGTTATCACTCTTTGCAGATGACATGATGGTCTACTTAAAGAATCCTAGAGATTCAACTAAAAAGCTAATTGACATAATCAACAACTTTAGCAAAGTTGCAGGATACAAAATAAACCCACATAAGTCATCAGCTTTTCTATATATCTCCAACACAGCTCAGCAGCAAGAACTAGAAAGAGAAATCCCATTCAAAATCACCTTAGACAAAATAAAATACCTAGGAATCTATTTCCCGAGACAAACACAGGAACTATATGAACACAACTACAAAACACTCGCCACACAACTAAAACTAGACTTGAGCAATTGGAAAAACATTAACTGCTCATGGATAGGATGAGCCAATATAATAAAAATGACCATCCTACCCAAACTTATTTATCTATTTAGTGCCATACCCATGGAACTCCCAAAAATTTTTTTTACTGATTTAGAAAAAACCATAACAAAGTTCATTTGGAATAACAAAAGATCAAGGATATCCAGGGAAATAATGAAAAAAAAAACACAAATGAGGGGGGCCTTGCAGTCCCAGACCTCAAACTATATTACAAAGCAGCAGTCATCAAAACAATTTGGTACTGGCTAAGAGACAGAAAGGAGGATCAGTGGAATAGACTTGGGGTAAATGAGCTCAGTAAGACAGTCTTTGACAAACCCAAAGACCCCAGCTTTTGGGACAAAAATCCACTATTTGATAAAAACTGCTGGGAAAATTGGAAGGCAGTGTGGGAGAGATTAGGTTTGGACCAAAACCTCACACCCTCCACCAAGATAAACTCAGAATGGGCAAATGAATTGAATATAAAGAAGGAAACTATAAGTAAATAACAGAACACAGCATAGTATACATGTCAGACCTTTGGGAAGGAAAAGATTTTAAAACCAAGCAAGACTTAGAAAGAGTCACAAAATGTAAAATAAATAATTTTGACTACATCAAATTAAAAAGATTTTGTACAAACAAAACCAATGTAACTAAAATTGGAAGGGAAGCAACAAATTGAGAAACAATCTTCATAACAAAAACCTCTGACAAAGGTCTGATTACTCCAATCTATAAAGAGCTAAATCAATTGTACAAAAAAATCAAGGCATTCTCCAATTGAAAAATGGGCAAGAGACATAAATAGGCAATTTTCAGTTAAAGAAATCAAGACTATTAATAAGCACATGAAAAAGTGTTCTAGATCTCTTATAATCAGAGAGATGCAAATCAAAACAACTCTGAGGTATCACCTCACACCTAGCAAATTGTTCAACATTACAACAAAGGAAAGTAATGAATGCTGGAGGGGATGTGGCAAAGTAGAGACATTAATGCATTGCTGGTGGTGTTGTGAATTGATCCAACCATTCTGGAGGGCAATTTGGAACTATGCCCAATGGGCCATAAAAGACTGTCTGCCCTTTGATCCAGCCATAGCACTGCAGGGTTTGTACCCCAAAAAGATACTAAGGAAAAAGACTTGTACAAGAATATTCATAGCTGCGCTCTTTGTGGTGACCAAAAATTGGAAAATGAAGGGATGCCCTTCAATTGGAGAATGGCTGAAGAAATTGTGGTATATGTTTGTGATGGAATACTATTGTGCTCAAAGGAATAATAAAGTGGAGGAATTCCATGGAGACTGGAACAACGTCCAGGAAGTGATGCAGAATGAGAGGAGCAGAACCAGGAGAACATTGTACACAGAGACTGACACATTGTGGTACAAGAGAATGTAATGGACTTCTCCAGTAATGGCTTTACAATGTCCCTGAACAACCTGCAGTGATCTACAAGAAAAAAACCAAAAAACTATCCTCAAGCAGAGGACAAACTGAGGGAGTTAAAACACGGAGGAAAAGCAACTGCTTGACTACAGAGGTTGAGGGGACATGATCAAGGAGAGACACTATATGAGCACCCTAATGCAAATACCAACAACAAGGAAATGGGTTCAGAGCAAGGACACATGTGATACCCAGACAAATAGCCCGTTGGCTAGGGAAGGGGTGGTAGGGGGGTGGGGGGAGGAAAAGAAAATGATCTGTTTCCAATGAACAATGTATGAAAATGACCAAATAAAATAATGTTTTAAAAACTGAAAAAAGAATTCCTACTTAATATCAACTAACCAACAACTCAGAACCTTAAGAGTGACTTAAAGTTCAAGAGTGATTTCTCCTAGCACATATTATAATTGCAGATTATGGAATGACTAGACTAAATGTGTTCTAAAAGTACAGTAGTGTTTTTTTTTCAAATAGCCCTAATGAAATTAGGCATCATAATTTTGCTTTTTTTTTTAATAAGAACATATACTTACTACAACTGATTTCATACATAAAAGGAGATGATGAAAGACTTGCCCCATCACTTGGAGACAACCAAGAAAGGAGGAAGTAAATATGGATCATATAACTTCAGAAAACTTATTTGGAAATTTGTTATTAAAATAAAAAATTAAATTAAAAAAATAGAATATATATTATCAACTCTAAAAAAAAGACCAAAAAATCAAATAACTTTAAAAATCACTAAACCTGAATTAAATAGAAACTTTATCCTCTTGACATTTTTAAGAAGCTCTTTAAAAATTATGTTGGTGAATTTTCAAAATGCTTTCAAAAATAAACAGAATAACTTGGGTTAACTAAGTGATTAAATGTTTATCTGTGAAAGATATGTGATTTCATAATATTTGTTTGAATAAATTTGTAAAGAATAAAGATAATTCACAAATTAGATGATTTAAATGACAGAATTAAGGAGGTAAATAACTTCACATACATTGGGCTCATAAAATATTCATAAAAACATTTTGCAGCAAGCTAATAGTCTTCAACTGGTAAAAAGTGAGAGAAATTTAAAACCTACTTAGAAATGGAGTTTTTAATGGGGTGGTTGAACTGATACAATAAATTAAGGAATTCCTTGTTTCTTTTAGTATTCAGAGGAAGATTAGTCTGTATTCAATAGCATCCAAAACTACTTTATTATAATGTGGTCCTACTGATTAAACAGACTTGCAAACTCAAGGACAAAAATAGTACGAGTATAATGTTCCTTAGCCAAGCTGCAGTCAGAGTTGTAAATGTTGTCTAAATCAAACCTTTGCTCCAAGGCTCTGAATTTAGAGCAGGCTAAATACTTTGGGTCTTTTATCAGCCTCAAAGCAATGGAGTTTAAAATCTAGCTAGGAAAAAGAATTAAAATAGGAAGTTTCCTCAGGATAGACTGGGAAAGCTATTTTTAATTCCTCTCCCAACAACTAGTCAGTCAATTTGGGTAGAATATTGAGGGAATGAAGGACAGTAATATTTGGACAGTCTTAAATGTTGGACTGAGGAGCCACTGAAAATTTTTGACTAAAGCAGTGACATGGCCAAATATGAGATTATTTTGGTTCTTGTGGAGAAGAATAAGATGAAGCTTCAGGAAGACCAATTAGAAGACTTTTCAATTGTCCAGAAAAGAAGTTACTATGGTCTGAACCAGACTAGTGGCCATGTGAGTAGAGAAGAGGACAGATATCAGGGATGTCATGGTAGACATAGAAGTTGATTGGATATAAAAAGTGAGGAAAAAGGGGAGAGCCAACAAAGACTATGAGGTTTTGAAAACAAATTACTAGAAAGACAATGATGTTCCTTACTAAAAGTTAAGAAGTTTGGCAGAGGAAAGGATATAGTTGGGAAGATAAATTCTATTTTGTACATGTTAATTTTGAGATACTGATGGCATAGCTAAGTGAAATGAAGATGACAAATAGGCAGGTCCTAATGTGGAATGGGTTTAAGTTATCTATAGAGCATCTAGGTGGTGCTATAGATAAAAAACTTAGGCTTTGAGCTGAGAGGTCCTGAGTTCAAAACTGACCTTAGCTGTGTGATCCTGGGCAATTCACTTAACCCCAATTCCCTAGTCCTTACTGCTCTTTTGCCATGGAACCAATATTTAGTATTGATCTTAAGAAAGAAGGTAAGGGTTTAAAAAAAAGTGTGTGCATACATATGAATAGTGTGTCACAAAAGTTTTAGTTCAGTGTTCAACGTCACCACTCACATAATTATATGAGTTAGCAGCATAGGGATGACCAATGAATCCTGTGACAAGGAAATCACTTTAAAAGACTGATATATATTAATTTAAGGTTGCCAAGGAATTCAGCTATGTAATTCCTAAATGAAAACTCAAGTCAGCAGTCAATCTTTTATGGAGTTTAATTACAATAGGAGGAAGAAAGGAATTAGAGAGAGAGAGAGAGAGAGAAAGGGAGAGAAGGGAATAGGGCTTAAATACCCCTTCTGTTTAGGCTGGGCCAAAAGGCCCAAGCCCTTAGATAGCTGGGGCAAAGAAAAGAGATCAGTCCCTATTACTCACGTGACCAAAATGGAGAAACAGTCTCAGAGGCCCCCACCTTCCGCTTCCTTCAGAGCAAGCTTCTCAGAGCACACACCAACCACACCGACCAACTCCTCCACCACCCCAGTCTTCAGACCCCCCTCTCTTTAAGGAAACCATCCAAGTTGCCTCCCCTCAGTTCTCACATCTACCAATCACTGTCCATCAATTTCCCTGTGCCAATGGAGGCTCTAGCTTAACCCAGGACCGCCCAGAGTCTTTGCACATGTCTGTTGAAGGTCATATTTTCAAATAATTAAATCTTTGCTCCTTTGCTACAGCCCTTTCTAAATCCTGTTAACCTGAGTAGGGTAGAGATTGGAATAATTAAATTTTGATCTAGGCTGCAGCCCTTACTCAATCCTGTTAGGACTGAATAGGGTGGAGATTGATTCCAAGTATCTCCATTGTATCAATTCTAAAATCAATCATGACTCAAAGAAATTCCTGTTCTATGCTTAAGCATAGGTCAAAGTCCTTTCCATTGTTCAGCAAAAGGGTTCTGTCCTAAAGTAATCTTAAGAAGGGAGAAGAAGGAACCTCCCATGCCAATGCGGTTCACATTCCAATAGTCAAGACCCACTATCAATAGGAAATTTTTCAAGTATGAAATTTCCCAATGGTGAAATTTCCAACATTTATAAGCCTAAGAAATTTTGAGGTTTACAATCCAGGGCTACAAATAAAATTACTAAGGATAGAGAAAAGAAAAAAGTCCCAGGATAGAAAATTAAGGGACCCCAAAAATATAGAGGCTAGAGATATGTTATTGTCTAGCAAAGGAGACTAGGAAGTAATGTTCAGAGACAGGATGAAAACCACGACATATCTAACATCATTAGCTATTAATCACTTCTGCCTAAATATTTTGTGCCTAAATCTTTAGATTATCTGATTAAATTTATTCCAGAATCAAACTTTTATATTCCAGTGGTAGAGTTTCAAAATCAACACATTCTTAAAAGCAATAGTTGATGAGGATTGCTTCACTTCTCATTTCAAATGTTCAGAGTGAGTACGTGTTGATTGTAGTTAAATTACAAATATAACACATTACAGGGACAACCATTATTGCACCATTCTTTATAATTCTTTATTACTATCCCTGAAATGAAATACTGTGAAGATGACTTTTTACTAGTATTTTATTGAGTTAATAACTCCCAGATGGAAGATAGCAACTCTGGCTTTTCTATCACCTCTAGATAATGAGTTTCCTCTAATGTGTCTCTCCAATTGCCTAGATTCCACAGTGATAGTCTACGAAATTGACTCTATCATTATAGCAAATTTAAGATCTTTGCTTCTATCAAGTAAAGATGGTGGGCAGTCAAACCACTCTTACAGAAGGCAAAGCAATCAACTTTTTAAATTATATGTGGGGAAAACTCTCTGAATTTCTATTATGTTTCCTTTATTATCATTATCATTTTTAACACAATAAAACATTAGCTATAGGTCCTGGATTCAGCAAAACTATGTACCAATAAGGAGAATATGTTCATAGAATTTAATTGCTCAAAAGGAAGGCTTAGCAATCATTTAATATAACCCCTCATCTTATGAATGTAAACAACTCAAAGAATTTAAACAACATGCCACTGGTACTAAGTAGCAGAACTAGTATATTAACTGCAGTCCTCTATCTACAAATTTAATTTTTTCCACAATTTTATGCTGGTAGTTAGGAGGAATTTTTTGCATAAATTAAAATTGACCACTATTATCAGTCATTTCATAATAATACTCAGCAAGATCAGCATTAATTGCTCAATACTTTGTTTTTATCCTAATTCTTATTTTAGCAGTATTCCCATTTTGTGTACAGCTAGGTCCTGATCAATGTGAATAATGAATCACATAAAGTGGTCCCATGTATTTAAGTTTGCACTATTTTAAGGTATAATTATGTAAAATATGGTCTTTGGATCCAGTCCAATGGAAATATGCAATATGAATTCAAATAATATAATCACTTTCCAGGATTCATTATTTGAACTAATCAAAACTTTGCTCTAACTTCTTGCTAGCCAAATAGGTGTGCAACCACACAGACCCCACAATCTCTTTCATACCACATATACAATTAATTCCCAAATCTTGTTACTTTTAAATTTACAGAATCTTTTCTATCTTTTCTATTCCTTTTCTCTCTATTCATAGCCACCACCCTATTACAAGGCAGACCAGACCCTCATTACCTTTTGTATGGACTCCTACTACAAGTCTCCCAAATATCTTCTTTCCATTTTCATTATCCACACCTCTGCCAAAGTGATTTTCATAAAGTATATGCCTGTCCCTATCACTCTTCTGCTCAATAAAAAAAAGGCAACAGCTTCCTATTATCTATAGAAGCAAGCATAAACTACTCTGATTGGCATTTTAAATTCTATATAATGTGGCCTAATAGAGGACTTACAAGTAGGCCAGCTTATCTGATCATAGTGTATGAAGAGGAGAGAAAGGTATACAGAGGTTAGGAAGGCAGGATAAAACAAGGTTATAAACACTTTTAAATGCCAAAAAGAGAACTTCATCCTATAGGATCAAAGTAGCTAATATGGACCACTAGGTTTTATTGAGTAAAGGGGTAACACGGTCAGGTTACACTTTAAAAAAATATGTAGCTAAGTGGAGGAAAGATTGAAGGGAGAGAGAGAGTTGAGGCCATGATAACTGTTGGAAAACTATTCGGGTAATTCAGGAGAAAGAGAATTAAAGTCTAAACTAGGGCATGTGTATGTATGAGCAGAAAGAAGGGGAAACACACATAAAGGGAGAAAACATGAGATTTAATAGCTGACTTCATAGGTGGAATAAATGAGCATAAGGAATCAAAAATGACACTAAAATTGTGAGCCTGTGTTCCTGGAAAGATGGAGATGTCCCCAACAATAACAGGGAAGTTACAGAGGAAAGAAAAGAACTTGGGAGCAAAAGTAATGAGTTTTGCCTTGGACATGTTGAGTTAAGATGCCTATAGGACCTATAACTGGAGGTGTCCAAGTTGAAGACAAGTGACTATAACTGAAAAGAGACTAGGATTGGCTCTAGAAAGAGATCTGGGAATCATCTACAGAGATGTGATATATTGAACCAATGGGGACTGATTTAATTTAATAGAGTTAGTATAGATAGATAAAAAAGGGGGCACAGGAAAGAGTTTTAAGATGACAGTTATGGTTGCTAGTCATGAAATGAATGAAGAACCAGCACAGGAATCAGAGGAGAGCAGAGAGGAGAAGAACCAGTAGAGCATGTCATGAACCAGTAGAGCTGGGATATCATGAAACTGAGAGTGTAGAAGAAGAACAAGAAAAAGAAAGAACACCAACTATAGATGACTTTCTCAAGGAATTTAGCCATGAAAAGGTGAAAATATGTGGGATAAAAGCTAGGAGGGATGGTTGAATCAAGTAACATATTGGGGTTTTTTTAAACTAAGTAAAATAGAGTTAAGACATTTACATAAAATATAAATCAGGGAAATAAGGGCTAAAAAGTTAGATAGGCAACAATACAAGAATATAAATACCAGAGAGCAATCAATCAGTTAACCACCAAGCATTTTTTCAAATATATCCTATGTGCCAATGCCATGCTAGGCAGAAAAAATGCAAAAATGATACAAGGCCTGCCCTCAAGAAGTTTATATACTATTAAAATAAAGCATGTGGTCTAAGAAAGTAGGACCAAAAGATTTTTTGATATTTAAAAATGTAAAAGATAAAGTAGACCAAAGAACAAATGAAAAACAGTAATAATGATAAAGGGAAATTTTAATTATTGAGATAGAATTTTGTCAACTATATACTCTTCCCACTAGAAAAAATAGCCAGTCCCCAAATATATCTCACTTGAGGGGGGATTGGCATACTCAGAATGGTGAACAGAATAGCAATTGCAAAGAGGCAGTTCCTGATTCAGACAGATTTTGAAGGTATAAATTACAAAACTTTTTTGTATATTTTATGACTATCCCCCCAAATTATTTAATATAACTTTCCCAGGGCTTAAAATTTGTGAAGCCATTTTTTTTCGCTAATAGATTTTCTATGTTTCTAATGAAAAATTTTAACATTGTATTCTTTCATGAAATATTGAGATTAAATATATGTTTGTGGCTTATTATCTATAACCAACTCATCAAAAATCCTATGTCAACTGAGAAGAACTTGAAAATGATTTGTGATTTCCTTAGGTATCCTTTACAGTTATACACTATTAGTAGGAAATATTGGCTTTAAACCAACAACATAAATTATATAGAACTGAATAGAGGTTGAAACTTCACAACTAGAATCAGGCCAGGAAAACAAAATCTATGACCTTCAAAACTCACCATTTAAACATATTAACCAATGCAATTTATGACCAATAATGCAGAACACTGTTTTCAAAGTGGGTTCCATGCAATTCTGGCCTTAATGTGCTGTACGTGTAGAATAGTTCCAGTCCATTTCTTCAGTTCATTATATCATGACATATCAATCTATGTGTCACTGACTAGGCATTTGCATTTTACATGACATTCATAAAAATCCACTATGCCCTTTCCTCAAAATGTCCTATTTTCAAATCTCAAGAATAAGAGTTTTATTTTTTTTTAATTGTCCACTGGAAGGTGGGAGGTAGTGGGAGGTTCATTCAAAATAATTTCTGTTCTTTTGATGACAAAATTCATCAAGAACCTAGAGAAATCAGGATATACAAAATTTTAAGCATGCTGGAGACTTTCCTAACACTAATAAAAGATATTTAAGAGTATCTGGTAAAATAAAGTGAGGATAGATACAGAAACTCCTGAGCACAGCTCTCTGGACACAGATGCCCGAAAATCATTTTTTTAGTTTTGAAGTTAACCCTGACTTTGTTTTCAAGAATTTCACTGTCCTTTCTGAAGAATACTTGCCTGGATTGTAGTAGGCATGTTTAGCCTATTTAAGAAAACAAACAGGATTTAGGAATTTAACACATTTTCTGTTTTTGAGAAAATGGTTGATGGTAATTATGCTTGGTGCTTGACTCTTCATGAAAATAGTTTCCCCAGGACATCTCCTTGGAAACGTGCCAGTTTGAAATATAGTTTATATCTGAAAATAATAAAGGCTTTATTTCTTTACAAATATTCTGTAACTCAGACTTTACAATGTTTAATATAGAGCAATCCAAAAAGATTAGGAATCTGGAGAAGTGGTTCTATGCTAGCCCCTATAACCAATTACTTGTAACTTCAGAAAAGTCATTTAATTTACCTAAGCCTCGGTTTCCTAATTCATAAAGTGAAAAGAGGGGTGATGAACTACATTATGAGACAGACAGTCTATAGTAGAAATAGTATTGGGGCAGCTAGGGAGCACCTATTTGTATTGGGAAGACCTGGGTTCAAATGGGGCCTCAGACACTTCCAAACTGTGTGGCCAGGGGCAGGTTTTAACTCCAATGGACAGAGCCCTTGCCAGTCTTCTTTCTTAAAACTGATATTAAGACAGAAGGCAAGGTTTGGGTTTTTTTTTTTAAGACTATATATGTGATAACAGATAACGTAGATTCAGATCCTACATGTCATTACTTATGTAGCCTTGATCTTTGTGGGACTCCTTGTTTCCTCATTTATAAAAATGACATGGTTGGACTAGATGACCGATGACCACCAAGATCCATTCCATGCCTGAATCTATGATCTTTAATCTGTAAAGTCACTTCATATTCTAAAACTCAGTGATTATCCATTATTCACAATCTTCCATTCTGCTGTTCATATTTTACATTTAAAATATCCAGCAAGCCTATCAGTTATGCTCATTTATTTAAAGCATAAAATATACAATTATGCTAAAAATTAAACCTTATACTTTAACACCTTAGAAAGGAACTAATGCTCATCAAGTATTTTTTGTATTCGATGTGATGAAGATATATCCTATCAATCAGGCAAACTAATTGAGTTTGGGCTGGTATTTTTTTTTTATTATTTTAAGGAAGGGAGAGTGTTTTGTGGGATATTGTTTAGAGAATGCATTAAGTTAATTTTTGGAACTTAGCATCAGCATCACAAGTATTTTAAGTGCTGTCCCATTGATGTAAACAGGTTCCTAGCATCTAGTATATAATCTAAAATAGACAATAATGATGTAGATCAATTTGCTTAGGATATGCATTAAACAAATTCATACATTGACCAAATAAATATGTTAAGTACTTATATGAAAGCTAAAAGGTAACTGTATTTATTAGGATTGTGAGTAAAAAGGAAAATGAAGCCAAAATAATATATCATTTTAAATTGCAGCATTGCTTAAGCTAGAAATAGCACTTGAGAAAGTCTTGTAATCCCACTCTGTCACTGACACAGTTCCCTTAGTATTTCTGCAGACTAGTGAGTTACAATTTTCCAGGACTAAATTGCTCTGAAGAAGTAAGATTGGACACCTTGAAAGTTTTGCTAAGGAATCTAGCTTTACAATAAAAGCAATGTTTTCTGTGCTCCCAATTATCAATGTGCAAATGAAGTAGACTGCACAACAGGACTGGTAACTCAGATCTACCCCCTGCCACCCAGTGTCCAGCAAACTCTCAGTGAGGGTGCCTTAGGCAGTAGAAAATTCTGTCATCAGATGCAAGAGCATAACCTCAGCTCAGTAAAGGTTATCTGCTATTGTCAATTATTTGTAAGTTCCTAGATAATGAAACCTCTTCTTAATTGACTTGGAAATCAAGTTGACTATATATAATTCTAGAAGATAAATGCAAAGTACTCTTCATTTTTCACTTGTTTCTTTTATGACTTTAATACAGCTTAGGATGAAGTGAACTCTTTTTAGAAGCTGGGTTAGCACTTCCTCCTCACCGGTAGGGAGCAATGTAATATCCTAATGTAATTACCACTAGGTCAACTCAATAGTACACAAGTAGCCTTAAGGAGGGCAATTTACATTTGTGACTCGCACTGTACAATAAGGCTTAAGGCAGAAGAGCAGGTAAAACAAAATCTTTATTAACTAAACTCAGTTCATCAAAGTCCTCAATTATCTAGAATTTTTCAGGCCTTTTAGAAGTGTTGAATTGCAAGGAAATAAACAAATGGCAGAAATTTCATGAAGAAGGCAACTCTCAGATCAGGACATCATAAACCCTAGCTCCTTGTAACATTTGCCTCTCTAGGATGCCATAAGGAATGCTGGGATTCAGAAAAATGATCCAAGGTATGATCCTCCATCAGAAAACAAACAAACAAACAAACAAACATGTTCAGCTCCTGTGATTTCCTACAGTGAGAACACTCTTACAAATACAGACTGGCACCTTTTCTGCAATTTAGAGTTTTATCATTACCTACAATCCAAAAAGTTTAAGTGACATGCTTAACTTGGCCAGAATATGCTAGATTCGAGACTAGACCTGAGGATTTCTATGTCCAAAGCTGGTTCTCTATCCAATAGGCCATATTGCCTTTCTAATAAGAAAGTAGACTATTACATTTTAGAAAAAAAAATTATAAAGGATATAACAAAAAATTATTTTCCTGATTGTTTCACTTAACCAGAAAAATAAAATAACCCCATACCCTGAGTATTAAAGCTCACATTTTTTACTTTATAATCATATTATTTATCTCAAGCCATACAGCTAAAATGTTTACCAAAAAAATCAGAAAAATTACTTGATAAAATGGCATCTCTGTGTCTTTAAAATTACTGTATCTTTATTTCCTCTTGCCAACTTAAGGCATAACAATTCAAGCTCTAAAACTAGAAAAAGTAGCTACATTTTTTTTCTCTTTTCCTCTCTAGCCCTTTATCCCTAGATTCTGGATGTAGCCATTAAACATCCATAACACACTGAGAGGAAAGAAACAAAGGACAAAAACATGTGCACATAATGGGGACTGAGTTGGCCATCTTCCTGTCTTCTAGTGGAGCAGCTGTTTTGAATGATGAATTACATATTCTGTTAGTAGCTCAACAACTTGGTTATTTAGTTCTTTTGGAGCTGTCAAATGAATGTCATTGGTCTCAATGATGCATTGTGATGGGAAATGACAATACATCCCAAGACCGAAAAGGCATCTCTTTATGTATCTTACTTAGAACACAAGTTTTATCCTGGAATCTAGGACACAATAGTAGCCACCTGAGACTAGCCTAAATATAGAGGCTCTTCTCATTTTGATAATATGGGACAGGCATGGAAAAGAAGAAAGCCCCATTTTTATCCAGGAATAAAGAGCTTTTTGTTTTTTCCATATTACACAGTTTTTCATTTCAAAAAATATTTATCTCTAATCAAGGTCTTTGAAAGCCTCCTGCTTATTAATGCATCCAAATCATAATGTTAAACCTATGGTGTCAACAGGGCAATGGATAGAGTGACTGCACTGGAGTTAGAAAGATTCATTTTCCTGAGTTCAAATCAGGCCTCAGATACTTAGTAGCTGTGTAACTCTGAGCAAGTCATTTAACTTTTTGCCTTAATTTCTTCATCTGTAAAATGAGCTGGAGAAGAAAATGGCAAACTACTCCAATATCTTTGTTAATAAAACCCCAAATGGAGTCATGAAGAGTAAAATACAATTGAAAATGACTGAACAATAACAAATGGTGTCACAAGTATATTACGTGAAGAAAAATAAGGTGTTGGGAAGACCTTAAAAGGAACACCTAATAAGAACATGCCAAGATATAAAATTAAATAACAAAGGCAATATAGAAAGAGAAGCTAATGAATTAATTTCTTGCTATGGTTACTTTTTCCCTGTCAATGTGCCAGTATAAAAACCTTATTAAATAGCATTGAGATTCAAGACTACTAGTGGATTTTTTCTCAGACATCTTAAAGAAATTCTATAAAATATGCATTCAGGATTTATACATAAACTCCAGAAAATTAGATTAGACTGGTTCACTATATCCATCTTGTTCAATTCAAATAAGAATTGGGTAGATACTAAAACATACATAGAAATCTCTGAGAGCTAAATACTGATTTAGAAAAATATATAGTTTTATTATCTATGTTCCATTGATTATGTTGTTGTTGTTAAATGTTTTCTGATTACATGTTTAATTTGTTCAGACCATACCAGAGAGGTGTATGCCCACTGGTGTGTTTGACACCCCTGCCCTATACTAGCAGTTATTGATAACAGTTTAATATATACTATTGTACTTATGGTTTTGAATCATATTTAGGAGACCCTACAGTGTTCTGGAGCATTATGCAATTAGCACAATGTTATCATAAAATGATGTATCCAGAGGACCTCTTCATCTAGATGGAATCCTCCTAATCTTTGGTCTCTGTGTTAGATATCCTATAAGATGGTGGCAAATACCTTTGGTGAGCATGTAGCTTCTTGTTTCAAGCCTGACTTTATATTGTTACTTGATATTGATAACTAAAGGTTCTTTGAAAAAGTTATCATCACTTTTTTGCATCAAAATTTTGCTATGTCCTTAATATAATACCAAAAACGTGTTGATGGAGAGCTTCCAAAAAGGCTCTTTTTGATGGTTCTTCACTTATATCAGAAAGAAGTGCAACCAGTATGTATGCAGAGAATCATCTGATGCTAGGCTAGTCTAGAGTCCTAGACAAAGCACCAAAGATATCATCTTCCCTCTCCCCACTGGCTTGTTTACCTCTTGAGTCTCTATCATTGGATCTTTTAGATGTACTCTGGAATATACTCAGAATTCCCCCCATATAACCAGCAATTGGGAAATGGTTGAACAAGTTGTGATATGTGATTGTGATGGAATACCATTGCACTGTAAGAAATGTAAAGCAAGAGGGTTTCAGAAAAACCTGAGAAGGTTTATACAAATTGCTGCAAAGTGAAATGAGCAAAACCAGGAGAACACTGTGTAGTGTAACAATTACAGTGCAATGATGATCAACTGTAAAAAAAAAAAAAAGCTTAGGTATTCTGGTTAAAACAATGATCCAAGATAATTCCAAAAGAACTCCTGATAAAAAATGCTATCCACCTCCAGAGGGAGATCTGACAAATTCTGAGAGCAAATTGAAACTTTTTTTTTTATTTTCTTTATATTTCTTGCTTTGTGTTTTTGTTTTCTTTTGCAATATGGCTAATGTTTTACATAATTTCACCTATGTAATCAATATATTACTTGCTTTCTCAGGGGAGAAGGGATAGGGGAAGGAGGGAAAAAATTAAGAACTCAACATTTTTAAATGTTAACTAAAAATGTTAAAAAGAGAATGAGACAGATTTTTGGACCTAACCAATGTGAGAATTTGTTTCTCTTGGATAAGCATATTTATTATATTTTATTTCATATTTGTAACAAATCATATATATTATATTGTTACAATGCATGTTAAATTGTTATACATGAAAATATAAACTACATGGTAAAAATGAATGTTAAAAAATATTTGCATATAATTGGGAAATATTTAATGACATAAATAAAACCCCATTAAAGAAAAAAAAAAAACTCCCCCCAAATAGGTATCTAAAATTTTTCTCTTTTTCTAACTTACTCTGAGTTCCATTTTTTCCACACTTAATCTTTCCCATTTTCTATTCCCATACTCTAATGTTATGATTAAAATTCTCTAAAGACCATATCTGAATTTTATAATTATTGTTTATTAAATAGCAAAAAGAATGTCAGAGAAAGAAACAGAGAAATATAAACCACACATAGCTAGCTAGCTCTTTTTGCCTCCCACATTAGCAGGCAGAAATAAATCCAAGCTGTAATGAAAGTCCTCTCTAGTCCATGCTTCCAAGGGAAGAGAACAACTTCGTGTCTGCTCCCCCAATTTATGCTTCTTTGTGATGTCCCTTTCCTGAGCCTCTCTGATTCAGACCTCAGTCTGGACAAGAAGCAGGCTTTTCGATGCCAAGAGTAACCACACAAAGCTTAGAACAGCTACACAGAGAATGTATAGTGTCTCCTGGCATGGTGGGCAAGAGGAGAAGAATTTCACTCATGGACTTCAGAAAGATATAGTTGAGAGCTTCAAATCTAAGATTTTTTTTTTCTTGCTTTGAAATCAAAATGCTGTTTGGGGGGCCAAAAAGAGCTTTAGATTAATAGTAATTTTCTACAACAAGATTCATGGGATTAAGAGAAAATAGCATTTAATGGCTATGTATTTCAGTGGGAAAATCAAAATAGCATAGAAAATACATTTTAAAACAATATCTCATCTTTCCTCAGTAGTGGGAAAACTGGAATTCCTGGGGGCAACTACCACTTGGGATAATGGAAGAGTATGAACTCATGGAAGAGATTTTTCAGTAAGTAGAGAAAAGAAGATAACCAGTGAGAGAGTATAAATCAGTAGTGGTTTGCATAATCAGGGATTTGATTATGGAGAGGCAATATCTTCTCTGTCACTTAGAGGAATTGACTTATTTTCTGAAAGGGAAGTAGAATAGATAAAGACAATCTGAGAGGCAAACTCTATAAGGCAGTGACAAACATTTCCTAGAGAGAAGTGTCCAGAAAAGATACTTTGGAAGTTTTCATTCTATGAGTAATATAGAGACTAAAAAGAAATTAAGTAAGTAAAGGACCAGGAAATGAGGGTCTAGAGAAGGTGGATAATGAAGAGAGTACATGAAAACATGACTGGAAAGGGGTGCAAAAATGAAATTTAAAAAAGTAATAAACTAACTTGAAGAAGAAAAAACACAGGGGAAAATAAACAGATAAAATTAGGGGAGGAAAGGGACTAATAAGCAAAATCTGAAAGGGAAAAGGGTAACAAATGGGAAGAGAGGATTGAGATAAGGAAAAGAGAGCCATTGGGGAATAAGGCCACCTTTAAGCAATAACTAAAAGAATGTATAGCAGAAGAGGGAAAAAATGTAACTTAAAAGAGCAATATTGGAGATAAATAAAGGAAAAGATAAACATAATACTCATAACTTTATGAATTAATTAAATAACCCAATAAAGCAAAAAAGGGACAGATTACATCACAAAACAAAACCCTGCAATTTATTGCTTTCAAGAAACATATTTTATTTGATATTTTAACTTTTTTATTCTTTTCAATAACATGTAGAAAAATATTTTGACAATTGTTTTCTGATATTTTGCAATTCAGTTTCTTTCCCTCCATACCTCTCCCCCCCCCATTCCCACAGTCCCCAAGATGGTAAATAGTATGATACAGGTTAAACCAGTGCTGTCAGTGCAATACATATTTCCATATTCTTCTTGCTGTTAGAGAAGACACATACTGCACATAACAGAAAGAAAACTCATGAAAGAAATAAAATGAAAAATGATATGCTTTGATTTGCAATCAGACTTCAACATTTCCTTCTTTGGCTATGGGTAGCATTTTTCATCATGAATCTTTTCTGCATATCTTGGAACCTTGCTTTGCTGATAATAGATTAGAACCTTTACTCTTGATCATCAAATAATATTTCTATTATTCTATACAGCCTTTTTCTGGTTCTGCTCACTTCACTTTGAATCAGTTCAAATAAATATTTCCAAGTTTTTATGAATTCATCCTGTTCATCATTTCTTATGTCATAAGAGTATTCCATTATAATGATATACTATAACTTGTTCAGCCATTCCCAAATTGATAGACATCCCCTCAGTCTCCAGTCTCTGCCACTACAGAAAAAACTCCTGAAAATATTTTTGTACAAGTAGGTCCTTTTCTCCATTCTGTCATCTCTTTGGGATACAGACCCAGCAGTGTTATTGCTTGGTCAAAGAGTATGCTTAATTTTATAGTCCTTTGGGCATGGTTCCAAATTTTTCTTCTATATGGTTACATCAGTTCACAGTTCTACCAACAGTGTATTGGTGTCCCAATTTTCCAACATCCCTTCCAACATTTATCATTTTCCTTTTTGATTATATTAGCTACTATGACAGCTGTGAGGTAGTACCTCAAAGTTGTTTTAATTTGCATTTCTCTAATCAATAGTGATTTTGAGCATTTCCTCATATGACTTTAGATAGTTTTAATTCCTTCCTCTGAGAACTATGTGTTCTTTTCCTTTGACCATTTTTCAATTAGGGAATGCTTTGTATTCTTATAAATTTTACTCAGTTCTTATAAATTTGAGAAATGACTGGAACAACCTCCAGGAAGTGATGCAGAGCGAGAGGAGCAGAACCAGGAGAACATTGTACACAGAGACTAATACACTGTGGTATAATCTAAGTAATGGACTTCTCCATTAGTGGCGGTGTAATGTCCCTGAACAATTTGCAGGGATCCAGGAGAAAAAAACACTATTCATGAGCAAAGGATAAACTATGGGAGTGGAAACACCGAGGAAAAGCAACTGCCTGAATACAGCGGTTGAGGGGACATGACAGAGGAGAGACTCTAAATGAACACTCTAATGCAAATATTATCAACAAAGCAATGGGTTCAAATCAAGAAAACATCTAATGCCCAGTGGATTTACGCATCAGCTATGGGGGGTGGGGGGGAGGAAAAGAAAATGATCTATGTCTTTAACGAATAATGCTTGGAAATGATCAAATAAAATATATTTTTAAAAAAATAAATAAATAAATAAAAAAGATTGCCCTAAAAAAAAATTTGAGAAATGAGGGCTTTTTCAAAGACATTTATGCCAGGGGCCCTCAAGCCATGATGTTTGATATGGTCACTTATGGAAACCGAAGGTGGAAAAGCGGCCCCTAGGAAGGATGGAGACACCCACTCATCCCCCTCTGTGTGACTTCTCTCACTAACATCCTTTATTATTGGAATTGATATGATTATTGTTCTCTCCCTAGCTTCAGGGAAAATAATATGAGAGCAAACCACTTGCAGGATTAATACAAATGTTCCATATTATCCCCCCAAAATATCACCAAAAGATCACACTTATAAAAATCAAGCATAAAGACTCTTATGGATTAAAATTTCTAATAAGACTGCACTCAGAATTCCCCACCCCCATGTACAGGCCAGGGACAAGCTCTCCTGAGCTATTATATTAATTACCCTTCAGGGAAAGGCTGGTATGCTATGCCTCAATGACTTATTTTACTAACTAAGCTTAGGTAATCTGTCTTGAAAACCTCCAATGAAACATTAGAAAAAATTATTAGCCTGATATTAAAGAATATCTATAACTAGATTCTTTCTGTCACTCTTTAATACCTCAACTTGGCAGCAGTGTTTTGTTGATTGTCTTCTAAGAGCTCCTGATTGATTATCTATTTTATTAAAAGTAACAAATGTTTTTTCTTAGATTGTCCATAAGTCCAAGCACCTCACAGGTTAATGAGAATTGACCTCTAGCTATCCTCCCTGTGACAAGAAAACATTTAGCATTCACAAAAGCTTTGTGTTTATAGTCAGAATCTGTAACAATATAGTACATAGAATAATCACAGAATGTTAATCAAATGATTTGTTAAAAGTTAATGTATGACTTATCCAATTATATGCAAGGGACATGTATGTTGAATAGTGAAGCTGTGTGCCAAGGAAATATGTAACCATTTGGGGGGAGGTAAAAAATTAAGACAACTCTGGGCCAGACAGAACAGTTCCTTTTGACACCTGGCTGCAGGTTGACACTCTCAACTGTCTTACCATCATTCATTCATGCCTTTGCCACCACACCCAGTTGAGGACCCCCAAAACCCATGGCACATTTGCTCTAAAAATTTTCTTAGCTTGTTGTTTCCATTCTAATCTTAGTTGCATTAGATTTATCTCTGTTAAAAATTTTAATGTAATATAATCAAAATTATATTTTTCATTTTTTATAATTTTCTCTGTCTTATTTGGCCATAAATTCTTCCCTTATCCAAAGGAATTCCCAACCTATTATTAAGCCTGATAAGTAAACTTTTCCATGTTCTCCTAATTGATTTATGTCACCATGCTTTTTTGATTGAGTATCCATTCTGACTTTGTTTTTATATGGTATGAGAAGTAACCTGTTTGCTATCTCGCTGTTTTTCAGTTTTCCCAGTGCTTTTTGTCAAATAGTAAGTTTTTCCCCCAAAAGCTTGGATTTGGGGAATTTTTTGAATACTATATTACTATGGTTATTAACTACTCTGTGTTGATTACCTAACCTATTCCATTAATTCACTATTCTATTTCTTGGGCACTATCAGATTGTTTTGATGATCACTTTGTAAAATAGTTTGAAATCTGGTACAGCTAGGCCTCCTTCCTTCATGTTTTTCCATTAATTTACTTATGTATTAATATAATATATTAATTATAAATAATAAATTTATTTTATTGTTAAATATATGATATATAATTTATATATGATATTTAATTAATTTAACAAATATAATATAATATATTAATTTATATAATTTCCATTAATTAATATTCTTGACTTTTTGCTCTTCCAGATGAATTTTATCATTTTTTCTAGCCCTTTGGAGTAATTTTTGTATAATTTGATAGGATGGCACTTAACAAATAAATTAATTTAGGTAAGATTGTGATTTTTATTACATTGTTCCAGTAGCAATTAATATTTTATCCAGTTGTGAAAAATGTCTTTATTTGTATGAAAAGTGTTTTATAATCCTATTCATTTGGTCACTAGGTTTGTTTTGGTAAGTATTCACCCAGGTATTTTATGTTTTCTATAATGTTTTTAAATAGAATTTCTTTTTCTCTCTCTTGCTATTGGGCTTTATTGGGAGTAGATATATGGATTTATTTTATATCCTACAACTTTACTAAAGTTGTTGATTATTTCTATTAGTTTGGGGGTTGATTCCCTGGGGTTCTCTATGTATATCATATTATCTGCAGAGTGATAACTTTGTTGCCTATTATAATTCCTTCAATTTCTTTTTTTGCTCTTATTCTTTAACTAATATTTCTAGTATAATATTAAATAATACTATTGATATTAGGCAAATTTGAAGAAGCATATCTTTTTCAAAATGTTACACATTGCACATGTAGGTAATAGATTCCTCATTACATGATCTCCTCACATTATAGAATCCTGATTTAAGAAAAATTTACTTGCCTCTTGTAAATGTTGTATGAGAGTTCCTTGCCTAGGTATGGATTGGTCTGGATACCCTCTAGTATCTTATATTAAATGCCCTCTCTGGCACTTTTTAACATATCTGTCTTAGCACACTTTAAAAATACAAAACACTAGTCTAATATATGATGCACCTATCAGAAACCCTGAATAATACTAATAACTTTTCTTTATCCAAAAGCAAGAGTATGCTCTCATATTTGGAAATTGGCTTGAGAAAGCTAAAGTCATATATTTTAGGCCATGAACAGATTTAATGCAATCTATGAGGTTTCTTTGCTCTCTCCTACTCTCGTATTTCTGAACCAAAAGACCCTCATTCAAACTCATTCAAACTAATTAGAAACTTTAGGAAGTTAGTGGTCATCCAAAAGTAGGAATGGGGCCTTTAAATCTGGAAATGTAAAGATAAAAGGATCTCTTAGACCCCAGACCAAACACTCATATAAGATGAAGATTAAGTTTTCCAACCCTAAATCTTCTCTTACCTTTGTTGTGGAGAAAATATCACTTTTAAAGATTGTTATAATATTAAAACTATGGTCACCAAAGAATTTACTTAAGAAATTCCTAAAATGAAACACTCAAGTCAAATGGAATTTATGGTGGTTTAATCACAATGGGAGTAAGAAAAGGGAGAGGGAGAGGAGAAAGGAGAAAGGGGAAAGGTTAACTCAATCTTCTGGCCAGAGCCAGAGGGAGATTAGGCCCTAAAGTCAAGGTAGAAAGGAAAATCAGTCCTTGACTCAGGGGACCGATCTGAAGGAAAGCTGTCTGCGGGCCTCCTCCCTCCTCAAGCTCCTAGCACAAACTGGCGTCCAGCCCTGTCCACAGGAAGTGAGCGAATTCCAGAGGCTGTTCCCTACCTCACTTCCTGTGCCTCACAAGTGCCAATGGTGGCTGAAGCTGGGCTTAGGACAGCCCAGGTGGGCAGTTAGTTATTTCTGATTTGTCATTGACTAGCACATGCCCCTTGTAGTGTGGGTGTGCACAATTTTGGGTGCTAGACCAAGCAAGATGGAGATTTTAAAATTCACACCTTTCTTAGTCAATTATTGCCTTTAAGACTACACTTAAGATGTGGGGAAACAGATATGGTATCATCAATACCTAAAGGGGTGAGGTTTTTTCTCTAAAAGTTTAAAAGTTGGATTTATGAATACTAGTAAAAGAAGAGAAAAATTTAAAAGCTCTCCTACATGGTTCCTGGAACAAGGATGCAGCTTTCATCTGGAAGCACTTGAGAAAACCCTAGCAACTGTGTTCTTAATTTCAGTTTTTACCTAAAAAACTATACTTATATCCTATAATGATATTTTTATCTTATTAAGGTATATAGTTTTTATGGAAATTTTTATTTTTTACTTATTTTCACTTAATTTATTGGAATCATGGCAGAACTACCTCATAACTACTTATTTATGCAGCATTTGCTACTAAAAGTGTATTACTTCTCCAACTTCTAAAAATTAGTCTTTGCGCCCAGAAGGGGTCTCTTCCAACTCTGAAATTGTATGATTATGTTAATCCTCAGTTAACCAGAAAATCTATCAACCTGTAATATTTCTTTCCAAAATTATTCTAGCAAATTCAGTTGTACTTTTAATGATTCAGTTTTGTTTGACTGAATCATACACTAATCGACAAATAGTGTATTCGAGGGGTTCATTTAGTTGTAATCAAGGGGTTCAGTCTTTCAGTATAGAGGGAGAGGAGAAGAGTGGAGACCTCCTTTCTCAAAGTGGGGTTCAGGGAAGACAGCTGGTGTTTAGGGTTGGCTCAAAGAGAGGAGGAGGGGTTTGAAAAATTTCCCCCTTCTGCCTTCCCTCCTTAGCTAAGCCTGCTCTCCCAGATTTGCTCTTGTCTTTCTTGCCCTCCCTCTACTACTCGAGACCAAAGGGTCTTGATCTGTTCACTCACACTTGATTCACAGCTTGGGGAACAGATAACTATTTTAATGTCAACTCAATCAGGATAATACAAAGAATAACCAACAGGGAAAAAAGGGAAAAGGAAAGTGGGGAAAAGGGGCTTCATGTCTCTAAACCCTTTTCCCTCCCTCCTTGAGTTTGGGGGGAACTCAGGCCTTGGCAGCCTAAGCCCCTTGAGAGAAAGTCAGGTAGACTCACCCTAGTTTGGCCCTTTGGCCACAGTTCAGACTCGGGGCAATAGGAGCTGAGGTAAAGTCTGACAGAGATTCAAATTGTCTTTCTCAGGTTTCTTCTTCAATAGTCTTTTCAATTGAGAAATGTTGGGGGCAAGGATTTCCAGCCAAAAGCAGGAAAAAGTGGTAACCCTCAGGAGAAAGTCTTTTTCAACCTTCTCTCTTCAGCTTCTCCCGACTAAGAGACCAACTGCTCTTCCAGCCAGAATCTTCTGCTCTCAAGATTCCAATCCCTTGGGGCCCCTCCCCCATCAAGGTGATCAGTTTCACACACTCTTCAGCCTGGCACTTTTTCTTTAGTGACAGCCTCTGTCACAATAGTCAAAGAAGAAAAACAAATAATTCTGAAAAGAATAATTTTAAACTAATAACAACCTTGTTAAGTATAGTTCCAAACCATTGAGAATAAGGGAAAAGCAAATTAAGACAATCTGAAATTTTGTTTTATACCCAGAAAAATAAAAAAAGATCTCAAAAACTGAAATATTCAATTCCATAAGTACCATGGAAAGATTAGTATGTTGTTAATAAAGCTATGAATCTGCCTAACAATTATAAAGAGAGGTTTAAATTTATGTCTTTAAAAGTGACTCCTATGTCCTTCTTGATACACAAATCCCATTGCAAAGCTTATAATTCAAAGAGGTCAGAGGCTCAAAGCAAGGTCCCACAATACCAAAATATTCCTGGCAACTTTGCTTGTGATAGGCAAAAAATCTGAAACAAAGTAAATATTTTTATATCAAATAAAAAATTACTAAACAAATTATGAAATATGATCAAAATGGAAATGTCACTGAACTAAAATCAGTGGTATAGAATTCTGAAAACCATGGAAAGAATTAAAGAGTAAATTTAAGAAGACCAAGAAAATGTTTTGCACAATAACTACAATAATGTATATGAAAAGAATTATAAAATGAGAATAAACACTAGGTAATAATAATGACAAGATTAATCTAAGAGAAGAATTGAGAAAATTCATCTCCTGTATATTTAAGAAGTTAAGGACTTCTTAATATGTGATATTACACAAATATGGCCTACATGTTGATTGGTTTTGATAAAAAAAACTTTTTTTCTTTTCTTTTTTATATTGGTATAAGAATAGAAGTTGCTTAAGTCAGACAAGGGAAACACCCTAGTCCTCATAACATAACTGGTCAAATGCTGAACTCTGAAAATTTTTACATGTGAAAGCAAAATGATTAATCAAAGATGTAAAGATGACTCAGATATTTTTCTCCAATCTAGGCATTTCAACTAGATGTAAAAGGAATTCTGTTCAGGTTGATTAAAGGACTTCATCATGCTCTGTGAGCTTGTAAAAGTAAACAAAATAAAATAAAATAAATAGAAACATAGATTAGAATTGGGAATTTGAACATCTGAGAATGTAGTAAGGGAAAAAAGTCTCTAAGAACCAAGCATCTGAGAATGAATTGCTTGGGAGAGGGAATGAAGTGTTTCAACTTCTTCTTCCAATACCTTGTCTAGAGGAAAATATGAATAACTTTGGAGGACCACAGGATTCAGATTTTTAATTAACTTCCAATTGTATCCCTAGGACAGCAGAAACTGACAGCAATATCTGTACTGAGAGCTGAGGATAGACTAAATGGAGGAAAGAAAAGAGGATTCAAGGCTCTATAAAAAGCCCAGTATAAAAGTCAGACTATCCCAAAGGGGAATTTCATACTTTTTCCACAAAGCAGAGAAAAAGACTTCCAACAATGAGAATATGAGTTATCTTTTTTGCCACAACTACTCTAAATTTAATAATGTAAAAAATAGACTTGAATACAGGACTACAATCCCCATGAGGCTTTGCTCTGCTTCCCCAGAATGCCTTGTAATCTCACCTGGGCCGAGATCGAGAAGGTATTTAAGCTGATTCAAAGGCTTTTGAGGGCTCTCTCTCGCTCTTGTACTTTGGTTTGGGGCAGGCGTGGCTTTTTTCATAATGTAGGTGAGGTTGTGTCTAGGCCTCTCTATGGCCTGGACACATGTCTCTTATCCTGTATTTTCTTTAATCCTTAATCTTCAATAAACCTTTAAAAAATATAATACTCCTTGCAGAGAGAAACTAATTTCTACCTACCTCAGTCTCCCCATCTCCCCTAAATTTTAATCTTTACAATTCTACTTTCTCCTAGACTCATTATGCACTAGTTAAAAACTGGGAGGAAGTCTTCCGGTCAAGATGGCCGTGTAGAAGCAGCGAAAGTTCAGACCTCCGAAACCCTTCCTTACCGATCGCAAACAAAGTGCTCCTAGGCCACCGAAATTCAAGCTGAACAACAGGATAGACCTGGGGAAACCTCCTCCTGGACCTGGATCAAAAGGTACCGCACCCCAAAAGCCAGAACCCTAGATCACTCAGATCTAAGGGGTAGACAGAAAGAAGGTCCCAGGACCCATCCCCCCCAACCCAGAGTGCTGAGCCCAAGGCAGCAGCGGGAACCTCAGGGCTCTGAGGACTCACCTTGAAAGCAACCCGAGCCAGTCTCCGGAGCGCCCAACACAGACGGCAAGGAAGCATAGAGAGAAGGGGGAAGCCTGTGGCCCCCTGGCTGGGTTCTTCCCTCTGGGTCTCGGGGGAGGACCCAGCTTCGGGGCACCAGCTGAGCCCAATCCCATCGGGAGCCCTCAGAGCTACTGAAAGGACAGAGGGCTCAGGGCTGGCAAAGGGGTGGCTCCGAAGAGCCTACCTTGAAAGTAACCCGGGCCAGTTTCTGGGCACTCAACACAGACTGAGGAAGAGGAGGTTGCTGCTTTTCTCTTTCTTCTTTTTTTTGGCTCCGGGATCATTCGGCCCACACTACCTGAACCTAATCCCATCAGGAGCCATCAGAGTCTAGGCAAGCCACTACCCCTCCCCCCTTAGAGAGCTGGGTCTTCTGAAAGAACCAGTTGAACCTAATCCCATCAGGAGCCCTTAGAGCTGCTGAGAGGACGGAGAACTCAGGGCTGGCAAGGGGGGGTGCTCCGGGGAGCTTGCCTTGAAAGTAACCTGGGCCAGTTTCCGGGCATTCAACACAGACTGTGGAAGAGGAGGTTGCTGCTTTTCTCTTTCTTCTTTTTTTTTTGGCTCCGGGAAATCATTTGGCCCACACTACCTGAACCTAATCCCATCAGGAGCCATTAGAGTCCAGGCAAGCCACGACCCCTCCCCCCTTAGAGAGCAGGGTCTTCTGAAAGAACCAGCTGAACCTAATCCCATCAGGAGCCCTCAGAGCTACTGAAAGGACAGAAAACTCAGGGCTGGCAAAGGGGTTGCTCCAAAGAGCTTTCCTTGAAAGTAACTCGGCCAGTCTCTGGGCACTCAACACAGACTGTGGAAGAGGAGGTGGCTGCTTTGTTTTTTTTTTCCCTTCCATTTTTTGGCTCTGGGATCTTTCGGCCCACACCACCTGAACCTAATCTCATCAGGAGCCCTCAGAGTCCAGGCAAGCCACAACCCCTCCCCCCTTAGAGAGCTGGGTCTTCTGAAAAAACAGAAACCTAGAGGCGAAGTCAAGATGGCAGCCTAGAAGGAGCATAGACCTGGCAGCCTGGCCAGAGCTTTAGAGATCCTCCATATCTGTTCCAGCCGTCCAGGAAGTTTAAAACTCAGAATAAACCCATCCCAAATAAGCTGAACTCAATCCCATCAAAAGTCTCCAGAACATAGGGAAGCCCAGGCTCCCCATCCATCCTCACTGACTGCTGAACTTTAAGCCAATCAAAAGCCTCCAGAGGACAGGAAAGCTCAAACCCCCAACAACCCTCCCTCAGAGATTACACCAAGAGATCCTCTGTTAAAGCTCCAAGAGGGGAGACTGATAGAAGTCCCTAAAAAACAAAAAAATGAGAGGAACAAGAGCACAGACAAATACAGGGAGGAAAGAAGGGGTGAATTTGAACAAACAACAGAAACAGAAGAAAGAAATTACAATAGACAGCTACTACTCACCAAATGGAACAGAGGGGGAGAGATCAGCAAACGATAAACCAGAAATCCCAGCGAATTGGATACAGGCTGTGGAAGAACTCAAAACACAGCTAAGAGAGGCTGAAGACAATTGGGAAAAGAACTTAAAAATTAAGATAAGTCATCTGGAAACAGAGGCACTTGAACTAAAACAAGAAAATAGTGTCCTGAAAGCCAAAATCATCCAGCTGGAAAATGAGGCAAAGGAGATGAAAGATGAAGCAAAGGAGATGAAAGACGAGATAAAGAGGATGAAAGACAGTCTTCAAAGAAACTCAGACCAGAAGGAAAAAGACGACCAAAAAGCCAAAGATGAAATCCAATCTTTAAGAACCCAAGTAAAACAACTAGAATCAAGTGACCTCACAAGGCAGCAGGACACTATAAGACAAAACAAAAAGAATGAAAAAATTGAGGAAAATGTGAAGCATCTCATTCACAAAACAGACGATTTAGAAAATCGTTCAAGAAGAGACAATTTAAGAATAATTGGACTACCAGAAGACCACGACAAAAGAAAAAGCCTGGACATAATACTAGAGGAAATTATCTAGGAAAACTGTCCCGAGATCCTAGAACAAGAGGGGAAAGTGGAGATTGAAAGAATCCACAGATCACCCCCTGTTTTTAATCCCCAACTGACAACACCAAGAAATGTTATAGCCAAATTCAAAAACAATCAGATAAAAGAACAGGTATTACAAGCTGCCAAAAAGAAACCATTCAGATACCATGGAAACATGGTGAGGATAACACAGGATCTGTCTGCATCCACACTGAAGGACCGAAAGGCATGGAATATGATATTCCGGAAAGCAAGGGAACTAGGCCTACAGCCAAGAATAAAATACCCATCAAAACTGACTATATTCTTACAGGGGAAAGTATGGTCATTTAACACAACAGAGGAATTCCAAGCATTCATAAATAAAAGACCAGACCTGAACAGAAAATTCGAAGTCCAACCACAGAATTCAAGAGAATCATCAAAAGGTAATTAAAAAAGAGGGGAAAAACAACAACAACAACAAAGGTTTTTTTAAAGAGACTCAATAAGTTAAAATGATATGTATCCCTATAAGAAAAGAGGTCATTGGCAACTCTTAAAAACTGTTGCTATCACCTAAGCAGCTAGAAGAACTACACTCAGAGGGAACAGTGACAAACTGTATAGGATGAAAGGACAAGACATAAATAGGTATATAGAGATATGCATGCATAAATACATATACATGTGTATGTGTATATATATATATATATATATATACATGACTAAAGCTAAAAAAGAAAAGAGGTTATGACTAAAAGAAACGGGAAAAGAAACAAATGGGGGTAAATTTATATGTCACAAAGAAGCTCATGGCAGGAGGGGGGAGAACATCGATACACTGGAAGGGTAAAGAGGTCGGAGATAGGAAATATTCAACTCTTACGTACTTTGAAACTGACCCAAAGAGGGAAGAACAATCCAATCCATTGGGGAAGAGAATAGATTTGCGCCCTATAGAGGAGTAGAAGGGTAAAAAACAGACTGGTGGGGAGGGAAGCAGTACAAGGGAGGGAGAGGGGGGAGGGGGGGAATTTTTAAAAAGACTACAGGGGAAAATAAGGGAGGGAATTAGAAGGGAGGGGGGTAGAAAGGGAAATACAAGGGGGACTGATTTAAAGTAAATCACTGGACTAAAAGGTAGAGCTGAAGAAGAAAGGTTAGAATTAGGGAAGGATATCAAAATGCCAGGGAGTCCACAAGTGACAGTCATAACATTGAATGTGAATGGGATGAACTCACCCATAAAACATAAACAAATAGAAGAATGGATTAGAATCCAAAACCCTACCATATGTTGTCTCCAAGAAACACACATGAGGTGGGTAGACACCCACAAGGTGAGAATTAAAGGATGGAGTAAGACCTTCTGGGCCTCAAGTGACAGAAAGAAGGCAGGAGTGGCAATCATGATATCTGATAAAGCCAAAGCAAAAATAGACCTGATCAAAAGGGATAGGGAAGGTTATTATATTTTGTTAAAAGGGACTTTAGATAATGAGGAAATATCACTAATCAACATATATGCACCAAATAATATAGCACCCAAATTTCTAATGGAGAAACTAGGAGAATTGAAGGAAGAAATAGACAGTAAAACCATATTAGTGGGAGACTTGAACCAACCATTATCAAATTTAGATAAATCAAATCAAAAAATAAATAAGAAAGAGGTAAAAGAAGTGAACGAAATCTTAGAAAAATTAGAATTAATAGACATATGGAGAAAAATAAATAGGGATAAAAAGGAATACACCTTCTTCTCAGCACCACATGGCACATTCACAAAGATTGACCATACATTAGGTCACAGAAACATGGCACACAAATGCAGAAAAGCAGAAATAATAAATGCAGCCTTTTCAGACCACAAGGCAATAAAAATAACGATCAGTAATGGTACATGGAAAACCAAATCAAAAACTAATTGGAAACTAAACAATATGATACTCCAAAATCGTTTAGTTAGAGAAGAAATCATAGAAACAATTAATAATTTCATCGAGGAAAATGACAATGGCGAGACATCCTTTCAAACCTTTTGGGATGCAGCCAAAGCAGTAATCAGAGGTAAATTCATATCCCTGAGTGCATATGTTAACAAACTAGGGAGAGCAGAGATCAATCAATTGGAAATGCAAATAAAAAAACTCGAAAGTGACCAAATTAAAAACCCCCAGCAGAAAACCAAACTAGAAATCCTAAAAATTAAGGGAGAAATTAATAAAATTGAAAGTGATAGAACTATTGATTTAATAAATAAGAGAAGAAGCTGGTACTTTGAAAAAACAAACAAAATAGACAAAGTACTGGTCAATATAATTAAAAAAAGGAAGGAAGAAAAGCAAATTAACAGCATCAAAGATGAAAAGGGGGACATCACCTCTGAGGAAGAGGAAATTAAGGCAATCATTAGAAATTACTATGCCCAATTATATGGCAATAAATATACCAATTTAAGTGATATGGATGAATATATACAAAAATACAAACTGCCTAGACTAACAGAAGAGGAAATAGAATTCTTAAATAATCCCATATCAGAAAATGAAATCCACCAAGCCATCAAAGAACTTCCTAAGAAAAAATCCCCAGGGCCTGATGGATTCACCAGTGAATTCTATCAAACATTCAGAGAACAGTTAATCCCAATACTATACAAACTATTTGACATAATAAGCAAAGAGGGAGTTCTACCAAACTCCTTTTATGACACAAACATGGTACTGATTCCAAAACCAGGCAGGTCAAAAACAGAGAAAGAAAACTATAGACCAATCTCCCTAATGAATATAGATGCAAAAATCTTAAATAGGATACTAGCAAAAAGACTCCAGCAAGTGATCAGAAGGGTCATCCACCATGATCAAGTAGGATTTATACCAGGGATGCAGGGCTGGTTCAATATTAGGAAAACCATCCACATAATTGACCACATTAACAAGCAAACCAACAAGAACCACATGATTATCTCAATAGATGCAGAAAAAGCCTTTGATAAAATACAACACCCATTCCTATTAAAAACACTAGAAAGCATAGGAATAGAAGGGTCATTCCTAAAAATAATAAACAGTATATATCTAAAACCATCAGCTAATATCATTTGTAATGGGGATAAACTAGATGCATTCCCAATAAGATCAGGAGTGAAACAAGGATGCCCATTATCACCTCTATTATTTGACATCGTACTAGAAACACTAGCAGTAGCAATTAGAGAAGAAAAAGAAATTGAAGGCATCAAAATAGGCAAGGAGGAGACCAAGTTATCACTTTTTGCAGATGACATGATGGTCTACTTAAAGAATCTTAGAGATTCAACCAAAAAGCTAATCGAAATAATCAACAACTTTAGCAAAGTTGCAGGATACAAAATAAACCCACATAAGTCATCAGCTTTTCTATATATCTCCAACACAGCTCAGCAGCAAGAACTAGAAAGAGAAATCCCATTCAAAATCACCTTAGACAAAATAAAATACCTAGGAATCTATCTCCCAAGACAAACACAGGAACTATATGAACACAACTACAAAACACTCGCCACACAACTAAAACTAGACTTGAGCAATTGGAAAAACATTAACTGCTCATGGGTAGGATGAGCCAACATAATAAAAATGACTATCCTGCCCAAACTTATTTATCTATTTAGTGCCATACCCATGGAACTCCCAAAAAATTTCTTTACTGATTTGGAAAAAAGCATAACAAAGTTCATTTGGAATAACAAAAGATCAAGGATATCCAGGGAAATAATGAAAAAAAACACTAATGAGGGGGGCCTAGCAGTCCCAGACCTCAAACTATATTACAAAGCAGCAGTCATCAAAACAATTTGGTACTGGCTAAGAGACAGAAAGGAGGATCGGTGGAATAGACTGGGGGAAAGCGACCTCAGCCAGATAGTATACGATAAACCCAAAGATCCCAGGTCTTGGGACAAAAATTCACTATTTGATAAGAACTGCTGGGAAAATTGGAAGACAGTGTGGGAGAGATTAGGAATTGATCAACACCTCACACCCTACACCAAGATAAATTCAAAATGGGTGAAAGACTTAAACATAAAGAAGGAAACCATAAGTAAATTGGGTAAACACAGAATAGTATACATGTCAGACCTTTGGGAAGGGAAAGACTTTAAAACCAAGCAAGACATAGAGAGAATCACAAAATGTAAAATAAATAATTTCGACTACATCAAATTAAAAGGCTTTTGTACAAACAAAAGCAATGTAACTAAAATCAGAAGGAAAACAACAAGTTGGGAAAAAATCTTCATAAAAACCTCTGACAAAGGTTTAATTACTCAAATTTATAAAGAGCTAAATCAATTGTACAAAAAATCAAGCCATTCCCCAATTGATAAATGGGCAAGGGACATGGATAGACAGTTTTCAGATAAAGAAATCAAAACTATTAATAAGCACATGAAGAAGTGCTCCACATCTCTTATAATCAGAGAGATGCAAATCAAAACAACTCTGAGGTATCACCTCACACCTAGCAGATTGGCTAACATGACAGTTATGGAAAGTAATGAATGGTGGAGGGGATGTGGCAAAGTAGGGACATTAATGCATTGCTGGTGGAGTTGTGAACTGATCCAACCATTCTGGAGGGCAATTTGGAACTATGCACAAAGGGCGATAAAAGAATGTCTACCCTTTGATCCAGCCATAGCACTGCTGGGTCTGTACCCCAAAGAGATAATGGACACAAAGACTTGTACAAAAATATTCATAGCTGCGCTCTTTGTGGTGGCCAAAAATTGGAAAATGAGGGGATGCCCTTCAATTGGAGAATGGCTGAACAAATTGTGGTATATGTTGGTGATGGAATACTATTGTGCTCAAAGGAATAATAAAGTGGAGGATTTCCATGTGAACTGGAACAACCTCCAGGAAGTGATGCAGAGCGAGAGGAGCAGAACCAGGAGAACATTGTACACAGAGACAAACACACTGTGGTATAATCGAATATAATGGACTTCTCCATTAGTAGTGGTGTAATGTCCCTGCACAATCTGCAGGGATCAAGGAGAAAAAAACACTATCCAAAAGCAGAGGACAAACTGAGGGAATAGAAACACTGAGGAAAAGCATCTGCCTGACTACAATGGCTTAGGGGACATGACAGAGGAAAGACTCAGAGCGAACACTCTGATGCAAATACTAACAACATGGCAATGGGTTCAAGTCAAGAACACATATGATACCAGTGGAATCACGCGTCGACCACGGGGGGTGGGAGGGAGGAAAAGAAAATGATCTTTGTCTTTAATGAAAAATGCATGGAAATGATCAAATAAAATACTATAAAATTAAAAAAAAAAACAAAAAAAATAAAATGTAAGCTTCTTGAGAACAGAAAAAAAAAACTGGGGGGAAGGGTGCAAGGTTTGTACCCATGGTTAATAAGTACCCATTTATAAAACCTAGTTGACACTGGTATCAACTAATAATCAAAAAGGAAAACATACCAGTTGGGGTCTCATGAGCCACAATACTAGAAAAATACCCCAGTCTCCTCAGGACTACCCCTAAAATCATGAAAGGAAATGTAATAGCCAGTGGAATTCTGGGAATCCATTGTGCCAATAAGAGTAGAGATTGAGAATTTTAGGGATGACTTACTGGGAAGCAGAGACAGAAAAGATATACTGAGGGAAGGTGATGTAACAACAAAAAATATCAATAAAAATAAGAATTTTTAAAGGAAATAAAGTCTAAGCTAGTAAGGCAAATTACCCAAACTAAACTATTATCAACAAAGCAAAGTTCCAAGATAACCCCAAGGGACTCATAGCCAAAGAAAAAACTGTTGGAATCTGATTATAGATCAAAGCATGCCATTTTTTACTTTATGTCTTTCATTAATTTTTCATTGTATATGTAATGTGTCTTCTTTCATGGCATGAGAAATATGGAAATATGTATGGTATAACAGCACTGATATAACCTATGTCAGACTAGTACCTCAGGAAGGGAGAGGGCAGAGGAAGGGAGAGAATATGAATTGCAAAATTTCAGTTAACAATTGTCAAAAATTATTTCTAAGTGAAATTGAAAAAAATGGTAAATTAACTGAGCAAACAATGAAACATCTTATCTAAATCATCATGCATTCCCCCCCTTTTATGTTGCTAATTTATTAATTCACTTAGGTGGGTAGGGAATATAGGGAAGAGTAGGCAAGAAAAATTAAGGATATATATTTAAATATAAATATATTTTTTCAGTCTATTTAACTTTAAAGAACATGTAAAGGAGGAATATGCTTTAGAAGTTGTGATATATTTAGAATCTTATTTAGGGAAAGAAAGTTGTTCATTTTTTTTTAATTTACTAGGTATTTATCATATTTAGAAATGTTTTCTAAATTTGATGTAGGATCAATGATATACCTTTTTTTAAATGATATTTATTTTCCATCAATTACATATAAAAGCAATTTTTAACTTTTTTTTTCATTTTGAGTTTCAAATTATCTTCCTCAATCCCCTCACTCCAGTCAGAAAACAATGTAATATAGATTTTATATGTGCAATCATATGAAATATTTGTTTATATTAGACATTTTGTGGAAGAGATCCCAAACAAAAAAGAAGTGATATATAGTACATTTTGGTATGCATTCAGACTCCATCAATTTTTTTCTCTTTTGAGATTTTTGTTTTCCAAGAATGAAGAGTATCACTAGTATTCAGTATTATTCAGTATTTATAAGCTTTATTATTGTTGCCAGTATTATGATGAGAAATATCCTAGTCAATTTATTAATTTCTATTTCTACATTCCTTATAGTTGTAACATTTTCCCTGGTCCCACATTTTATTATATCTTCATTTTCTGTAGTGTCTATCACTCAAATACAAGACTTTTAAATCCATTCCTTCTATGTTTGAACCAACTGAAGTGTTTTGATACTGTCAGCAGCCTTTCTAAGATCACTTCTCACATATTACTATACTATTACGGTCCATTAGGCAGGAGCCATGTGTAATGATTTGGAAGTTACAGGTATTTGTAGTCCTGTTTAGAAAATTCAACTCAAAGGAATGTGCAGCAATCCATTTTGTGTTTTGGGGTGGTTTTTTTTTTAAATAAAAGTTTTATGAAAGATCATCTTCACATTTTACATTATAGCAATGACTGTAATGCTCAAAATATCACACCTTGGATACACTAAGATTCCATACAAGCAAGTTTGCAACAAGTGTCCTCTGGAATATTAATCTCCAAATACCTGTCAAATATCCAATTGGATGGCAAGCCTTCTAAAGGATTCTTTTACATTGGAGTGAGGATAATGCTAATTTGACAATGCTAGATGATGAAACACAAACTGTTGGGTGGAATAAGTGCATGTATAATAATTGAAAAGCAGTGGGAATTGTGGCAAAATTTGAGAAGAAAAAGTAGAGCTGCTTCCATGTTGATTTTTTTTAACCCATACTTGCACATGTATATTACTATGTCATTGGAAATAATTTATCTGTTATAACCAAAACTACATATGTAACTACCAATACCCACAAACTTCATAAATACCTTTATAACAACACATATGTAATGTAATACATATATAATGCATATGACTCTACAATTGTTCTTTACCATTAAATCTGAGTAATTTTTAAATGCCAAGATACCATGAATAGATTATTATTGACAATATTCAAATGAATCTGGATTTTTGTTGATTCAGGAATTCTTTCCAACACTGAAGAGAACAGCTAATCCATGAAACTTTTCATGTCTACTTAAAAGCTCACTATAGAGTGCCCATCCAATTATGATCCTTACTTCCTCTCAACATAGCAGGGCTGCCAGTGGAAAACTTGGGCTTTCTACCAATTCTTGCCTCTTGATCATTCCATCTTCTCTTTATGTCATCAAATTCTTCAACGATATCCTTTCCTCCAGTATGTCTTTTGAGTTCCTCCTTGGTTATATAATGGACCTGCTCCTCTCCCCATCAACTTTTCTACTGCCCTCTGTGTAATACTCATCTTTAATTCTTCAGAGGCATTAGTGTATGAGCTCTCACAGGCACATAGAATATGAGTTGTGTTTGAATTGAAAAAGATGGGCCATTGCTGCTTGGGAAAGCTTACAGTCAAAAAATATACTACAATTTCCTCCCAGAAAGTCCTACCTGCTCTCCTCCTTTTCAACTCAACTTTGCACTCAACTTGTTGTGCATCTGTATTGTCAAATGCAGATGTGTATACTATTGAACAAGGCTTATTATTGGGTGTCTTTTGAAGCATGTTAAAGTTTTGGATTCTTCTACACAGAGATAATTAAACACAAAAAACCTTTCCATATATTTCTTCCCATACTCACTTTTTTCTCAACTTTTTCACTGAAGTCACCAATACATTGGTTTGATTTAAAAGGTCTTAAAAAGTTCTTCATAGAATTTTCTTACCACTTTCCCATCAGGAGCAATTGTTGGTACATAAGTTGAAATTACCATGGCAATCTTTTTGCAAATATTTATCATTAGTATTCCAACCCATTATGATTGCCTATCCCATGGAATAATATTCCTTATATCTTTTGGGCTATGATAAAACCCACTCTTCAAATTCCTTTCTTTGCTTCTCCAAGGAGTACCTACATATATAATCATATAAATTTTTACATTCTTGCTATGAACAAATCAGAATATAGCCAGTTAGCTTTAATCTCCTTTTTTCCCGATATTGATTATAGCAAGAATGTAAAAATGTACATGATTCAGTTCCTCTAGCAACATGTCCACTTGCTGAACACAGATTTCACATTTAGAGTGCCAAAAGTTAATTTATTGACACTGTGTGATTCTTACTACCTTCTGTCCCATTTCCCACAGTCAGTGAAGTTCCAAAAGGAGAACATAAAAGACTAATTTTTTATTTTTCTTTCATAAATGTCAGGGTAAAACAAATTTCATTATCAGATTACCTGTTTTTGCTTATTATTACACAATAATGATAATAATAGCATGGTGCTTTTAAGTCTCTTTACAAGTGAGGTAAGCATAATACAAGTATTAATGCTTCCATTGTACAGATGGGAAAATTCAAGGCTCAAAAGAGTGAAAAGATTTGATCGAGCTTTCACAGAGTGTAAGAATCAAAGCCTGGAATCAAATGTAAATCCAAAAAAACTAAAAAATAAAATAAATCCCTACATTCAAACTGAAGTTTTGAAGGAGGAGTGCCAAGAATGAGGCGAGAGAGTTCAGAATTTGCATCAGGCTTACCTTTATTTACAAGTGTAATGTTGTTCAAAGTTATATGCCAGCAGGAAGTAGACGTGTCCAAGTTCTATCACTCTCCAGGTGGTGAAGAAGTGAACTGACAGCTTCCATCGTAAACATCATTTTGGAATCACTTCATGCTAAGATTGCTGCAAGAAGCTGTCATAGTTGTACAGAGAAGAAACAAATACATCACTCCTGGTGTGCATTGTACTGAGGACCATGATAACAGACAAATTAAAGGATTCAAGCTCAACTGCTGATACCCAAGTCACACTGCACTGTGACTTCTCAACTCGGATGATGAATGGGCCTTTTGAAATGCATTTTTCTAACTGTGCCTCAAACTATGTGTAATTTCCAAATCATTTGAAACGGCTTCTATCTAATAGGTTATATCAATCTACCAGGCTGTCTGAAATCATCCCAGATGGGATGCTGGTATTCTACAAATCCTGCAGTTAGTCTAAGGATAGCATGAATGACATTGTTCCCACCTGCAGAGCCAAAAAAGCTCAAAATGCTGAACCTGAATCTAATGCTGCCTACAGAGTGGGAAGCCAGACCCCAGGGTGCAGTTCCCAGCTCTGAAACTGGTTGACTAACTATTCTAGCTCATTTGCCAATTATGGGAACCTCACAGAGGAATGAAATGAAATGATTTATGTGCATTAATTGCTCCGAATTCCCTTTATGAAACATTGCATTTCCAAGTTAAATATGTTGCATTTTATGTTAAGGAGCAACTTTTCGGACAGATTGTATGTCGAAGGACAAACAATACTCATACTGAAATAAGTCATTCTGATACTAAACCATTTTTCCAAAACCCCAAGAAACACCAGAATGCCAAATATAGTTACAAATTATCCAGAATGGATTGTCATGGTTCATCATCCCCATTGAGCACTCTGATCATTTCAATCCCTTGCTGACACACTTTGGAGATTTCAGAAATCAAGTGTGATCACCCTGGCTGAGCCATGGGAAAGTATTCCTAGCTCTCAGAAACCTTTTTTGGCCATTTTAGGTTTGAATTTGATTTAATGATCCTACTTTCTTACCCATTTTTACCATATGTGATTTCTAAGATGCTCCAGCGAATTGTCTAAAGCAGGAGCTCTTAACCAGGAATTTGTGAACTTTTTAATAAAACTGTATCTTAATATAATTGATTTCTATTGTAACCCTAGGTATTTTGTTTCATGCATTTAAAAACATTATTCTAAGAAGGATTTCATAGGCTTCACCAGAAAGATAAAGGGATACATGACACAAAAAGGGAAGAGCTCTTCATCAAGAGCAAATCAAATACCTACTCATCTGTCCCCAACCAAAGATTTGAAACAAGAGGAAGAGAACCACATCCAGAGAAAACTTGCCTTTCTCTTATGCCTGAAGTTCTTTCATTTATTCCAGTCCTAATTCAGTTCCCCGGGGAAAAACCTAAAGTACAGAGGGTCTCTTGCTAGGATTCTTAATAGAGGCTAGTGTATGTCTTTCATGCCTTGGCCATTCACCCTTTCCCATTCCACTACAACAACTTACTGCACTTGTTTCTTGCACTATTCATTCCTAGACCCCTAATATCTAAGCGTTCTCAGCTTTTGTCCAGTGTAACCACCTCCCAAGTGGCCAAGATTTTTATAAGAAATGCACGTGTCTTTATCATGTGTCCCTAACCATATCTCTAGTGAATATGCATGAGGAAGTATATTCTTTCCCTTTGCCCAAAATTATTCAAAGAGCCACTTGAAGCTATGAATCAGTCTTTAACTCTCCTCACTCGATCAATGACTGTTAAAGCTAAAAATAAATAAATTGAGGCTTTTCAATATTTACATAATTGCATGATATCACAAGCTTTTCTTAAAAAAGCTATACTTATTATTTATGGGACTGTGAGGCGGAATGATCTTAGAGACCATAAATTTCTTCATCCTGCAAATTAGGAAACTGAAGCTGAGAAGTCAAAGGACTTGCCCAGGCAAGGAATAAGTAGATAAGGATTCGAACTGAAACCTTCTGATTCCAAATGCAACATTCTTTCTTTTCTGAAATGTTCTTCTCAGCTTGATAAACTGAACTTATTTTTGCTTTGAGAATAAGTACAAGGCAAGGAAAAATAGCTGAAAAGTCAGTAGGGATCTCTAGATCAGTGTGATAAATTCACAGCTAAAATTTTTGAATTTAATCCTCAACACAATGGGCAGCTGCTAAAATTTTTTGTGCAAAGGAGTCACCGGTTGCAACTGGGCCTTAGAAAGATGATCCTGTTTATTATGTAGAAGACAGAGAAGGAAAAGTTGGGAAACAAGTAATTCAGACCTAAGCAGTAGCTGGGCCAGGGCAAAAAAGAGGGAGGGGCAATTACAAAAGGGGTAATGGGCAAAGAGTCAAAATCACCTGGCATCTAAACTGGCAGCCTTACTTTTACTAAGGGATGGGAAGAGATGAAAGAGGAGAAACCAAACATATTACTTCTACTAAGAAAAGAAGGGAAAGGAAAACTGTTAGTAAAGAAGCACTAGCACTCCCCAAATGATCATCAACCACATTTTTTGGGATTCTCCTAAACAGAAAAAACCCAGCTTTTATGAGGTCTGCGCGTTTCCTCAGCTTAATTTAAACATTGCCTAAGCACCTAATACATGCAGGAATTACTGTCCTAGGCACCAGTTGTTGCCTTTTCAGCACATCCTGTGAATGATTACTAGGAACTTATTTCTTCTGCTAAGGAGCCAAAGGACCTGTAGTGCTTTTAGTTAATCGCTCTTCAACAAGAAAGCCAGTTTCTCTGCTTGGGTTCTGACATGTGGTAAATAATTCCATTTTATATGCATGCTCCTGACAGATCTACTTAATGTCCCTGCACTCAGAGCCCTGACAAAACAGGTGACATCTTCCTCGTGGTCCCACTTCACAAGCAAACACATTTCTATGAGGTGAGAATCTCAATAATGCTCCAATTAAAAGCTAAAATGAAGATGCCATTACAGTAGGGGAGGAGGGAGCAGAAGCTAGTTAAGAGAAAGGCAAAAGGCTTCCAAAGCTTTATGAGGGGAAATTCCTGTGGGGGTTCTATAGGAGAGATTTCCACTTAACCAGTGCTTTAAAACTACAACACAATGGCACCCAGGATGTTGTGTGAATTTTTAGGATACAAAAGCTTCTTCGGTTTTGTTTTTTTATGCCATCTCTGCTCCCACTTTGTTACTATTTTTTAAGAACATTAAGAAAGCAGCATATTATAAATGAAAGAGCATTGGGGACAGCTGGGTGACTCAATGAATAGAGCATTAAACCTGGACATGGGAAGTTCTAGGTTCAAATCTGACCTCAGATACTTCCTAGCTATGTGGCCCTGGGCAAGTCACTTAATCACATTTGCCTACTTCTTATCACCCCTCTATCTTGGAACTTATATTTAGAATTTATACATTCTGAGATGGAAGACAAGAACTTTTTTTATTTTCTTTTTTAAAAGGAAAGGAATGGGGGGGAGGGCATTGGCTGCATAGTTAAAGGAAGGATCTAGATTCAAATCCTACCTCTGACTCTTCATACTCATATGGCCTTGGGTGGACCATTTAATCTCCCAGGACTTTAATTTCCTCATCTGTAAAATGAGAGGATTGGACTAGCTGGTCTTCCAGGTCTCTCCCAGTTCTCAACCTAAGATCCTAAGAGGAGGGAATTACAGAGCACAATGCCACATATAGTACAAAGGGAACTGCAAAGGTATAGTCAATGCTTTTATGAAACTTACAAACTAAGAATAATTAATGAGAAGAAATATAAATACTTCTCTTACTAGATTCTATGTGACTTCATATAAATCACAACCTCTGAGACTCAGTTCGCTAAGCTCTTTAAAGGCAGAGATCACATTGGTTCTTTCTAGTTCTCAGGATCATTCAGAATAATAAGACTTAGAATTAGGAAGGAATTCAGACTGTACACTCCACATAGCAGACAAATTAATATTCCTACAAAACATGCCTGATCATGTAAATCCCTAATTTGAAAAATCTTTAGTGGGTGTCTAATTGCCAATAGGATAAAATAGAGGATTTTGCATTGCAGTGGATTGCATCCTGGGCTGTGAGGAAGACCTGAGTTCAAATCAGCCCTCAGATACCTACTAGGTGCATCATTTTGGACAATTCATTTAACCTCTGCTTGCCTCACTTTCTTCAACTGTAAAATGGGAATAATAACAGTACTTAAGTTGTAGAGTTATTGTGAGTATCAAATGAGAAAATATTTGTGGGTTGTTTTTTTTAATCCTTTAGCACAGTTCCTAGTACACAATAGATGTTATTTAAATGCTTATTCCCTTCTGGAATAAAATAGCAACTCCTGGGTTTATCATTGAAGGCTTTCCATAATCCACTCCATTTATCTCTCCAGACATTTTATATTATTCCATCATACTTTCTAAATTTGGGGAGACATGGCCTCCTTGCTGCTCCCCAAACTCAGTGAGATATCCCCCAAATATATGTCTTTGTATAGCTTGCCTCCATCCCTGGAATACACTCCCACATCAACTCTTCCTCTTAGAATCTCAATCTTCCTTCAAGGCTCCACATCAATTCACCCTATCTGAAGTCTTTCCTAAATCTTCCAGCTTTATGCCCCACCCCAAAAATTATTTTCCATTTTGGATGGAGGACCATCATTTATGTCTGGCACCATCTCCTCTTCCATGAATCCTTATCTTCTCTCACCTGGACAATTACAGTAGCTTCCCAATGGCTCTCTCCTCTCCAATCCATTTTCCACACAGCTGCCAAACTGACTGAAGATTTGAAGTACTGATCTAACTGTGTAACTTAAATTTAAATGGTTCTACTTATATCCATGACTTCAGAGACCAAAGTTCTCCTCCCAGCCCATGAATCCACCTTTTAAGGTTGAATTCCTAGAGGACAAGGCTGTTTTACTTTTGTATTTATAGCCACGCAGTAGAAATGTCCTAAATGTTTTTGGTGCATTTAAAAAAGAAGGCATTTCAGAAATGAACTGGTCCTGGCTTAAATATTTGTTCCTATCCTTTTGGATCTGAAAGCAACTCGTCTCTGATGCCCAGCTTCAGCTGAGCCACTCTACCCCATCCTTATTGCTATAAACCCATAATCATCACCTGCAGTGGCCAGCCCCAGCTGATTTTCTCCACTAACTGCTGACTGCAGATAAGGGTGACTGTTTAATTCTTACACATTTTTGTCTTGTTCTTAGCAGTTTGAAGTTCATTCTTCTTTTTTTTTTCTTTTTTTTAATTTATAATATTTTATTTGATCATTTCCATGCATTATTCATTAAAGACAAAGATCATTTTCTTTTCCTCCCCCCCACCCCCCATAGCCAACGCATGATTCCACTGGGTATCACATCTGTTCTTGATTCGAACCCATTTCCATGTTGTTAATATTTGCATTAGAGTGTTCCTTTAGAGTCTTTCCTCTGTCATGTCCCCTCAACTGCTGTAGTAAGGCAGTTGCTTTTCCTCGGTGTTTCTACTCCCACAGTTTGTCCTCTGCTTATAAATAGTGTTTTTTCTCCTAGATCCCTGCAGATAGTTCAGGGACATTACACTGCCACTAATAGAGAAGTCCATTACGTTCGATTATACCACAGTGTATTAGTCTCTGTGTACAATGTTCTCCTGGTTCTGCTCCTCTCGTTCTGCATCACTTCCTGGAGGTCTTTCCAGTTCCCATGGAATTCCTACACTTTATTATTCCTTTCTGCACAATAGTATTCCATCACCAACATATACCACAATTTGCTCAGCCATTCCCCAATTGATGGGCATCCCCTCGTTTTCCAATTTTTGGCCACCACAAAGAGCATAGCTATGAATATTTTTGTACAAGTCTTTTACTCCATTATCTCTTTGGGGTACAGACCCAGCAGTACTATGGCTGGATCAAAGGGTAGACATTCTTTTGTCGCCCTTTGGGCATAGTTCCAAATTGCCCTCCAGAATGGTTGGATCAGTTCACAACTCCACCAGCAATGAATTAATGTCCCTACTTTGCCACATCCCCTCCAGCATTCATTACTTTCCTTTGCTATCATGTTAGCCAATCTGCTAGGTGTGAGGTGATACCTCAGAGTTGTTTTTATTTGCATCTCTCTGATTATAAGAGATCTAGGACACTTCTTCATGTGCTTATTAATAGTTTTGATTTCTTTATCTGAAAACTGCCTATCCATGTCCCTTGCCCATTTATCAATTGGAGAATGACTTGGTTTTTTGTACAATTGATTTAGCTCTTTATAAATTTGAGTAATTAAACCTTCGTCAGAGGTTTATATGAAGATTTTAAAAGTTTTTTTAATTTGATGTAGTCAAAATTATTTATTTTACATTTTGTGATTCTTTTTGTGTCTTGCTTCGTTTTAAAGTCTTTCCCCTCCCAAATATCTGACATGTATACTATTCTGTGTTTACCCAATTTGCTTATGGTTTCCTACCTTATGTTTAAGTCATTCACCCATTTTGAATTTATCTTGGTGTAGGGTGTGAGGTGTTGATCAATTCCTAATCTCTCCCACACTGTCTTCCAATTTTCCCAGCAGTTTTTATCGAATAGTGGATTTTTGTCCCAAAAGCTGGGATCTTTGGGTTTATCGTATACTGTCTTGCTGAGGTTGCTTGCCCCCAGTCTATTCCACTGATCCTCCTTTCTGTCTCTTAGCCAGTACCAAATTGTTTTGATGACCGCTGCTTTGTAATATAGTTTGAGGTCTGGGACTGCAAGGTCCCCATCATATGTGTTTTTTTTTTTCATTATTTCCCTGGATATCCTTGATCTTTTGTTATTCCAAATGAACTTTGTTATGGTTTTTTCTAAATCAGTGAAGAAGTATTTTGGGAGTTCCATGGGTATGGCACTAAATAAATAAATAAGTTTGGGTAGGATGGTCATTTTTATTATATTGGCTCATCCTATCAATGAGCAGTTAATGTTTTTCCAATTGCTCAAGTCTAGTTTTAGTTGTGTGGCGAGTGTTTTGTAGTTGTGTTCATATAGTTCCTGTGTTTGTCTTGGGAGGTAGATTCCTAGGTATTTTATTTTGTCTAAGGTGATTTTGAATGGGATTTCTCTTTCTAGTTCTTGCTGCTGAGCTGTGTTGGAGATATATAGAAAAGCTGATGACTTATGTGGGTTTATTTTGTATCCTGCAACTTTGCTAAAGTTGTTGATTATATCAATTAGCTTTTTAGTTGAATCTCTAGGATTCTTTAAGTAGACCATCATGTCATCTGCAAAGAGTGATAACTTGGTCTCCTCCTTGCCTATTTTGATGCCTTCAATTTCTTTTTCTTCTCTAATTGCTACTGCTGGTGTTTCTAGTACAATGTCAAATAGTAGAGGTGATAATGGGCATCCTTGTTTCACTCCTGATCTTATTGGGAATGCATCTAGTTTATCCCCATTGCAGATGATATTAGCTGATGGTTTTAGATATATACTGTTTATTATTTTTAGGAATGACCCTTCTATTCCTATGCTTTCTAGTGTTTTTAATAGGAATGGGTGTTGTATTTTATCAAATGCTTTCTCTGTGTCTATTGAGATAATCATGTGATTCTTGTTGGTTTGCTTGTTGATGTGGTCAATTATGTGGATGGTTTTCCTAATGTTGAACCAGCCCTGCATCCCTGGTATGAATCCTACTTGATCATGGTGGATGACCCTTCTGATCACTTGCTGGAGTCTTTTTGCTAGTATCCTATTTAAGATTTTTGCATCTATATTCATTAGGGAGATTGGTCTATAGTTTTCTTTCTCTGTTTTTGACCTGCCTGGTTTTGGAATCAGTACCATGTTTGTGTCATAAAAGGAGTTTGGTAGAACTCCCTCTTTGCTTATTATGTCAAATAGTTTGTATAGTATTGGGATTAACTGTTCTCTGAATGTTTGATAGAATTCACTGGTGAATCCATCAGGCCCTGGGGATTTTTTCTTAGGAAGTTCTTTGATGGCTTGTTGGATTTCATTTTCTGATATGGGATTATTTAAGAATTCTATTTCTTCTTCTGTTAGTCTAGGCAGTTTATATTTTTGTATATATTCATCCATATCACCTAAATTGGTGTATTTATTGCCATATAATTGGGCAAAGTAATTTTTAATGATTGCCTTAATTTCCTCTTCATCAGAGGTGATGTCCCACTTTTCATCTTGGATGCTGTTAATTTGCTTTTCTTCCTTCCTTTTTTAAATTAGATTGACCACTACTTTCTCTATTTTGTTTGTTTTTTCAAAGTGCCAGCTTCTTGTCTTATTTATTAAATCAATAGTTCTATCACTTTCGATTTTATTAATTTCTCCCTTAATTTTTAGGATTTCTAGTTTGTTTTTCTGCTGGGGGGTTTTAATTTGGTCACTTTCGAGTTTTTTTATTTGCATTTCCAATTGATTGATCTCTGCTCTCCCTCGTGTGTTAATATATGCACTCAGGGATATGAATTTACCTCTGATTATGGCTTTGGCTGCATCCCAAAAGGTTTGAAAGGATGTCTCGCCATTGTCATTTTCCTCGATGAAATTATTAATTGTTTCTATGATTTCTTCTCTAACTAAATGATTTTGGAGTATCATATTGTTTAATTTCCAATTAGTTTTTTATTTGGTTTTCCATGTACCATTACTGATCATTATTTTTATTGCCTTGTGGTCTGAAAAGGCTGCATTTATTATTTCTGCTTTTCTGCATTTGTGTGCCATGTTTCTGTGACCTAATGTATGGTCAATCTTTGTGAATGTGCCATGTGGTGCTGAGAAGAAGGTGTATTCCTTTTTATCCCTATTTATTTTTCTCCATATGTCTATTAACACAAATTTTTCTAAGATTTCATTCACTTCTTTTACCTCCTTCTTATTTATTTTTTTATTTGATTTATCTAAATTTGATAATGGTTGGTTCAAGTCTCCCACTAATATGGTTTTACTGTCTATTTCTTCCTTCAATTCTCCTAGTTTCTCCATTAGAAATTTGGGTGCTGTATTATTTGGTGCATACATGTTGATTAGTGATATTTCCTCATTATCTAAAGTCCCTTTTAACAAAATATAATTACTTTTCCTATCCCTTTTGATCAGGTCTATTTTTGCTTTGGCTTTATCAGATATCATGATTGCCACTCCTGCCTTCTTTCTGTCAGTTGAGGCCCAGAAGGTCTTACTCCATCCTTTAATTCTGACCTTGTGGGTGTCTACCCGCCTCATGTGTGTTTCTTGAAGACAACATATGGTAGGGTTTTGGATTCTAATCCATTCTGCTATTCGTCTACTCTTTATGGGTGAGTTCATCGCATTCATATTCAAAGTTATGACTGTCACTTGTGGACTCCCTGGCATTTTGATATCCTTCCCTAATTCTAACCTTTCTTCTTCAGCTCTACCTTTTAGTCCAATGATTTACTTTAAATCAGCCTCCCCTTGTACTTCCCTTTCTACCCCCCTCCCTTCTTATTCTCTCCCTTATTTTCCCCTGTAGTCTTTTTAAAATTTCCCTCCACCCTCTCCCTCCCTTGTACTGTTTCCCTCCCCACCAGTCTGTTTTTACCCTTCTACTCCCCTATAGGGCGCAAATCTATTCTCTTCCCCAATGGATTGGATTGTTCTTCCCTCTTTGGGTCAGTTTCAAAGTACTTAAGAGTTGAGTATTTCCTATCTCCAACCTCTTTACCCTTCCAGTGTATTGATGTTCTCCCCCCTCCCGCCATGAGCTTCTTTGTGACATATAAATTTACCCCTATTTGTTTCTTTTCCCATTTCTTTTGGTCATAACCTCTTTTCTTTTTTAGCTTTAGTAATGTATATATATATACATATATATGTATATATATACATACACATGTATATGTATTTATATATGCATATATCTATATACCTATTTATGTCTTGTCCTTTCATCCTATACAGTTTGTCACTGTTCCCTCTGAGTGTAGTTCTTCTAGCTGCTCAGGTGATAGCAACAGTTTTTATGAGTTGCCAATGACCTCTTTTCTTATAGGGATACGTATCATTTTAACTTATTGAGTCTCTTAAAAATTTGTTGTTGTTGTTGTTGTTGTTTTTTCCCCTCTTTTTTAATTACCTTTTGATGATTCTCTTGAATTCTGTGGTTGGACTTCAAATTTTCTGTTCAGGTCTGGTCTTTTATTTATGAATGCTTGGAACTCTTCTGTTGTGTTAAATGATCATACTTTCCCCTGTAAGAATATAGTCAGTTTTGATGGGTATTTTATTCTTGGCTGTAGACCTAGTTCCCTTGCTTTCCGGAATATCATATTCCATGCCTTTTGGTCCTTCAGTGTGGATGCAGACAGATCCTGTGTTATCCTCACCGTGTTTCCATGGTATCTGAATGGCTTCTTCTTGGCAGTTTGTAATATCTTTTCTTTCATCTGAATGTTTTTGAATTTGGCTATAACATTTCTTGGTGTTGTCAGTTGGGGATTAAATACAGGGGGTGATCTGTGGATTCTTTCAATCTCCACTTTCCCCTTTTGTTCTAGGATCTCAGGACAGTTTTCCTGGATAATTTCCTCTAGTATTATGTCCAGGCTTTTTCTTTTGTCGTGGTGTTCTGGTAGTCCAATTATTCTTAAATTGTCTCTTCTTGAACGATTTTCTAAATCGTCTGTTTTGTGAATGAGATGCTTCACATTTTCCTCAATTTTTTCATTCTTTTTGTTTTGTTTTATAGTGTCCTGCTGCCTTGTGAGGTCACTTGATTCTAGTTGTTTTACTCTGGTTCTTAAAGATTGGATTGCATCTCTGGCTTTTTGGTCATCTTTTTCCTTCTGGTCTGATTTTCTTTGAAGATCATCTTTCATCCTCTTTACCTTGTCTTTCATCTCCTTTGCCTCATCTTTCATCTCCTTTGCCTCATTTTCCAGCTGGATGATTTTGGCTTTCAGGACACTATTTTCTCGCTTTAGTTCAAGTGCCTCTGTTTCCAGATGACTTATCTTAATTTTTAAGTTCTTTTCCCAATTATCTTCAGCCTCTCTTAGTTGTGTTTTGAGTTCTTCCACAGCCTGTATCCAATTTGCTGGGATTTCTGGTTTATCATTTGCTGATCTCTCCCCATCTGTTCCATTTGCTGAGTAGTAGCTGTCTATTGCAGTTTCTTTCTTCTTTTTCTGTTGTTTGCTCAAATTCATCCCTTCTTTACTCCCCATATTTATCTGTGCTCTTGTTCCTCTCATGTTTTTGTTTTTTGGGGACTTCTATTGGTCTCCCCTCTTGGAGCTTTAACAGAAGATATCTTGGTGTAATCTCTGGGGGAGGGTTGTTGGGGGTTTGAGCTTTCCTGTCCTCTGGAGGCTTTTGATTGGCTTAAAGTCCAGCAGTCAATGAGGATGGATGGGGAGCATGGGCTTCCCTGCATTCTGGAGACTTTTGATGGGATTGAGTTCAGCTTAGTTGGGCTGGGTTTACTCTGAGTTTTAAACTTCCTGGACAGCTGGAGCAAATATGGAGGACCTCCAAAGCTCTGGCCAGGCTGCCAGGTCTATGCTCCTTCTAGGCTGCAATCTTGACTCTGCCTCTAGGTTTCTGTTTTTTCAGAAGACCCTGCTCTCTAAGGGGGGAGGGGTCGAGGCTTGCCTGGGCTCTGGGGGCTCCTGATGGGATTAGGTTCACCTGGTTTGGGCTGAATGAGCCCTGAAGCAAAAAACCTCCTCCTCCACAATCTGTGTTGAATGTGTGGAGACTGGCCCGGGTTGTTTTCAAGGTAAGCCCTTCACCAGCACTGAGGTTTTTGTTCTTTCAGAAGCTCTGAGGGCTCTTGATGGGATTAGGTTCAGGTGGTGTGGGCCAAATGGTCCCGGAGACAAAAAAAAGGAAGAAAAAAAAACAACCTCCTCCTCCACAGTCTGTGTTGAATGCCCGGAGACTGGCCCGGGTTACTTTCAAGGTAAGCTCTTTGGAGCAACCCCTTTGCCAGCCCTGAGTTTTCTGTCCTTTCAGTAGCTCTGAGGGCTCATGATGGGATTGGGTTCAGCTGGTGCCCTAAAGCTGGGACCTCCCTTGAGACTCAGATGGAAGGACCCAGCCAGGGGGCTACAGGCTTCCCCCTTCTCTCTATGTTTCCCTGCCGTCTGTGTTGGGCGCCCTGGAGACTGGCTCAGGTTGCTTTCAAGGTGAGTCCTCAGAGCCCTGAGGTCCCCACTGCTGCCGTGGGCTCAGCACTTTGGGTTGGGGGGGGGGGAGGTGGGTCCTGGGACCTTCCTTCTGCCTACCCCTTAGATCCAAGTGATCTAGGGTTCTGGCTTTTGGGGTGTGGTACATTTTGATCCAGGTCCAGGAGGAGGGTTCCCCAGGTCTATCCTGTTGTTCAGCTTGAATTTCGGTGTCCTAGGAGCACTCTGTTTGCAATCAGTAAGGAAGGGTTTCTGAGGTCTGAACTTTTGCTGCTTCTATGCCGCCATCTTGAAGTTCATTCTTCTTAAGAGAATAGTACTTCTGCTGCCCTGTCTGGTTAAAACGCCCCAGAACAAGATGTCCCTCCCAGGTTAAATTCATCACTTCTAATCATGTCACCATGTCTTTAACTCAAACCTCATTGATACTATCTTCCTCAACCCTCTCTTCCCTCTCACTGGAGAGCTGGAGGGCAGATGTTCAAAATCTAAAGCTTCTACAGTGCTAACAATTCTCATTCCAAACTCTATATTTTCAATAATAAATAATCACAATATGTAATTAATCATTTCCCAATGCCTTCTGTTTTAGAGAACAGAAACCAGACTTTTTTGTTCTAATTCCATTCTGCTATTCTGCATGGTTCAAACTCCACAGAACAAGATGTTCTGTACAAGAAGTACCCCTACTGTCCCCTCCAATTCCTACCCATTCCTTTCCCCTCTTTGTGCTTTGTTTCTCCCATTAGATCATAAGCTCTTTGAGGGCAGGGGTGTTCTTTCTTTTTATTAACTCTATTCCCAGCACTATGCCTGGCACATAGTGAGTGCTTAATAAGTGTTTACTGGATGGGATTGGAAAAAAAAGGAAATGAAAAAAGAAAAAATGAAGGAAACTGGAAGGTGAGTATTTTGCCTTCTTTTTGATACCCATTATTAGCTTTCTATCCACACCAAGAAAACTCCTGTTCTGATTTTCTTGATTTCCTCTTACCTCATGTCTTTGGAGAGAAAATAAAAAAGGCCCTTTGATTTTTTTAGACATTTATCACAAGCTTCAGTTCACACTGTACTTTAACCTGACTGTTATTTTTATAGGGCCTTTCCCCTCTTCTGTATTCACCTTCACTTATCTTCTTCACTTCTGTCTCTTGTATGATGCTCTTTCAAAATCTGAATTGATCACAGCTGTGACAGTCTCTTTATACTCAAAAATCAAGGCTGACTTTTGTTTCTTTGCAGTTAAGCCCCATGAGGTCAGGTCTTCTCTAGTAAAAAGGGCTGCTGCATTTAGAATAACTGCAAAACTACACCATGGGACTAAAGTCTTCCTTTGCCATAGCCTCTATTTTCTGTAATTATCACCAATTGACCACAAGAACAAAGAAATGCAAATATGTTCAATTGCTTTAAAAGTGAATTAAACGTGAAAGCTTTGTTGAAGAAGAGGCAAAGTACAAGCTTGGCCTTGTGGTGTATATAAGCATGGCACTTATGTTACAGCTAAAATGTTGGCACTACATTCTTTCTGTTCTGCATTCATGTTGCTTATGCTCTAAAGAAAAAGTTGCCTGCTATCACCTGGTATAAATGTGACTGACTACATAAATATTTGTCACTCTGGATATTCATTCATTCAAACAGATAGCTCTAAATTCTAACCAAGACATGTTTCACCAAGATCACTGAAAAGCTAAAATGTTATATATATGTAGAAATCCAGTCCTCTTATTGCTTACTCTTTAAAAATTTAAAAAAAAAAAACCTTTACCTTCCACCTTGGAATCAATACTGTGTATTGGTTCTAAGGCAGAAGAGTGGTAAGGGATAGGCAATGGGAGTTAAGTGACTTGCCCAAGGTTACACAGCTAGGGAAGTGTCAGAGAACACATTTGAACCCAGGACTTCCTATCTCTACACCTGGCTGTCAATCCACTGAGCCACCCAGCTGCCCCCTATTGCTTATTCTTGAAAGGAATGTGATGAGTCAATCAACAGGCAAGCACTTTTAAAGTACCAGTTATGTGCTAGATACTGGGCTGTGTTGAGACTTCTAGGCAAAAATGAAAATAATCTGTCCTTAAGGAATTGGCATTCTTCTAGGAGGATGTTCCCAGAGAAGTTAATACAAGTTATATAGAAAATAAATTCTCATTGCTTAGGGCAGTAATGGTGAACCTATGGCAAGTCTACACAGAGCCCTCTCTGGGCATGCCTGCAGTTGCCCACCAGAGTTGTTATTAGAAAGCCAGAGGGACTCAGATAGAATTGTTTCCCTGCCCCCTCTCCACCACACCTGAGGACATTTCTTTCATCATCTGCCCAGAAGCCCAATAGGAGCACTTCCTCCCTCCACTGTCTGGGGTAAGGGGGGAGGCAGGGAGTAAGGAGGGGGAGGCCTGGCACTCCATCTCTAAAAGGTTCACCATAACTGGATTAGGGGATGGGATAGGCACTGGCACTGATGGAATCAGGAAAGACATGCTAAAAGAAAGGGCACCGGAGATGATCCTTAGGAGGGAGCAAAGATGTGGGAGAGGAACTGTAGAGATAATGTATTCTAATTGAACACCTTGAGTTTGAGATCCTAATTGTCCATTATAATGGAGATGTGTCTCTGGGGAAAACTTAATAGTTCTCTTACTATCCAGGTATAATGCCAGCAGCTGGTAAGATAAAGTAGAATGTCAACCCCACTTCCCTAGACTTTCCCCTCTCTTTCTTCCAATTACTTGCCAAGTGGATCCAAACTCATAATTCCTCTCATTATCCTTTGCCTTCCAATATATAGATGACACAACAAAGAGAATGATGAGCCTGGAGTCATAAATGCCTGAGATCTACTGAGATAATCATATGTTTCCTTTTGATTTTGTTATTGATTGAATATTTATTGATAATTTACCTAATATTGAACCATCCTAGTATTCTTGGTATAAAGCCTACTTGATCATAGTGTGTGATGCTTGTGATATATTGCTATAATCTCCTTGCTAGTATTTTATTTAAAAAATTGATTCAATATGCAAAAGGGAGTTTGGTCCATAGTTTTCTTTCTCTGTTTTTTTCTCTTCCTGGTTTAGGTATCTATGCCTATTCGTGTCATAAAAGGAATTTGGTAGAGCTCCTTTCTTATCTATTTTTCCAAATAATTTATATAGCATTAAAATTAATTATTCTTTAAATATTTGATAGAATTTACTTGTGAATCTATCCAGCCCTGGAGCTCTCTCAAGCTCCTCTGCACGTGCTGGACATCCCCTCCCATTACTGGTTCCAGCACTTTCCCTTCTTGCTCCAGTGAACAGATCCTTACTGTTGTTCCTTTACATTTTCTGTGGCAAAAACTCTGCCTCCTTCTGTCTTTTCTTGGTTTTATATGTCCAAAAAAAAAAGCTGAGGCTTTTTTGGAGGGTGTTTGGAAATGGATTTGGGCAAGCTCTGAGCATTTTTCACTTTGTCATCTTGGCTGATAGAAACTGAAGTCGAACTATAATCTTTACTGAAAATTTCAGTCCTCTTCCAATCAACCCACCCAAATTCTAATCAGCTTCAAAAGTCTATCTTAGATTCAGCCCCAGAAGAAGTCATCTGCCACTATTCTAGATCCATATCGATTTATTACTTTTTAGCATATAATATACATTTTTATATTTTTACCTACTTTCTATATATCTCTAATAAAATTATAAAGTCTTTTAAAGAAAAGACCATGTCTTAAGCTTTGGAAAAAAAAAAACTACCTCTCATCTCTGGACATACAATGTAATCAATTAACAAAATATCTATTGAGTTCCTGGTACATAGATATTTTGTTAAATGACTTTGTTCACCCAGTCACCCTATTCCTACATCCAAATCAGATTTTAAGGATTTTTTTCTGATTCAGCCTCCTCTCTTCAGGCTTGCCCTCAAATTAGCCACCTCGCTGCTTGGTCTTAATATTCTCTCAATTCTATGACCAATTAATTTGGTTTGACAAAGCCACAGGTATTTGTGTATTTCTAGATGTCATTTCCCCACCTTTATCTTTAGGTCTGAAAGTCTTCTACCTTAATGGACACTTCCTTCCCTTTCTTATATCTCTTCCAGATGATCATTCCCTAACTTCCCAAGACACAGGTAGAATCCTTCTATGCCCCCAGCTCCATTACTGAAATCATCCCCTCTCTCTCTGGCTTCCCAAGGAAACACTGCAATTTCTCCAATGTTATCACATTTAATGATAATCTATATAACCTAAAAAATAACTTCCTGTGCCTATTTTTTAATGTAAGAAACTTCTAAAATAACTGCAGGAAATGCAACCTAATGAATAGAAGACATCCATGGAGTCAATAATACTTGAGTTCTAATATGACCTTTGACACATCTTGACTGTGTAACCCTAGGCAAGGCACAACCACTCAGTGCCCTAGGGATTTTTCTAAGACTCTGACACTGCAGAGTAACTATTAATCTGTGTTGGTAGAGAGATTTTTCTCATTTTGTGTTCTGGACACCTAGATGCATAATGGTAAATGTTAAACAACAGATTCTCTTGGGTGAGAAATGTACAAATTTAAGTTTAATTTGAATTAATAACATTTTACCCATTACTTTCTTAAATCTTAAATAAAATGAACATTCAAGTTCTGATTTACACTATTTTGCAGAACAGAGGTACAAATCTCACACTGAAAATTTAACAATCACCTCTCTTGAGCCAGTTTGAGCTGATCCTAGCCCATCCTTTGCCTAGAATGATGAAATCTCAGGTCTAGTACAAAATAATATTTTTAATATAACTATGATCTGAATGACTGCATGTACTATTAAATTATAACATAATTATAAAATAATCATAGTTTATTGTTCCAGTTTTGGGAAACATCAACCGTTCCTCCCAATTCCAGCTATAGTCTATTGTATAAATCATGATAAGGGGCTTTATTTCTTAATATGAATTTTCATCAGTTTTCATCATTTGGGATTTTGTATGTGGCATTTTGTAATTTCCCATCAGCTCACAAAGTATCACATTTTAGCATTTTCTTCAATTATGTGCTTCATAATAATATTTACTCCACCCCTTTGGGCTCAGCAGAAAAACTGTGCCGCCAAGGCAAATATCAGAAAGCCTCTAAGATTAGAAACTGAACCTTTGAAATTGACTTCTTCAAGTTCTACCAAGGGGTTTATTCTTTAATGACTGTGCATGTTATTTGTGTAGATTTAATGGGATGTTTTCAATTCCTTTTTATATTCAAAGCTATATTTTAAAGAAAAAATTTTGAAAACTCCCTTATGATCAAAGTTTTCATTGCATTTCTTCTAAATTTTGATAACAAAGCTTTTTAACATGCAATGTTGGAAATTACTGTCTTATTTTATTTTTGGCAACTTGGTATTGGAAAGAGCATTGCAATAAGAGTGCTTTGGAGAACAAAGTTTTTGACCTGGCTATGACATTTTCTAACTGTGTGGTTTTAGTTAGACAAGCAAGAAAGTCTCTGAGCCTCAGTAGACTCAACTGTAAAATGAAAGTGTTTGTATTATTTACCATATTTATGTAAATGTGAGTTTTTATTATTATCACTACAGTCACTTGAATAAGATAATACAGCTAGATGATGGACCATCATAGATAAAGTGCCTTGAGTTAATATTAGATGTAACCATATATGCTATTGATCCATGATACCCTTGAAGCTAAAAGCAGTAATGCCCAACTTCATAGTACTGTGCATATATCAGGAATCAGGTCCTAAAAAAAGAGAGGAACAAAAGTACATCCAGTAAAGTAGAAAAATATACTCAATTTGGTGCTGTACAATAGGAAAAGCACTAGTTCTTGTCAGAGGACCTGGTTCAAATTTCCATTATGCTACCATGAATGACCTTGGACAAGTCACTTAATCTCCCTGAGCCTCAGTTTTTCCAGCTTTAAAAATGAAAGGGTTGTACTAAATGAACTTTGAGGTCCCTTCTAATTCTAAATCTATGATGCTAAAATATTCTAGATCTTTCTTGGTAATCACATGACAAATGAAGATTACTACAAAAGGTCAGGGTTAATAAATGATGTAGATAGTCTATTAGGCAAAGAAGTGATAGGGCCCAGGTCACATAATGGCCAAAAAGAAAAATTCATGCCTGGAAGTTTCCCATTAAAGGATGGACTAGAAGCAATAAGTTGATGTGCAAAAGCACAAGCTTCATAATAATCTGGCTCGTGCCAAGCAGAGGGGTAAAAGTCATGAAGGAGCAAAAAGTTCCCAATATAACTGGGGCCCTTTATGTCAGAAAAAAAAAAGACTTTGAACAAAAATTCACACTTGTCTGATACTTGTTGAAAGACCTTTGTTTACAGCCTTTATGTTAAAAATAATGAACATGATGATGTGGTATCACCTATCCTGAATTTGTCATTATCTATGGCAACCATAGTAAAAATATTAAACAACTATCCATTGGCTTCCACTTTACCATTCATTGTCCGATGTTCATCTCATAGTCATCCAAAACAAAGGCAATAGACTGGCCAGTTTTAGGACATGGTCTCTTAAAATTAGCACAATTCTCTTTAATTTAATGAATAATTGATTAGTTTCTGGGTCTTTCTTAGTCTGCTCTGTGTTTTAATTAATTTTAAAGTGAAAAAAGTTCACAGGATTTCTGCAGTGTCTTTATAGATAGAATTTTTGCTGTGCCCTTGTGTCTTGATGATATATCTTGCTATATATTTCATTTGGCCTCATCATTAGCTTTGTTTCTTTAGTCCTATTTACCAATTTACCAGAAAAAAAACTTTAAATTTTTTACTCTTTATAAAATTGTCCATGACCATTTATGAAGTATAATTCATGTTGTTGGTGTTTAGATTGTCAGTCAGGAGGATGTGGGTGGCAATGAAAAATTGGCACCTTATTTCAGAAAGGATCAACCTAGTGGTTTATACAGTTATTTCAGTGCTCAACAAGCAGAGATTTGATACAGAGAAAGAATAAAGTAACTTCAGAGATGTGAATTTTAAAACTATTCCACCCTAATCAGACCATTCTTTAGAAGATGTGATTTAGCTATTTCCTTATCAGTAACAATGGAGATACTTGGAATAACAGAATCAGGTCTTGGAAACTACATTTCTCCTCCCTTCTTAATTTAACAAGATTTTGAAGGTCTGCATCAAACTCAAGATTTAATTATCTAAGGAATAGCCTTCAATAGACATGTGTCTGTCCTAAATCAATCTAAGTCCTCATTGGTACAGATGAGACTTAGAAAAGTGATGCAAAAACATCCATATAAAGCATGGCACTTCCTGTCCCTTCCTCTTTCCCTGGAGAGGTGACTCTAGCTAGCAGCATGCTAGGCGTTTTGACGTCTTGGGAGTGTTGGCAGTTATTTGTCTGGGTTTTGGCGGTGAGTTTTGTCCTTGACCTGATTCAGGTTCAGGCATCTCAGATGAGTCCCTTTTGGAGTTCAGGTCGATTCCTTTCTCCTTCACACTCCAAACCCTTACTTTCTAGATTTTCTAATCTTCCCGCCAGGTACCAACCAGGCAGGGGGGAGAAATCCTTCACCCTTTCCTTCTCCCTTCTTCTTAATCTTCTCCACTATATCAATTAAATCACCATAAAATTTGACAGCTGACTTGAGTATTTTATTATTTGGGTTTTTCATTAGGATTTTTATAAATAAAACCCTTGGTGACCTAAATTAATTATACATTCAGTCTCAGCCATAATTTCACCTTTTACAGAGATAAAAAGTAACTTGAGTAGAAAATTGGTGTTTAGTGTAAGAAGGCAGAAACTGCAAGAAGGATAGACCAGGAAATGTGTATGTGTGTGTGTGTGTGTGTGAGAGAGAGAGAGAGAGAGAGAGAGAGAGAGAGAGAGAGAGAGAGAGAGAGAGAGATTCAGTAGCTCTTTTGGGACTTTTCTATCTAGATATATAAATATGTACCAATATAAAAAAAAAATATATATATATATATACATATATACCTGTACGGGGTGTCACAAAAAGGTTTTACTATTAAAGCTTAATACTACACTTAGAGTTTGGGGGCATTCTTTGAATATATTTCCTTTTCTTGGGTCTATTTCATTCTGGATTCATACTTCTCTAACTTTTTGTTTTCTAGATTTTAAGAATAACAAGAATTTTATAAGATGGTGCTGCTCTGCAAAGGGAAATGGCCCTTCCAGTTTTACTTCCCAGTGTATGAGAGAATAAGACAGATATTTAGAAGTATACTGCATCACATAATTTGGGAAACAATTATGGCATCTGGACGTTATAGAATATTAGTGAATTTTAAGGAGTGATGACTATGAAGACATAAATTGATGAGAAATAAACAAAACCAGGAAAATGAGATATACAACTATCACAACAATGAAAATGGGATAAAAAAACATTAACATAATTCCTCCCAAGGTCAAGTGATATGTGAACATATTTTCTTCTCTCTTTTGCAAAAGTGGAGGAAAGAGTTTATAGAGAAGAAACACTATATAATATACTATCTAATTTATAGAAATGTTGATTAGTTTTGTTGAACTGCTTTTTTTCCGCCTTTCATTTTAATCTTTGTAGGCAAAGGAGCAAGTTATGCTGGAAAACAAAGTAGATGCAAAAACAAAAGATATCAAAGGGTTTCTTTTAAGTAGAAGGTACTCCCAACTAGCTCAAACCTTTGAAAAGAGAATAGTATTGGGAAATGTCTACAGGAAAACAAACTAGGCCTGGAAATTCAATTAAGAAGCTATAATTTAAATGTCAATAGGCCCCACTGCCCTGGTGTCCTAGTCAGGGAAAGAAATTTCATTTGTCCTATCTAGATAGGAATCAGATGCTTAATCTAGATCTTCACATTTCTTAGTTTTACTTTTTTCTTATTTTGATAATTGGATTTCAATATAATTGATTTACTTTAAATCCAATATATTTTATTTGATACTCTGAGAAAGGGTTGTCAGACTTTGCTAGAATACCAAAGGGGACCATAATACAACAAAAGGTTAAGAATCCCTGTTCTACTACCAGCCATGATGAATAGAAGAATTATGAGAGATAGATAATTAAGGACAGACAGAGAAATGATAGATAGACAGATATGTTACAAGGGAATCACTTTAAAAGACTAATAAATATTAATTTAAGGTCGTCAAGGAATTCAGCTATGTAATTCCTTAATGAAAACTCAAGTCTGCAGTCAATCTTTTATGGAGTTTAATTACAATAGGAGTAAGAAAGGAATTAGAGATAGAGAGAGAGAAAAAGGGAGAGAAGGGAATAGGGCTTAAATACCCCTTCTGTTTAGGCTGGGCCAAAAGCCCCAAGCCCTTAGATAGCTGGGGCAAAGAAAAGAGATCAGTCCCTATTACTCACGTGACCAAAATGGAGAAACAGTCTCAGAGGCCCCCACCTTCAGCTTCCCTCAGAGCAAGCTTCTCAGAGCACAACGCAACCACTCCGGCCAACTCCTCAACCACCCCCGAGTCTTCAGACCCCCCTGATCTTTAAGGAAACCATCCAAGTTGCCTCCCCTCAGTTCTCACATCTACCAATCACTGTCCATCAATTTCCCTGTGCCAATGGAGGCTCTAGCTTAACCCAGGACCGCCCAGAGGCTTTGCACATGTCTGTTGGAGGTCATATTTTCAAATAATTAAATCTTTGCTCCTTTGCTACAGCCCTTTCTAAATCCTGTTAACCTGAGTAGGGTAGAGATTGGAATAATTAAATTTTGATCTAGGCTGCAGCCCTTACTCAATCCTGTTAGGATTGAATAGGGTGGAGATTGATTCCAAGTATCTCCATTGTATCAATTCTAAAATCAATCATGACTCAAAGAAATTCCTGTTCTATGCTTAAGCATAGGTCAAAGTCCTTTCCATTGTTCAGCAAAAGGTTTCTGTCCTAAAGTAATCTTAAGAAGATAGGAGAAGGAACCTCCCATGCCAATGGGGTTCACATTCCAATAGTCAAGACCCACTATCAATAGGAAATTTTTCAAGTATGAAATTTCCCAATGGTGAAATTTCCAACATTTATAAGTCTAAGAAATTTTGAGGTTTACAGATAGACGGATAGAAAGACAGATAAATGATAGTAAAAGTAGCTTATCAAAGAACAAATAGGATTGAGAGTGAGAAGGAAGTAGTAATTCAACAATATAATATTTGAAGAGATAAAACATTTAATTGTTTTCATTCAACTCAACATCAATACCCCTCATTTTCAAGAATCCAATATCCCCATATTCTCCTTCCTGCTTTATAATGAAAAGCTCAACATGTATCTGCTATGGATATGACTTTGGAAGGAAGTTCAAGAACATTAATCCCTCAGATCCAGGATTATCATATAGAACCATGTTGGCAAACCTATGGCACATGTACCAGATGGTGGCTGCTTCCTTTCCTCTCTCCACATGTGTCCAAAGACATTACTCCCTTCACCTACCCCTCTGCCCAGAAGCCCAATGGTAGCACTTTCTCCTTCCCCAGTCTGGGGTAAAGAGATAGTTCACATGCGGTGTGAAGGTACAGTTTGGGCACTCAATCTCTAAAAGTTCATCACTGATATAGAATATGCCCCAAAATATGCCCCATTTTTTATAATGTCAAGGAGCTTATTTACTTGCATTCCATTATCTTTCTTGATATAGAGGCTATAAAGATGCATGCCTCAAATTGAATAAAAATTTTAAAGTGTCTCATCTTTTCTGTAGAACCCTGACTCTTAATTTGGGAACTTTCCCTCTCTCCTAATTAATTTCTCTCATAGACTCAAAACTCTGACTTTTAAAAACCACCACATAACACAAGGAAAACAATGGGGACAAAGATTCTAAACGATCACCCTAATGCAAATATTAATAATATGGAAATAGGTCTTGATCAATGACACATGTAAAACCCAGTGGAACTGCTCATTGGCTACGGGAGGGGTTTAGGGGAGGGAAGGGAAAGAACATGAATCATGTAACTGTGAAAAAATATTCGAAATCAATTAATTAAATAAAATTTTTCAAATAAAAAAAAATCACCAAATATTATATTTTTTAAAAGCAAGTAAATAATGGGGATTGGAAATACCCCATAGCAAAACTGTAAGGAAAAAAGAAAAGTTTCATCCTTTGAAGTCCCTCTTTCACATACCTCCACCCAGCTGATAGGGAGAAAGAATAAAGGAAAGAATTGAGAGATTGTGGCAAGTGAAGGGAGAAAAGGGAGGAGACCATCTGGGGATTTGGGATTAGTCTCTTTCTTTATCTCTCCTGGTACTGTGGGGTTTATGGCAACTCCCAGTTCAGTTGAATTCTACTAATATCTACCTTCTCAACAAGACTAGTTCCATTCTACTCTCACACTACTCCAGATCTGCAGCCTCATCAAGACAGCTTTCTAGGATCTACCCTGGTTTATCCATCACTGTGCCCAGTCAGCACCTGCTCAGTCCTCACCAGGAGCTCCTTGTTTCAGAATGCTCTCTACTCCTGGAAGAAGGCTCTTTCCTCCTCTCCACATGGAAGGAAAAGAAACTAATATACTGAAAATGTCTTGAAGGGCAAAGATGAGAGAAATCACAATGATTTGGGGAAATATATGTCCATCTCCCCCATCTATTTATTTACTTTTTTTTCCCAGTCAGCTTCCTGTAGTCAGTAGAAACACGTGCACACATCTATGTCCACAGAATCCCACAAGGCATCTCTGAGCCATAGCTTGAATCAATATGGTCTTTCAGTAGTTCTTTTATCATACTGAAGAAACAGCAGACTCCTATATGAATATAGTACAATCACACTATAAAAAATTACACAAATGCTGTGCATATTTCCCAATTATTGTTCACCATTGCTATTCAGGAACAAAAAAAAAATTTCCCCAAATTTTGAAGGTCAGGGTTTTATACACTCTTAAGAAACTTCCTCTCTCAAGGCCTCTGTTTTCTTGTCTATAAAATGAGGATATTAGAATAGAGGATATCTTGGGTCCCTGCCAGCCCTAACATTCTCTCTCCATGTGTGAACAACAGTAACAATACACTTTATTATTGCTCTTATAAGAAGAAAAATAATGTCCCTGGAATTAAAATAGGTTAAACTCATTGTAGTGTGTGTGTGTTACAATTTTCAGACTCATTTAATTCAGTTCCATTTTGGTATATTAAATGTGTAAGAAATATCAACTTCCTGTGCTATTTTTATCACTGACATTATATTCTCAATTAGAGGTGGAGCTGAAAGCTTTTCTTTTGTTAATTTAAAGATGTTTATTAACTCAAAAGCATTGAGGTAGAGAATCATTATGATATTAATCCAATACTTGTGGCAAAAAAATAATAATTTAACAGCTTCAATCACTTCACCTCTTATATGTGCATATACTATGCATAGATTTTACATTTTCTAGAGATCTTAAACAGCTCCCCTTCTGAGGAGACATTGGATACTGAAATACAAAGAAAAGGGTGTGCTTCCAGGAAGGCTGGTAGGTCATATATAAGGAGCAGATTTAGCATACCAAAAAGTATGTACCACTCTGGTCTCAGGTGGATTGGCATAAATTAAAATTCATCCTTCTCTCATCTCCTTGGGCAACTTATGTCTTATTAGACTCTAGGGTATTTGATTAATTACTCTGTAAAAGTATGCCTCCTTCATACCTCCCAGCAACTGGCATCAGTTCAGCACTTCTGCCAAGATTTCTTAAGCTTAAATTTGAAGGAACTGTAAGCAGGGCATTTTTCACAGAGGATACCATTGGGGGGGGAATTCAACTTTTCTGGCCTGATAGACATTTTCCAACCCTTATGTATGCTGCTATCTTTGTTAAATTTCTTTGCTCACCTTGTAGGGAGAGCAGGGCTTTGCAACATACAACATTTATTCAATTGGTGGCATTTAATTGCTAAATACCCTTTTCTCTAGGAAGCTCTGCTCCTAGTTTCTTTACTATTGATCTGTCCTGGTTTCCCTTTTTGCCACTTCTACAACTCCTCTTTTTCTTTCTTTGGTTTCCTTCACAATCACTTTTTAGCTCCTACTACATGTAGTAATAACAATAATCACTAGCATTTTATAGAGTGCATTAAGGTTTGCAAGACATTTTACAAATATTGCAAACACAAATATTTATCTCGTTTTATCCTTACAACAACCCTGGGAGGTAGATGTTGTTGTTATCCGCATTTTTCAGATAAGGACCCATAGACAGTATTTCCACAGATCATACAACTAGTAAGTATCTGAGGCTAGATTTGACTGACTTTCTGAGTCAGGTCCTACATGCCAACCATTGCTTCCCTAATTGCCCCTCTACTAGGGAAATGGAACCTATATCTGATATCTTTTACAGCACTAAATCTGTGCTTCTATAATTATCCTTCTCCACTTGTTTGGAGATTTTCTTTTTTTGTTCATTTAGATTAGTAAGATTTTTTTCCCCTTTTTTCTTTTGAAGATTTTGGATAGTCACACTTCTTTTGTGAACTTCTATCTTTTTTTATAATGTCAAGGAATTTATTTACTTGCATTCCATTATCTTTCTTGATGTAGAGGCTATAAAGATGCATGTAGCTTAGATTCTAACAAGGCATTATCACACATATACATACACACATATTACCCTGATAAACACACATATGTGTGCCTTAAGAGATACTCAAAGTGTGTCAGAGTAGGACAGCTAAGTGACTCACTAGATAGAGAGCAATGTCTAAAGACAGGGGGTCCTGGGCTCAAATCTGACCTCAGACAGTTCCTAGCCATGTTACCCTAGCCAAGTAACTTACCATAATTGCCTAGTTCTTACCACTCTTCTGCTTTGGAACTGTTACTTGGTATTGATTCTAAGACAGAAAGTAAGGCGATTTTTTAAGTGTTAGAAGAGTCAAGAACAAAAAAAGCTCATTTTTTATTACTGGAGGGAAGAAAGGAAGTAGGGGTTGAGAAAGATTTATTGGAAGGAGTAAACTTTGAGCATAGGAAGGATAGGGTATAGATAGAATTTCAATAGGTAGAGAAGGCAAAGAGAACATTCCAAAGAGCAAAAATAGAACTTAAAAAAGACAGAGGTTATGTTTTATATACAAATATTCCTATTTGGCCAGAACATTGGGAAAATGTAGTGAAAGGAAATATGAACAGAGGTTTGGTTCAGATTATGGAAATAATATAGGTAAGTAGCAGAACTATAGTTCTGACCCTGGACTTCTGACTCCAATATTACTGCATACGTGGAATAGATGAGATGACTGGAAAAGATATAGTGAACAAAGTTCAGGGCTAATAACAAAGCCTTGATAAATGGACATATTTGATACACAGTGAAGGAAACCAAAGAAAGAAAAAGAGGAGTTGTAGAAGTGGCAAAAAGGGAAACCAGAACAGATCAATAGTAAAGAAACTAGGAGCAGAGCTTCCTAGAGAAAAGGGTATTTAGCAATTAAATGCCACCAAAAAGGTCAATAAGAAACATGAGCACTGAAATAAGGTCATTAGCTTTGGCAGTTGGAACATTAGTGACCTTCAAAAAAGCAGTTTCAGTGGAGCAAGAAGGTTAATAGTATTCCATTAAAGAGAGTAAGAAAGGATGACTCCTTCAAGAAGTTTGCAGGTAAAAGAGAGATTGGATAGCAATTCAGGAAGTTAACAGGATCTAGGGAAAGATTTCTTAAGTAAGGGGAAACTTAGTTCCTTACCTTTTCTTTCCTTCATCCTTACTTTCCTCCTAACCAATTTCTTGCCTTTCTTTTCCCTCACCTTTTCCCCCATGTCAGTTAGGTCAGTCAGCTCACCTTGGCTTGAAGCAGTGGCCAGAAACTTCCCAAGGAACATTTAACTGATGTATAAGTCTGCCTGTCAAAATTGGAAAAGAAAAGAAACAATCTTGTGAAAAACAAAAATGTCATAAATTTAAAGACCATCTAAGTGGTGATAATTTTGGAAGAAGATTTAAATGAAAAAAGAAGATATTTTTTTCCCAAAGGGATCCATGTGGAACAAACTTTGACCCAAGAATTAGGTAAGTTTAGGAACAGGTGAACAAATTCATTGATGCCATGCAAGAAAATATTTTAAAAGTGCTTGAAAGAGGAGAGAGAGGAAAAAATTTACTCCACAAATCAAATAATGAAGCTTTTAGCAACAAATCCAAACAACTCTAAAGACAAATGTGGCTATAATTGCAAAATGAAGGTCATGGCTCTGATTACTGCATTATTCAGTGTAATAAGCATAACCCTTACAGAAGTCTTTAAAAAAAAAAAAGCCTTACCTTCTGTCTTAGAATCAAATACTGAATATTGCTTCAAAGGCAGAAGACTAGTAAGGGGTTGGCAATTGGGGTTAAATGGCTCACCAAGTGTCACAGAAGAAGGAAGTAGCTGAGGTCTGTACTGAACCCAAACCTCCTATATCTAGGCTTAGCTCTCTATCCAATGCTACTTCAAGAAATCTTTTTTCTTAAGTAGTAAAAAGGAGTAAATTTACAGTTCAAAATTAATCATTTAAAAGTTCCTGATTAGACCTTCTGCTTCAAAAAATGTGATTATATTAATTTATTTTTAAACAGAAACTTTTATTTCTAGGGATTTACATAGAAATTAGGTATTGCCTATGCATTATCTGTGTGTATGTTTTAATATTGATAACGGCACTTATAATTTGGAATAGTTTTCTAATACTAACTAAAAACTTGAGGATTTGAATTATTGCATAAAATTCAGGGAAAGGATGACAGATAACAATCATATGTAGGGAAATGAAGCATTACATAAAAAAGGAATGGCAGTCATTCCATTAATTATCACATATATAATTTTTATTATGTAAAAATTTTAGTTTTGAAAAGTTTTTATATATTTCTGGAGAAAGTAAATGTCTTAAATATTGCTACTAAAGATAACGATGACAATCTAAAAACAAGGAAGGGAGGAGTCAAGGGGCCAGTAGGGTTAAGGGATGGGAAGAGAAGAGCCTAGAATGAAAGGAAAACAAGGAATAATAGATAATAAAAGATCTTGAATTAACAAGAAAGGAATTAATGATGTCAAGATCATAGGTGAAAGTATTGGTCTTAAAAAGAAGTCTTTCTGATATCAGAGGGAAGGTTGCCTGTTCTCCAAAATACCCCTTCCATTCAATTCATTGCTATAGTACAAGGATTCTTAACCTTCCCAAAAGGTTGTCTGGACACCCTGGTATTAGAAGGAATGTATGGCCAATGGACAGTGGACCTAACGTTACCATCTTAGATTTCAATTGCGGGACTCGTTCTATCTGTCCCATAGCACCTGCCACTGAAACCATACCCACTATTGTGATGTCCCCTGGGAATGACTTTAATATGGATCTGGCTGCCCCTGTATCAAGGAGAGTCTTGTAATTTTGGTCTCCCACTTTGATCCATACATATGGTTCCTGTATCTCTACCTCATACTGCAAACTAGCTATTGTGTTGTTTGCGTACCAGGTTTCCCATTATCATCTTTACTTTCTTGTCCCAAGGTTTGTAATTCACTTATATAACTAGTAGATGTTTCAGGTTTTGTAGATGTTATAATGCAATCTACGATCCCCTCTTTAGTAATTCCACCCTTATTCAATCCACTATTATTAACTAGTTCTGTATCACTTTGGACCACTGCTGTCTGTGAGCTAACAGCTTGCTGAGAGGAAAGGTTTGTGTTTGTGTTAATTTCAGTTTGAGAACTGCTTGGGTGATATTTCACTATCAAAGACTCTTCTGTTCCCACTCCCTTAAATTGTTCTTCAGCCTCTGGTTCAGGGAATAGACAGTCATTGGAATTTTGATATTGATCTGTGCTAAACCCAGAACTTGTGTTTTTGAGTGTTAGAGGATTTCATGGGTAAAAGTCTTTGGCTTTGGGATTTAAGTTAGTTCTCCCTTTGATTGTCTTTCTTTCACCTCTTAGATGTATAAATGTATCAGCTCCAAAGTCTCTTGTAACAATGTCTTGTTTGGCTATCTTGTCAAAATGGTCTGGATACTTAAGTTGCTGTTTGAAAGATTTGCTAGCCCCATTTGATTTTCCACTCTCTAGACTCATTCTGCAAGCTAAAAAATTTTCCAAAAAGGATTTCATCTGTTCCTTGCTTTTCTCCATGCAGTTTTGTTTACCTATGTATTGTAAACCACAAATTTCATGTTTCATGTCTGCTATTATGTATGCAATTTCATTTTCCACCTCAATTCTAGACTTTTGTTTTGTACTTAAGTTGCTTCCCTTGGCATCTTGCCCAACTATCTGTTTCTCCACCACTAAAATTTTAAACTTTTCATTTTCCTTTCTAACATCTCCCTTTTTCCCCTTTATGCTCATGCCCTCGTGTTTCCTCCCTGGGTTACCCTCCAAATTCATCTCTTTTTTACTAGATAATGCTAGAGCCTGGTATCATGTGGCATAATGATTATTTCTCACAACAACTTCTGAATAATGGGGTTTTTCTCCAGAAGGCATTGCTGCTTCCATGGATTTCAGGTCTGGGGTCTCATGTTCTCTAAGTCTGCAGTGAGAGCAACACTGCTTGCTATTAGAGTCCTGTCTCCAATAGTTTTTGTTATTATATACTTTTCCCTGAGAATATGCATTTTGACCTTTCCCATCTCTATTATTTTGGCCCTGTTCACAGCGATGTTTCATTGGGCAGTTTATTACTATGTGACCTTGACAAGAACACAAAAAACAAGTCCTGGTATCTCTTTGCACCCTCTTTTGACTTTGGGGTGTCTGTCTATACTGTGTGATTTGTCTATTAAATGTCTTAATTGTAGCCAGGTTCTTAACCTCCTCTAATTCTTCTGCATTACTATTTCAGAGGTCTCTTGGAGTTTTTTTCTTTAGATTGTTCTTTTTGTTATCATGAAGATAGGTAGTAGTGTCTCTAAGTTCATTAAGTGAGATGGTGTCAAACTTAGGGCAATAGTTCCTGAAGAAATCCCTCAAGTGCTTATCACAGCCCTTGAGAAATTGTTTCCTCACATGTGTCTCTGATTCTTTTGGATCAGGGTTAAAGCCTAATAGTCCCTCAGTTTTTCGATAAAGTGATCAATAAATGTGCTTGGGTGCTCTTTTTTTCCTTGGGATAATCTGTCAAATTTCCCTCATGCATTGGGTCTTTCTGACAATAGCTTCATTCCCTGCAATAGGTCCTTACCACATTTTCTTAGATAAGCCAGTGATCTTGGATTAGAAAAATCCAGATCCTCAAAAACTTCAGGCCAGCTCACGAGTGAAGAATCTTTTCTAGTTTGTTCAATAAAATTTTTATGTTCCTGGGGTGTAAGAAGTTCAGATAAAAGAATTTCTACATCTTCAAAATCTGGTTCATAGAGGCGAAATGTTCTCCTTAGTTCTTTAATTGCAAGATGAGGCTGTAATAAAAATTTAAGCATACATTTACATAAAGACTCTGAGTCATGGGTGGTGAATGATTTATGAACCTCTGCAAGAAAAAATGCCAGTTATCAGTGACCTTAGCTATATATCATGCAAAGGCATGATCTTTTGAGCCTTTGATGCATTTGCAAGATTGTTAGCAGATATATTAATTGGTGCCTGTATGTTACTGGCAAGGTCATTTCCCCCTACTGCACCTAATGGTGTCCCAGTATTAGTATTAGTAACTACATCATCCTTATTAGTCTGTCCCATCACGTCCCCAGTCTCCTCGTTGGTTCCCTTCCCCATGCCTTGTTTTCTCTGCCTGTAATCCAAGCATATCTCAATTATAATAGGGATCTGAACAAGCAATGTCTCTAATCTATTATCAATGACTAGAGTATGTACAGTTTTCTTTTGGAAAATTAGGTTGGCACCAGCTTTGATGTTCTTTAATATGTTAGTCACTACCAAGAACACAACATAGACTTGGAGTATGATTTGCCAGAGGTAATTTACATCTACATAATTCATCAGCAACTGTATCCATCCCATAGTCATATTGGTTAATGTCCCCAGAACATTGTCTATTATCCCTGCCACTGTATTATAAAGTATTCAGTCTTTTAGTATTTAACTTGGTATCTCAAAGCTGGGTTCAGGGGAGACAGCAGATGGAACGAGTTGGCTCAGAGAAAGGAGAGGGGATTTGAAGATTTTTCCCCCTTCTGCCTTCCCTCCTTAGCTAAAGCTGCTCTCCCAGATTTGTTCTTGTCCCTCTTGCCCCCCCCAACTACTTGAGACCAAAGGGTCTCCCCTTAATCTGTTCACTCACACTCAGCTTGGGGAACAGATAACTTTTAATGTCAACTCAATCAGGTAATACAAAAGGAATAATGGGCAGGGAAGAATGGGAAAAGGAATGTGTGGAAAGGGGGTCCCTGTCTCTGTCTAAACCCTTTCCCTTCCCTCCTCAAGTTTGGGGGGAACTCAGGCCTTGGCAGCCTGAGACCCCTGAAAGAAAGTCAGGTTGACTCATCCCTGGGCAACAGGAGCCGAGGTAAAGTCTGCTTAGGTTTCTCTTCAGAAAGTCCTTTCAATTGGGAAGTGTTGGGGGGGAAAGATTTCTAATCACCAGCAGGAAAAATGGGTAACCCTCAGGAGAAAGTCTTTTTCCCATTTTTTCTCTATGGCTCCTCAAGACTGAGAGACCCTCACTGCTCTCCCAGCCAGAGTCTTCTCCTCCAGATTCCATTCCTGGGGCCCCTCCCCCATTGAGGTGATCAATTTCCCATACTCTTCAGCCTGGCACTTTGTTCTCTAGTGCCAGCCTCTGTCACATCATGGATTTCACTGTCAATCTGCAGAATATTTTAAAGTAATAAATAAAAGACGTAGGTTACAAAGGAAATAATCTTTATTGAAATATAGTTATTGAAAAAATTTAATGGTAAAAGATCATAAATTAAAAGCCCCTGGTATAGAGGAAAAGACACTGCAGTTCAAGAAAGAAGCCTGGAAACTGAACCCAGGCTCTGACACTTACTTCTTTCTCGACCTTGAACAATTCACCACATATTTCTGATGTTCCAGGGTTTTTTTCATCTGTCAAATGATGGGTTTGCATCTTTAACATCTATACCCACTCTCAGGCCCATGAAATTTCATAATTCAAATATCTATTTTTGTCATAAGCCAACATTTGAGGTTAAAATGAGGTTAACAATACCTTCTGTATTTACCTCACCAAGCAGCTGAGAAGATCCAGAAAGAAAATAACTGTGAATGTACTTTTCAACATATAAATAGTGAATGGCATAAAAGGGTAAAGAAAAGAGAAGTTTAACTAAGAATCACAAACTTCATATTGTCCTTAGAGCTGCCTATGGAGGATGATGTTTTATCTATCAATTTAGTTCCTAAAACAATGGAAAGTCTTTCAGATAAAGTCTCAGAAAGATATTTCATGACTTTATTTTATAAACCCCATTTTAACACTTTTAATTTGTAGTATTATTTAACTTTAAAATGGAAATACTAATGATTATAATATTAAGATGGCAGACTTCAGAATGAGATTCATCCTATAGAAAAAACAAGGAAACATAAAATTGTGTCTTTATAAGACAAATTTGAGTCCCAAAGTTTGTCCTTCAATGGTATACTTATATGGGATTTTATTGAACCCAGAGCTAGTCTTATTGTAAATGTTATTCCTGGGACAAGTACCACAACTAAACCTTCAGCTGGGGGGGGGGGGGGGGAGTTAAATTGGGTAGGAAAGCTCACCTGAATCACCAACTGGTAGCCTCCTATTTTTACTTTTTTAACTAAACATTATGCTTTGCTATTTCTAAAATGAAAGACTACAAATGCTATCAACTCCTTTAAATTTAATAGCCTATGGCAAATCATTGTAATCTTCCTAGGTTTTGGACTTCACCTTTCTTTAAGTAGTAGAGAAATTCAGCCCGTACTCTGATGTGAGAAGAGCCTAAAAGCCATTTCTAACTCCCATTAAAGGTTGTCATTACTTAGTATTTGAACTCATCTTTGAGAGTTCTAATCTGGCCTCAGATATGTATTAGCTGTGTAACCCTAGGCAAGTCATTTAAACCTATTTGCCTCAGTTTCCTCATCTGGAAAATGAACTGGAAAAGGAAATGGCAAACCACTCTAGTACCTTTGCCAAAAAAAACTCAAATGGGGTCATGAAAAATCTAACAGAACAACAAAAAACACCCCCCCCAAAAAAAAAAAACCTACTGAACAACAACAAATAGTATAGCCGCTGTTTACTCTCACATTTCTAAGCATAGTCCTGAGGGATTTGGGGGTGATTATCTAATGTTGTGGCCCATAAGTCTCTCTGGATGTGTTTCCCTGCTTGGATACCAGTTGATTATCCATTAGTCAGGCAGACTTTATGAGCTTTTAGAAAGAAGTATTTATAAATGTGATATGGGTGGCATGTAGTAAATTTTAATTGAAATAAAACATCTTCCCAAAGGTCAATAACACTGTCTCTCTCATACATATAGAATTCAAAGGAAAGCAGAGTCAAACTTAGAAAGCATGGGGGAGGAGAGGGGTGAAGAATTAACACAGCTCCTGGAAGTACTTTTACTGGAATTCCCAAAATGCTTCCCAAAAGGGGTGATGTGGCTTTTCTGGTGAGTACTTGGTAGAAATTTGCAATTATAGCTAATCTGTCTTCAGTGTTCTTTGTAGACAGTGCTGTTAGTTATTGCTTCTTGGGGGATGCTGCTAGAATGGCCAAGGCAAAATCAATGTTCTCTAGCTCTCCAAGTTTACAAGATCCCTTCTCTAGTCACACAGGGTAAGGAGAAGAGTAAGCAGTCTCCTTCCTTTTCCCAATCCCTTTCTGCTCTGAGACTGACTGAGCTCTGGTTGTTTAATTTAGCTAACATTTTAGCTCCAATATGGGAAAAAAAGAGACACTAGTAAGCCATTCAACAGCTAATTTAAAACACACACACACACACACACACACACACACACACTTAGTAGGAGAGGAATCTCCAATAAGAAAAGCTTTGAAGACACTTTGAGTTGTTTCATTGCTCTTTGCTTGAACTGACAGTTAGGATCCACCAGCCAGGCATCAGAGCATCCCCTAGAAGTCCTAGCAGCCACTTTGTACTCAGGCAACCACAAAATGATGTCCTGGAGTCAACAGGAACTCAGGAATGGTCTCAATACATTTTAAGAATAAATTAGTCAAAATTCCATAGGGGAATGAGTTAGGGTTGTTCTTAATATATCCCCCCAAGCAATTCCTTTTTAGAGGTATCTCTCTTTCCTTTCTGCCATCAGTAACCTGCTCAACTCCAAATCTCTTGGGCATGAACTGCATTAATATTGTATAAATAACCCCTAGAGTGTAACAAAGTTTCCTCAGTCAATCTAAAAGTACTTCTAGTACCTCTTCAGTCTTTTTGATTAGACACTTTTTTAATTTAGTCTAAAATCCTCAATTAATTGAGGCATGTTCTCATATCATTAAGGTATCATTTACTTGAAGTGCAGTGGGATGATTCGATTAACTTACTCAATTGAGCCCCACCCTTACATAATTATTTGGTACTTTTTTCAGTGCTTTCATTGACTTTAGAGTGAGCTCTAAAAACCTAAATAATCTGGGAGGCAATCATGCAATTCTGTTGGCTAACTGTCTCAGTTCATTTATTAGTATTATGAAAAGACTACTGAAACATTATACTACAAAACAATAAAGAGAAAGTCTTGATTTTTCCTTGCTACTTGCTATTAGAAAAGACTCCAGGGAACACAGAAGAAAACATGACTCCCAAAGAAAGTATTCAAAGAAAAAACTGACTAAATAATCTGAAAAAGATGTCCTGGAATGGGAAAAAAGGAAAGATTAAGATAAACACGGGAGCTTTCAGAGCATAAACAGAATAGCAGAGAATAGTAATCACTGTGTTGATAAATGATAGGAAACACTGATATAAAGTACCTTTCAAGATATTTCTACTAGGAACTGGATTTATTGGAGAATGTTATTTACCTGTGCTCTAGTTCTGAATGTACTTAGGAGAAAATGAATGACAGGGACCAAAAACTTCAATCTAGTTGATGGTGCCTGGGGATGATGCAAACAATGTTTTCAACAACAATGCTCAAATAGGGATGTGCTTGCTGGCAGCTTCATTCTAAACTTCTGTTTTCAGTTAACAATTTTCACACATACACATATACAACACTAGAAAGAAAGAAGGAAAGAGAAAAACTTCTCAAGGCATAATATTTTTCAACTGATCTCATCATGACTTTTAGAGGGAAGATTAAGAAAAATGTATTCAAATATTCTATGGATGATTAAAAATAAATATTTATTCTTTTCCAATTTTGTTTTTTAGACTTGTGGTTTCCCATACTGATCAAAATTCATTATAAAACCAAGTGCCAGGCATCCTCTGAAAGATCACTAAATTTTAATTGATTATTTTAATGAAATAGTAACATGAAAAATAGAACAGTAGTCAAGAATCAAGTTATATTAAAGAATTGTGCCAAAAAACAAAAAACACTCCACTGATTCCCTCCCTAGGAAGTACCTAACACTTCAGTACATTTTTATTATAAGGAAGCCAACAGAAAATATTGTCAGCATTAGAAGTCTGCTGCTACCGGACATTGAGAAGCCTCTAGCCTGCCTAAATCAATTAGGACTCTTCATTAAGATTCAGCCTTATGAACATGCAGATTAAAGCTAAATGGTGGGAGTGGGTATGTGACTCTGTGGATAGAGAGCCAGATCCAGAGTGGAAGGGTTCAAATCTGGCCTCAGAACTCCTTATCTAGGTGACCCCTGAGCAAGTCAGTTAATACCCATTGGCCTAACCCTTACCACTTTTCTGCCTTGGAACCAAATACATAGTGTTGATTCTAAGACAGAAGGTAAGGACTTTTAAAAAATGGTAGAGACTATAACCAGCCAAGATAGTAGAATAGGAAGAAGCAATGTAGTCCAGGCCCAATCACCCAGCTTCTCTACAAAGACCTTGGAGAAACCTAATCTGATGAGGAAATCCAAGAAAAAATCACAGTGATTTTTCATAAATCATCTAACCAGCCCAAATGAGCATGGGGAGATGAACAAATATTATTGAACACTAGAGCCAGGGTCTAGCCAAAAGGATGACACCATGAAGCCTAGCAAAGGGATTGATAGAAGCAACAAATTACATAGTAGGGCAAAAAAGATCTAAGAATCATCTTAGGTCTAACATGTAAGGGTCTGATGCTGTGTAGCGAAAAAGAACAGGTGCCAATAGCTGGATTGCTCCTTCCCCAGAGCTATGTTATAGGTCCAGATAGACCTTAGAGGAAGCCTGTACCGGGGGCAGAGGACCAAAAACTGGATCCCAGGAACAGAACAGAAATAGAAACAGGTACCAGTTGTGTAGCTTTGATTCTAGAAATGGGGTGGAGTCTCATATTTAATCTCCAGCTTGGTTTGAAGCCCACAATGAAATAACAAATGTGGAAAGATCAGATCAAGGGGGAGCTTGTAATTCTGCTGCTGTGAACTCATAAATCCCTCTAAATAGGGATCTTAGGAGCAGTCTGCTGGAATCCCTCAAAGGAGCAAGCTTGTAATTACATTGGCCAGACCCAAACTCAAGTCAGATGCTTGCAAACTCTGAACAAGAAGTCAGCATTCAAACTTTGCTCTGGTTTACATTTCTTTGGATATACTGAATGTGAGCATCCTAAGAAATACCTGAGATCCTTGGAGAGACACTATACTCAATAGCAGAAGAAAGCAGTAATACTTAAGAGAATCAAAAATAGGACCAAGCAAGGTCCACACATTCCTTCATGGAGTCTGGTCCTTCCCACCCCAAACACAAAAAAATCCCAATTTGGGAACTAAGGTTGGAAGAATGAGTTAACAAACAAACAAAAGAGAATTCCATCATATCAAGCTGTTATGGTGACAAGTACATCTGAGACACAAACCTAGAAGAAGAAAATTACTCTAAAATATTTTCAGACAGCCTCAAAGAAAAATACAGCCTAGGCATAAATCCAAATAGAATTCCTGGAAGAGATTAAAAACAAGTATCTAAAAAAATTTTGAAATAATTTGATATCTGAAATGTGAATCTGAGAAGAAAGAATTAGAAAAGAAATGAGAGGTATCATAGAAAGACTAACTGAAAAATAATTAACTGCTTAGCCCAAGAAATACAAAATATTATTCAAGCAACTGACTCATTAGAATGCAAAGACAATTAAAAAAACATTAAAACAAAGTTAAAACACTGAAAAAGTAGAAGAAAATGTAAACTACCTCACACCAAAACTAGCTGACTTGGCAAAAAGATCAGAGACATAATTTAAAAATCATCTAATTACCAGAAAATCATTATCCCCCCAAAAAACCTAAAAATAGTATTTCAAGGAGTAATTCTTACTCTTAGAACAGGAGGGCAAGTAAAAATAGAAAGAATCAATTGATCACTTTTTTTTTTTTAATTCCCAAATAAAAACTTCCAGGAACAACATATCCAAAACTAAGAACTCCTAGGTCAAGGAGAAAAAAATTCTGTGAGTGGCAAGAAAGATAAAATTCAAGTATTGAAGACCCATAATCTCATCAGCTAATTAATCAGTCAGTCGATAAACATTTATTAATTTCTTTCTATGTGCCAAATATTGTGCTAAGTGCTGGAGATACAAAGAAAGGCAAAAGATAGTAGAGACTTAAGGAATTCACAGTCTAATAGAGGAGAAAATATTCATTGAGTATGATATTCCAAATGGCAAAAGATAAAGGTTTACAATCAAAAGTAATTTACTCAGAAAAAGTGAGTATAATCCCACAGGGAAGAAAATGAATATTCACCCGCATCCATAACTTCTATGTATTCCCAATTAAAAGACAAGTGTCAAATAGAAATGTTGACTTAGAAACCAGGCATTAAGAAAATCCTACAAAAGTAAAACTAGTGAACAATCAGGGTACTAAACAAACGGAAACATTTTATGTTCTAATGTGGGAGTTGACACAAGACCTCATATCGCTAATGTCACAGGAGACATTGAAAAAATGAGACAATGGCCCTACAAGTGGTTTTGCTGCTTTGATGATATTTTAAAAATAAAGGAAATGGGAAGAGAAAGGAATATTCTGGAGAAAAAAAGAGTAGGGGGAAATTATTTCACATAATGGATTGTATAAATAGAAGGTACAAATATGGAGGAAGGGGTAAGAAAAGGGAGAAACATTTTTGCTTCACTTTCATTTGAACTGATCAAAAAAGAGAATACATACACACACAAATTGGGTAAAATACTAAATAAAGAACCTGGAAGGATATGAGAGAGAAGGGAATTGGGGTGGGACAAATTTATGTACAGAATAGTGATAAGCAAAACAAAATCAATTTTTGAAGAGGAACTGAAGAATGGTTTAAAAAGAAAGAAAAAACAGGGAAAGAGAACCAAGTTGGGGAACAGAAGGAAACTGCATTAACTCTAGACATTAATGATGAGTATACTCCTCACCACCCTCCTCTCCTTTGTAAAGAGTGATTGGGAAGGGACAACTAGGTGGCTCACTAAATAGTCAGACCTGGAAATGGTTTTCTAATCTGGTCTCAGACACTTCTTAGCTTACCCTAGGCAAGTCACTAAACCTCAGTTGCCAAACTCTTACTGCTCTTCTGTCTTGGAACCAATATTTAGTAGTGATTCTAAGATAAAAGATAAGGGTTTGGTTTTTTTAAGAGCAGTTAGGACGTAAAGAGAAGAAATCTTATAAAATAATAAAATGAAGATAAATGCACAATTAACAATAATAACTAAATGTAAATGAGATAAACAATACAAAACAATTCTGAGATATCATCTCATACCTTTCAGTTTTGATGAAATGACAAAAAGGCAAAATGACAAATATTGGAGGGGATGTGGAAAATGGGGACACTAGTAAAGCATTGGTGGAACTGCAAACTGATCCAACCATTTGGGATAGCTATTTGGAATTATGCCCTGAGGGTTCTAAAACTGTGTATACCCTTAGTTAGATCCAGTGATACCTTTGCTGAGTTTGCTTCCCAAGGAGATCGGGGGGAAAGAAAAAGAATTTATAAGTTCCAAAATATTTATATCAGCACTTTTTGTAATGGCAAAGAATTAGAAATTGAGGGGATGTCCATCAATTGGAGAATGGCTGAATAAATTGTGAGGTATGATTGTGATGGAATATTAATGAGCAGGCTTATTTTTCAAAAACTTAGAAAGACCTACATGAAATAATGAAGAGTAAAATAAGTGGAATCAAGAGTATATAATATATAGCTACAGAGGAATATTTGAAGAAAAACTTGTAAGTGTCCACCTCAAAAGAAAGAACTGATAACTAGAAACACCAAAAACATAATTGATATACACATCTTTTGGTGGGGGTGATGGAAGCCTTCTGTGGTGTAGGGAGCAGAGACTGAGATACCTGGGAATAAATTTTATTTTGAAAAAAAATTAAAAAAAGAAAAAAACATTTTGAAACAAATATTCCCACAAATTTAAAATGAGGAGCCATAGCAAAACATATTATTCTTCATGTGAAATAGAAATAAAAAAGTAGGGATAATAATCAAAACTAATGTCAACACTAACATGTACACTAAATCACATGGCACATAAATAAAGAAAAAGTTAAATGACTTTGAGAGAAAAATAAATAAAATTTAGCAAAGAGACAAATGCAATATATTACAAAGCTTATACTCTATGAATGGGTTAAATTTATAATAGGAATGAAGTTGTTCAATAATATATGAACATAAAAATAGTGTGCCTAAGGTGATTTTGAATGGGATTTCTCTTTCTAGTTTTTGCTGCTGAGCTGTGTTGGAAATATATAGAAATGCTGATGACTTATGCGGGTTTATTTTGTATCCTGCAACTCTGCTAAAGTTGTTGATTATTTCAATTAGCATTTCGGTTGAATCTCTAGGATTCTTTATGTAGACCATCTTGTCATCTGCAAAGAGTGATAACTTGGTCTCCTCCTTGCCTATTTTGATGCCTTCAATTCCTTTATCTTCTCTAATTGCTACTGCTAGTGTTTCTAGTACAATGTCAAATAGTAGAGGTGATAATGGGCATCCTTGTTTCCCTCCTGATCTTATTGGGAATGCATCTAGTTTATCCCCATTGCAGATGATGTTTGCTGATGGTTTTAGATATATACTGTTTATTATTTTTAGGAATGACCCTTCTATCCCTATGCTTTCTAGTGTTTTTAATAGGAATGGGTGCTGTATTTTATCAAAGGCTTTTTCTGCATCTATTGAGATAATCATGTGATCCTTGTTGGTTTGCTTGTTGATGTAGTCAATTATGTGGATGGTTTTCCTAATGTTGAACCAGCCCTGCATCCCTGGTATAAATCCTACTTGATCGTGGTGGATGACCCTTCTAATCACTTGCTGGAGTCTTTTTGCTAGTATCCTATTTAAGATTTTTGCATCTATATTCATTAGGGAGATTGGTCTATAATTTTCTTTCTCTGTTTTTGACCTACCTGGTTTTGGAATCAGTACCATGTTTGTGTCATAAAAGGAGTTTGGTAGAACTCCCTCTTTGCTTATTATGTCAAATAGTTTGTATAGTATTGGGATTAGCTGTTCTTTGAATGTTTGATAGAATTCACTTGTGAATCCATCTGGCCCTGGAGATTTTTTCTTAGGGAGTTCTTTGATGGCCTGTTGGATTTCATTTTCTGATATGGGATTATTTAAGAATTCTATTTCTTCTTCTGTTAGTCTAGGCAGTTTGTATTTTTGTATATATTCGTCCATATTCCCTAGATTGATATATTTATCTCCATATAATTGGGCAAAGTAATTTTTAATGATCTCTTATAATCAGAGAGATGCAAATCAAAACAACTCTGAGATATCACCTCACACCTAGCAGATTGGCTAACATGACATCAGAGGAAAGTAGTGAATGCTGGAGGGGATGTGGCAAAGTAGGGACATTAATTCATTGCTGGTGGAGTTGTGAATTGATCCAACCATTCTGGAGGGCAATTTGGAACTAGGCCCAAAGGGCGATAAAAGACTATCTGCCCTTTGATTCAGCCATATCACTGCTGGGTTTGTACCCCAAAGAGATAATAAGGAAAAAGACTTGTACAAGAATATTCATAGCTGTGCTCTTTGTGGTGGCCAAAAATTGGAAAATGAGGGGATGCCCTTCAATTGGGGAATGGCTGAACAAATTGTGGTATATGTTGGTGATGGAATACTATTGTGCTAAAAGGAATAATAAAGTGGAGAAATTCCATGGAGACTGGAACAAACTCCAGGAAGTGATGCAGAGCAAAAGGAGCAGAACCAGGAAAACATTGTACACAGAGACTGATACACTATGATACAATCAAAAATAATGGACTTCTCCATTAGTGGCAATGCAATGTCCCTAAACAATCTGCAGGGATCTAGGAGAAAAACACTATCCACAAGCAGAGGACAAACTGTGGGAGTAAAAACACCGAGGAAAAGCAACTGCTTGATTACAGGGGTTGAGAGGACATGTCTGAGGAGAGACTCTAAATGAACACTCTAATGCAAATACCAACATGGAAATGGGTTCAAATCAAGAACACATGTGATACCCAGTGGAATCACGCATCAGCTATGGGAGAGGTGGGGGGAGGGGGGTAAAGAGGAAAAGAAAATGATCTTTGTCTCCAGTGAATAATGTTTGGAAATGCTCAAATAAAAAAAATTAATTAAAAAAAATAGTGTGCCATATAAAGAACAAAAATAATAAAATTTTATTAATTAATAAGAAAAGCACTTTGATGATACAATATCTGTTCCTTTTAAAAACAACAGAAAATATAAGAATAAACTGATCTGTCCTTAATATGGTAAGTCTCTAACACCAAGAGCTTGTCTTATATGTAATGGAGACAAATCAGAGGCCTTTACAATAAGATCAAGAATATCTATTATAAGTACTAGTATATGACAGGGATAGAAATGATAGCTACCACAATATGACAAGAAAAAGAATTGAAAGAATGAACATAGGCAATGAGGAAATAAAATTATTGCTTTCTGAAGATGATTTGAAGGTTTACTTAGAGAATTTTAGGCTGTCAATTTAAAAAATTAATTGAAACAATATCTTCAGCAAAGTTGTAACATAAAATAAACCTATATAAATCTTCAAAAATCTGTGTGGAAAAAAAACCTAGCAGAAAGAAAATGAAAGAGAAATGTCATTGGATCACAGAGAATGTAGAAGGAAAGAGTCTGACCATTGGAAAGGCAGAGGACTCCTAGAGGTTAGGGCTTTGTATTTGATTTTGGAGGTAATAAGAAGCCACCACAGAGCAGGTGCTCTAATCAGTCATGTCTTATCTCATTTTTAAGATGCTGGTTGAACAGAGCTAGATAGAAAATTATAAAAACTATGCTGATTGGGTCAACTACAAAATTATATTACATAATCTCAACTGTAGTAAAGAAATCCTTTGATTCATTAAATCATTAGGATTTGGAATCCTAATTCACTATCTCATTCACTATAGTAGTTTCCTCAAATGTTTTCATCCTTCCTCAAACATTCCATGAATCCCTTTCACCTCAGGCTCTCAGTTTGTCTTGTATCTCATTGGAGGGAAAAAAAATGAGATCCTTTACTGAGAATTCCCCTTTTCCCCTTCTTTCTAAATTCACATTGCTTAGATGCCCTCTGCTATTATCTTCTTCACCCCTGTCTCACATGAAGAGGTAACCCTTCTTCTTGTCAAGGAAAACCACTCTACATGCATAAGTGCTCACACTCCATACTGTCTTTTCCAGCAGATTGCCCCTCTATCATGCCTTCTCTCACTAACCTTCCATATCCATGTTTATTTACCATTTCCCTGCTGCCTAATACAACTATTTCTCCACATCATTAAAAAAGTCCTCAACTGATCTATTCATTCCTGCTATCTATTGTCCTTTATCTCTGACCCCTTTCATCGATAATCTCTCTGAAAAGTCTGTCTATAATCAGTGCCTGAATTTTCTTTCTCTCACTGCCTTCTTAACTCTCTATAATCTGGCTTCCAGTCTCACCATCATTCAACTGAAAATCCTCTCTCCAAAGTTACCAGTGCCTTCTTTATTGCCAAAACAAATAGTTTTTTTTTCCCCAATCCTTATCCTTCTTAACCTCTCTGCAGTTTTTGACACTAGTGATCACATTCTTCTTGATACTCTCTTCTCTCTGGATTTTCATGACAGAACTAAATCTTGGTTTTTCCTCCTGTATGTCTGATCACCCCTTCTCAATCTCCTTTGTTTGATCTTTATCCAATCACATCCACAAATTTTAGCTATCTCCTCCCTCCTTTTCTTTTCTCATTCCCAAAACAGTTCTAGGCATCTTCTAATCATCCTCTTTGCCATTTCACTTGATGGTATCATCATATCCAAGGGGTTAAATTATCTTTTTGTTAATGATTCTCAAATCTACTTATGGAAGGCTTAAACACTGCTGACCTTCATTCTGCCATGTCAAAATGCCTTTTGAACATCTCATACTAGATGTCTCATAAACATCTTAAACTCAATATTTCCCAAACCAAACTCATTATCTCCCCCCCCAAAAAAAAAACCCTCTCCTCTTTTCTAATTATTCAGGCTTATAATACACGTGTCAGAATTAAATTCTTCTCTCTGACCACCTCACCCCCTCTACATTCAATCTGCCCTGGGTTTGCCTTTACAACTTCTCTCAGATACACCTCTCTCTCCTCTAATACTGATACTACTGGAGTGGAGGCCATATTTGTACTACTGCAACAGGCTGCTAGTTGGTCTCTCTGTCTCGAGTACCGCACCCCCCATTCCAGTCCATCTTCCATTCAGGCAACCAAAGTGATCTTCCCAAACTGCAGCTCTGACCATGACTTTTAACTCAGCATAAGTGAAGTGCATTCAGTCATTACTAATTTTTGCATTTTAAACATATATCCCTTTAAAATTATATATATTTAATCCTGATATTTGCTTGTTTTTAATATAGTCAAGAAGTAGCATTTCTCTATCTCTACTGTCAATACCCAGAGCTTTATGTGATTTGCCTGAGTAGAAAGTTATTCTTTCTATGTTATAAGTCTGATTCTCTTTATTGTGCTTGGATGATGTGTCTTCACTCTAGCTCATGTCACAAGTAAGATAAATGTTCAGAAAAAGAATAAAGGCAAAGAACTTTAATAAATGTTGTTGAGCTCAAAAAAGCACAATCAAATCCCTCAATATTACTTGATGTGTTCTAATATTGTGAGGAAATTAAAACCTATCTAGCAGTATTGGTTGATGGAAGTGAATTATGATAAGTTCCAAGAGGTAATTGTCTAATCCATGAGATGCTGACTAATTACTTTCTGATGATTTATTACTAAGAAAACTCAGTCCACTTATGATCAAAAGTAGCAGGAATAATAGACTGTAAATGGTGAAAGTATAATTTGTGCTGCCAACAAGAGGGATGTTTCAAACTATTGTTATTATTATTCTTAATGATAGGTAGATAGATAGATAATGTCCTTTAAGAATAGAGAAGAATCAAAACAATTAACCTTTCTCTATAATATGAAAAACCTATTTCTTATTCAATAGACCAAAAGAATCCAATGAATAGACCAGTTCAACCAACAGTGCAGTACAGGTCTTAAAGATTACATTTATATTTTATGTTTATTTCCTTCTATAAATGTTGCTTCCCTCTTGAACAATTATGAGGTCCTTGAGGGCAAAGACTATGTCTTTTTCTTTTTTCATTTGTCTTTGTATTCCCAGTGCCTATAACAGTTCAAGGAAGTAAGTTAGGAGGAAGGAAGGAAGGAGGGAAGGAGGGAGGGAAGGAGGGAAGGAGGGAAGGAAGCAAGGAAGGAAGGAAGGAAGGAAGGAAGGAAGGAAGGAAGGAAGGAAGGAAGGAAGGAAGGAAGGAAGGAAGGAAGGAAGGAAGGAAGGAAGGAAGGAAGGAAGGAAGGAAGGAAGGAAGGAAGGAAGGAAAGAAGTGTGATATTGAAATCACTTTTAAAAGACTGATATATATTAATTTAAGGTCGCCAAGGAATTCACTTATGTAATTCCTAAATGAAACACTCAAGTCAGCTGCCAAATTTTTTATGGTGTTTTAATTACAAACAGGAGGAAGAAAGTATTAGAGGGAGAGAGAGAGAGAGAGAGAGAGAGAGAGAGAGAGAGAGAGAGAGAGAGAGAGAGAGAGAGAGAGAGAGATAAGGAAGAGAAGGAAAGAAGTTTAAATACCCACTCTAAGCAGACTGGATAGCCAAAGCAAGGAAAGGGATCAGTCCTTATCACTCCCGTGACCAATCTGAAGGAAAGCAGTCCATGGGACTCCTCTAACTCCAAGCACCAGCCTCCAACTGACTCTACCCTCCTCACAGGAAGTCCTGAGAACTCCAGAGGCTGTTCTCTACCTCACTTCCTGCATCTCACATGTGCCAATGGTGGCTCTAGCTTGACCTACGACTGCCCAGAGGTCTGTCCTTTTTTTGCACGTGTCTGTTGAAGGCCATATTCTCAAATAATTAAATCTTGAGTTTGCTACAGCCCTTCCTAATCTTGTTACACTGAGTAGGGTGGAGATTGTAGTTACCAAGACCTGATTCTGTTATTCCAAGGATCTCTATTGTTATTGATCAGGAAATAGCTAAATCTGATCTTCTAAAGAATGGTCTGAATAGGGTGGAGTAGTTTTGAAATTCACGGAAGGAAGGAAGGAAGGAAGGAAGGAAGGAAGGAAGGAAGGAAGGAAGGAAGGAAGGAAGGAAGGAAGGAAGGAAGGAAGGAAGGAAGGAAGGAAGGAAGGAAGGAAGGAAGGAAGGAAAAGAGGAGGAAAGAAAGGAAAGAAGTTGAAAAAAAGAAAGGAAGGAGAAAAGGAGGGATGGATGTTATATCCAATTCCCTTTTTCCTTACAAATCACCTTCCAGACCCTCCTGGCTGTTTTCTTCAAGAAAGTGCTAGATGTATAATTCTGTTCTCTTTAAATACTTTTTTCATGATTTCTGGAGATTTTTAGTTTTCATGAAAAGTACTATCTGTGGTGCCCTAGGGCTTAATACAATCATACAAAGAAACTGAAGGCTATTCCAAAGATCTAATAATTGCTTGTTTTTTAAACCTATGCTACCTTACATTAAAATCCCTGACTATGTTATCTTCACTGTTGTTTTTGACCCATTCAATTGTCCTCTCTTGGTAAGTATTAAAATACAGATATCAAATGTATCTTCAGCTAGTGCCAGGAATAAAACCATATTAGCTACTCAGCTGGTGGAATTACATTATAGAAATTTACTTCAGTTAAGAGACCAAATAAACATTATGTATTTATACAAAACATAATATTTTATACTTTTATAGAGCCCAAAATTATATCCTCTACTATTCTGTCAGGAAATGGTACTATTCCTGTCATTGGATAATCCAGAGTTTTTAAATCTTTCAAAGTTATTTGTCTTCACAATACTGTCATTACAGTAAAAACATGTTCTAGTGTTGTCCACATCACTCTGTATCACTTCATACAAGCCTTCCCAGATTTTTCTGAATATATTCCTTTCACTGTTTTTGTAGCACAAGAGTATTCCATCTGTACAGCTATTTCTCAATATATAGATATAGTCAGTCCTTAATTTGAACAAAGTAATAATTTATTTTGTTTGAATTCATATATTTGTTACAAGAGTTTTGTTTTGTTTTTTAATTTGTTTTGTTTTTTCAGAGAGGAGCTAAGAAGGAAAGAAAATAGATTTTATTCACTAAAATTTTAAAAGAAAATTTAAATTTAATTAAATTTTTAAAATTAAAGACTGAATTAATTTTTTTAATTTAAAAAGTTAGTTTAAAAATAATTGATTAAAACTATATCTCCCAAGTCAGAAATCACAAATAGTATTTACTCGCACTATACACACACAAGAAATCCTCAAATACAGTGGGGGGGGGGGGGGAGCGGGGAACAGGGAGAAAAAGTTATTTTTTTTATTTTTTTATTTCCTTTGCATTGTTGTTATCTGCCCAACAACCAAATATCATTTTCTTCCTCATCTGCCTGCAGAATCAGATGATCTTAATTAGAAAAGCCACCATTATACACCTAGTAATTATGATTCAACAATTAAAAGCAGAAAAGAAGAGGTATCATTTGTTTTAAAGTAGAGTCTATAGTGTCGTTAATCTTTACAACAAACTAGAGGAAACAGCCTCCCCAAAGCTCACACATATTATGTTGCTTGCCTACTGTGTAATTCATCATTAGGTTTCACATGACAAGCAAGATCAAAGAAAGCATTGGCATTTTAACTTTTGAGCTCAGGGAAATTTTATATAACAATAAAACACCTTTTCTTATTATCTTTCTGTTTTTTATACATGAGCTTTCATTCTATTCAGATCTCAGATGACCTCACTCTTCTTAAAGTTAGTGCAACTTTGCCTTTGCCTTGGTTGTTTTTCTTTTTCATGTATTTCCACAAGATTTTTATTTACTTTTATAAATCAATGCTTTTATGCAACAATAATTTCCTGACTATCCACTATCATACAGTGAGGGGAGAATGAGGAACAGATCATTGTTTCTCCTTTATTTGTGGGTAAGATATTCCCCAGGGGACTCTGCCTACTTCTAGGCACATAGACTAAGCCCCTTCTGTAAGTCACTGCCTTATTGGGGGGTAGGATTATTTCTCTAAGAACTCTGAGAACAGAGTCCCTAGAAACTCTATGTGCTAATACATGGTTCCAAAAGACAAAATCCCTGGATATCATGAAACTGCCGGAGACCTTAGAAATCATTTGATCCAACTTGTTCATGTTACAGATGAAGAAAATGAAGTTCAGGGAAGTCAAGCCCAAGGTCACTCAGCTATTTAATGACAAAAGAGCAAAAGCAAGAATATGTCTCCTCTTAGTTTTCTATGCATCATGGTTTATGTTAAGAGAGAAAGACAAAGACATGAAAATGGGATCAGAAGTTTGAAGGAAAGAGAGGGATGGAGCATGGATTTACCAAAATTAATAAAAATTGTCCATTTGTTGAAAGAATGAAGTCATAGTATACTAGATGGAGAAGAGAGAAGAAATTTTGGAAAATGTAGAGAAGTTAGAAAGAGCCACTCAGAATATAGAGAATTAGCTCATTTTAAGAGAGTTCAGTAAAAATGAAGAAAGAATTGAAGGGAGGTGTTTAAGGAAGGCTAAAGTCATTAGAAAGCCGTGAAATAGGGGAAAACTGAGAAGGATAATGATGGCCACCTCAAAACAGTAGTAGTGGAGGAGGGTTTGGGAATGTGGAAGATACTATACCATAGAAAAACCAGGTAATGAAAAGAAATGAGCAAAGAAAGGTTTGAAGAAGGAATTGTTGAATAAACAGGAGAATGAGAAGACTAGACGTTACCCTGACTATTGGTGCTTAGCTTCCTCCACAAGTCCCTCAGAAGAGGACATATACCAAAAAGTACACATTTCCTTTCAGTACAAAGAATGCTTGCTTGAGTCTTAGATAAAATCCTAATCTGATCTTTATGGCTTAGATTATAAGATCCTTGAGGACACAGACTGTCTCTTGCTCCTCTTTTGTATCCCCAGTTCCTAGCACAATGCCTGGCATCTAGTAGGTACTTAATAAATGTTTAATGATTAATTGCTTGATTTCCCTTTTCTTCTGAATTCAATAAAATCCTGCTTCACTTATGAAAAATCTCTTCCTATTCAGTAACAACCAAAAATTCTCTGAAACATATAAAATGTCAATAATAACACTTTTTTCACTAGTTCATTCCTTGCTTGCTATCTTCTTTGGAGAGAGAATTGAGAGCCCAAAATTAAGTTTGTCTTGCCCTCTAATAATATCCCATCCATGTTATTATTATAAGCTCTGATTATATATGAATGTATGACATGCATGATTATACTTGACTGTTAAATTCTAATTGTCTGTACCCTAATGACCATGAACTCTTACTAATTACTAACAAGTGTTCAAGTTAGCCTGGTGTGTAATAATATACAATTTGCTGATTATAACCATCTTTGCAGTGATCATTAGATTTTTTTTAAATTTTTCCATCCACTTACTATACCTAAGACTTCCCTAACTTCATTACATTTTCCTTTTCCCCATGATCACTCTCAAGTGAAGAGAGCAACAAATTCAAGTACGTACGAGAGAAAGGATGTTGTGACTGTAAGATTATGAGACAAAGAGTCAAAAGACCTCAGTTCAAGTTGTGATTTCACTATTTAAAATTTTTGTGACCTCAGGTAAATAATTTAGTTCATATGAGGTTCAGTTACCCTTTTGGACAAATGGAAATAATAATGAAGCAGCTTTTAGAACTTCCAGTCCATAGGCAAAAAAAAAAAAGAATGGGAAAATGAGCAAACAGCAAAAAAAAAAAACAGCCATAGAAAATCTCTATGGAGACAAAGAGCAAGGTAAAGAGTCAATAGGGAAGAGTGAGATACAAGCAACTACATGCAAAATTTGGAAGAAAAATGGCCATTGGTCCCCAGCCCAGCAAGAACTCAAAAAGGAATTCAAAAATCAAATAAGAGAGGTTGAAGAAAAATGGGAAAAAGAAATTAAAGTAATGCAAAAATAAAGTAACAGCTTAAAAATCAAAATTGTTCAACTGTAAAAAGAGGCACAAAAATCCAATTAAGAAAAGAATTCGGGACTTCCGGTCAAGATGGTGGCTTAGAGAAAGCTAAAGTTCAGATCTCTGGAAACCCTTCCCGACCGATCTCAAACTATAAGCTCCTAAGGCACCGAAATTCAAAATGATCAACAGCATAGACCCTGGGAATCCTCCTCCTGGACCTGGACCTGGATCAAAAGGTATGGCCCCCCTCAAAAGCCAGAACCCAAGATCACTCGGACCTAAGGGGTAGGAGCTCAGAGTCCAAGGCTCCGGGAAGCCGCAGCCCTGCCCCCCTCAAAGACCAGGGTCATCTGAAACAACAGCAACCCTCAGGCCGGGAAAGACAGCCTCACCAGCTGGATACTGCTATCCAAGTCTCAGTGAAAGTCACTGCCCTCGGAGCTCCGGGAAGCCGCGGCCCCTTCCTCTTTAGAGAGCAGGGTCCTCTGAAACAACAGCAACCCTCAGGGCCGATAAAATAGCTTCACGGCCAGCTATTCTGAAGGCAACTTCCGGAAAGCAACCCGACCCAGTCCAGTTGAGGGGGCACCTTAGCAGCAGGGAAACAGAGAGAGTTGGGGGAGAGTGTGGCCCCCTGGTCCGACCCTTCCATTCCAGTTCCAGTGAAAGTCATTGCCTTAAGGCATACTCAGTTTAACCAAGGGAAAGCTCATAGAACTGACAATCTGCCCAGGACTAAAGCCTCTGAACACCAGACAGAGATAAGAAAAGCTAATCCTCCCCATTCAGAGATGGCAAACTCCACAGAAGCACAGAAGCCCCAAAATCCCAAGAAAAATAAAAAGAAAGGGGCGACTTTGGACACATTCTATGGAGCCAAAATACAAAATACAGAGGAGATAGAATACGATACACAAGAAAATGCTCCAAAACCTTCCAAAGGAAATGGAAACCATCCACAAACCCATGAAGAATTTGAATCAGAAATGACCAAAAAGATGGAAGCCTTCTGGGAGGAAAAGTGGGAAATAATGCAAAAGAAATTCACGCATCTACAAAACCGGTGTGACCAAACTGAAACAGAAAACCAGGCTTTAAAGGCCAGAATCAGGCAACTGGAAGACAACAATCGTGTAAAAGAGCAAGAATTAATAAAGCAAAGACAAAATACCAAGAAATTAGAAGAGAACATAAAATATATCACTGACAAGGTGACAGATCTGGAAAATAGAGAGAGAAGAGATAATTTAAGAATAATTTGACTTCCAGAAAAGCCAGAAATAAACACCAAACTCGACATCATGATACAAGATATAATCAAAGAAAATTGCCCAGAGATTCTAGAACAAGGGGGTAATACAGCCACTGACAGAGCTCACAGAACACCTTCTACACTAAACCCCCAAAAGACAACTCCCAGGAATGTAATTGCCAAATTCCAAAGCTCTCAAACAAAAGAAAAAATCCTACAGGAAGCCAGAAAAAGACAATTTAGATATAAAGGAATGCCAATCAGGGTCACACAAGACCTTGCAAGTTCTACTCTGAATGATCATAAAGCATGGAACATGATCTTCAGAAAGGCAAGAGAGCTGGGTCTCCAACCAAGAATCAGCTACCCAGCAAAACTGACTATATACTTCCAAGGGAAAGTATGGACATTCAACAAAATAGAAGATTTCCAACTTTTTGCAAAGAAAAGACCAGAGCTCTGTGGAAAGTTTGATACCGAAAAACAAAGAGCAAGGAATACCTGAAAAGGTAAATATTAAGGAAAGGGGAAAGGAGAAAAATGTTATCTTCTTCTTTTACTCAAACTCTCTTCTATAAGGACTACATTTATATCAATCTATGTATACTAACATGTGGGGAAAATGTAATGTATAAATAGGGGGTAAAGAAAGACCAAATAGAATAATCTTTCTCACACAAAGATTCACATGGGAAGGGGAGGGGAAGAAAACTCCTATAAGAAGGAGAGGAAGAGAGGGTATTTTACTTAAACCTTAATCTCAGGGAAATCAACTCTGAGAGGGAAAAACATCCAGATCCATTGGGATCTTGAATTCTATCTTACCCAACAAGGGTAGGGAGAAGGGAAAACCAAGGGGGGGGGGAGAGGGAAAACAAAAAAGGAGGGAAAGAGGGGGGGAGGGGGAGGGAACAAAAAGGGAGGGACTAAAAAGGGAAACATCAAGGGAGGGGACAAGGGGGACTGATTCAAAGTAAATCACTGGACTAAAAGGTTAGAATTAGGGAACGATATCAAAATGCCAGGGAGTCCACAAATGACAATCATAACTTTGAACATGATGGGATGAACTCACCCATAAAACATAGATTAATAGCAGAATGGATTAGAATCCAAAACCCTACCATATGTTATCTTCAAGAAACACACATGAGGCGGGTTGACACCCACAAGGTCAGAATTAAAGGATGGAGTAAGACCTTCTGGGCCTCAACTGGCAGAAAGAAGGCAGGAGTGGTAATCATGATATCTGATAAAGCCAAAGTAAAATAGACCTGATCAAAAGGGATAGGGAAGGTAATTATATTTTGTTAAAAGGGACTTTAGACAATGAGGAAATATCATTAATCAACATGTATGCACCAAATAATATAGCACCCAAATTTCTAATGGAGAAACTAGGAGAATTGAAGGAAGAAATAGACAGTAAAACCATATTAGTGGGAGACATAAACCAACCATTATCAAATTTAGATAAATCAAATCAAAAAATAAATAAGAAAGAGATAAAAGAAGTGAATGAAATCTTAGAAAAATTAGAATTAATAGACATATGGAGAAAAATAAATAGGAATAAAAAGGAATACACCTTTTTCTCAGCACCACATTGCACATTCACAAAAATTGACCATACATTAGGTCACAGAAACATAGCACACAAATGCAGAAAAGCAGAAATAATGAATGCAGCCTTCTCAGATCACAAGGCAATAAAAATAATGATTAGTAACAGTACATGGAAAACCAAATCTAAAACCAATTGGAAATTAAACAATATAATACTCCAAAATCATTTAGTTAAAGAAGAAATCATAGAAACAATTAATAATTTCATCGAGGAAAATGACAATGGCAAGACATCCTTTCAGACCTTTTGGGATACAGCCAAACCGGTAATCAGAGGTAAATTCATATCCCTGAATGCTTATATTAACAAACTAGGGAGAGCAGAGATCAATCAATTGGAAATGCAAATGAAAAAACTCAAAAACGATCAAATTAAAACCCCCCAGCAGAAAACCAAACTAGAAATCCTAAAAATTAAGGGAGAAATTAATAAAATCGAAAGTGATAGAACTATTGATTTAATAAATGAGACAAGAAGCTGGTACTTTGAAAAAACAAACAAAATAGACAAAGTACTGGTCAATCTAATTAAAAAAAAGGAAGGAAGAAAAGCAAATTAACAGCATTAAAGATGAAAAGGGGGACAGTACCTCCAATGAAGAGGAAATTAAGGCAATCATTAGAAATTACTTTGCCCAATTATATGGCAATAAATACACCAATTTAGGTGATATGGATGAATATATACAAAAATATAAACTGCCTTGACTAACAGAAGAAGAAATAGAATTCTTAAATAATCCCATATCAGAAAATGAAATCCAACAAGCCATCAAAGAACTTCCTAAGAAAAAATCCCCAGGGCCTGATGGATTCACCAGTGAATTCTATCAAACATTCAGAGAACAGTTAATCCCAATACTATACAAACTATTTGACATAATAAGCAAAGAGGGAGTTCTACCAAACTCCTTTTACGACACAAACATGGTACTGATTCCAAAACCAGGCAGGTCAAAAACAGAGAAAGAAAACTATAGACCAATCTCCCTAATGAATATAGATGCAAAAAATCTTAAATAGGATACTAGCAAAAAGACTCCAGCAAGTGATCAGAAGGATCATTCACCATGATCAAGTAGGATTTATACCAGGGATGCAGGGCTGGTTCAATATTAGGAAAACCATCCACATAATTGACCATATCAACAAGCAAACCAGCAAGAACCACATGATTATCTCAATAGATGCAGAAAAAGCCTTTGATAAAATACAACACCCATTCCTATTAAAAACATTAGAAAGCATAGAAATAGAAGGGTCATTCCTAAAAATAATGAACAGTATATATCTAAAACCATCAGCTAATATCATCTGCAATGGGGATAAACTAGACGCATTCCCAATAAGATCAGGAGTGAAACAAGGATGCCCATTATCACCTCTACTATTTGACATTGTACTAGAAACACTAGCAGTAGCAATTAGAGAAGAAAAAGAAATTGAAGGCATCAAAATAGGCAAGGAGGAGACCAAGTTATCACTCCTTGCAGATGACATGATGGTCTACTTAAAGAATCCTAGAGATTCAACCAAAAAGCTAATCGAAATAATCAACAACTTTAGCAAAGTTGCAGGATACAAAATAAACCCACATAATTCATCAGCTTTTCTATATATCTCCAACACAGCTCAGCAGCAAGAACTAGAAAGAGAAATCCCATTCAAAATCACCTTAGACAAAATAAAATACCTAGGAATCTACCTCCCGAGACAAACACAGGAACTATATGAACACAACTACAAAACACTCGCCACACAACTAAAACTAGACTTGAGCAATTGGAAAAACATTAACTGCTCATGGATAGGACAAGCCAATATAATAAAAATGACCATCCTACCCAAACTTATTTATCTATTTAGTGCCATACCCATGGAACTCCCAAAATACTTCTTCACTGATTTAGAAAAAAACATAACAAAGTTCATTTGGAAGAACAAAAGATCAAGGATATCCAGGGAAATAATGAAAAAAAAAACACATATGATGGGGGCCTTGCAGTCCCTGACCTTAAACTATATTACAAAACAGCAGTCATCAAAATAATTTGGTACTGGCTAAGAAACAGAAAGGAAGATCAGTGGAATAGACTGGGGGAAAACGACCTCAGCAAGACAGTATACGATAAACCCAAAGATCCCAGCTTTTGGGACAAAAATCCACTATTCGATAAAAACTGCTGGGAAAATTGGAAGACAGTGTGGGAGAGACTAGGAATAGATCAACACCTCACACCCTACACCAAGATAAATTCAAAATGGGTGAGTGACTTAAACATAAAGAAGGAAACCATAAGTAAATTGGGTAAACACAGAATAGTATATATGTCAGACCTTTGGGAGGGCAAAGACTTTAAAACCAAGCAAGACTTAGAAAGAGTCACAAAATGTAAAATAAATAATTTTGACTACATCAAATTAAAAAGCTTTTGCACAAACAAAACCAATGTAACTAAAATCGGAAGGGAAACAACAAACTGGGGAAAAATCTTCATAGAAACCTCTGACAAAGGTTTAATTACTCAAATTTATAAAGAGCTAAATCAACTGTACAAAAAATCAAGTCATTCTCCAATTGATAAATGGGCAAGGGACATGGATAGGCAGTTCTCAGATAAAGAAATCAAAACTATTAACAAGCACATGAAGCAGTGTTCTAAATCTCTTATAATCAGAGAGATGCAAATCAAAACAACTCTGAGGTATCACCTCACACCTAGCAGATTGGCTAACATAACAGCAAAGGAAAGTAATGAATGCTGGAGGGGATGTGGCAAAGTAGGGACATTAATTCATTGCTGGTGGAGTTGTGAACTGATCCAACCATTCTGGAGGGCAATTTGGAACTATGCCCAAACGGCGACAAAAGAATATCTACCCTTTGATCCAGCCATAGCACTGCTGGGTCTGTACCCCAAAGAGATAATGGACACAAAGACTTGTACAAAAATATTCATAGCTGCGCTCTTTGTGGTGGCCAAAAACTGGAAAACGAGGGGATGCCCATCAATTGGGGAATGGCTGAACAAACTGTGGTATCTGTTGGTGATGGAATACTATTGTGCTAAAAGGAATAATAAAGTGGAGGAGTTCCATGGAGACTGGAAAGACCTCCAGGAAGTGATGCAGAGCGAAAGGAGCAGAACCATGAGAACATTGTACACAGAGACTAATACACTGTGGTATAATCAAACGTAATGGACTTCTCCATTAATGGCGGTGTAATGTCCCTGAACAATTTGCAGGGATCTAGGAGAAAAAAACACTATTCATAAGCAAAGGATAAACTATGGGAGTGGAAACACCGAGAAAAAGCAACTGCCTGACTACAGCAGTTGAGGGGACATGACAGAGGAGAGACTCTAAATGAACACTCTAATGCACATATTATCAACATAGCAATGGGTTCAAATCAAGAAAACATGTAATGCCCAGTGGATTTACACGTCGGCCGGGGGGGGGGGGGGTTGGGGGGGATGAAAAGAAAATGATCTATGTCTTTAATGAATAATGCTTGGAAATGATCAAATAAAAAAAATACAAGAAAAAAAAAAGAATTCCATGAAAAGTAGAGTGGACCAAATGGAAAGGAGGATCAAAAGGACATGGAAGAAAGTTATTTTTTATTTTTATTTTTAGTTTAAACCCTTACTTTCTGTGTTGGAATCAATACTATGTATTGGTTCCAAGGCAGAATAGTGGTTAGGGCTAGGCAATGGGGGTCAAGTGACTTGCCCAGGGTCACACGTCTAAGAAGTATCTGAAGCCATATTTGAACCCAGGACCTCCCATCTCTAGGCCTGACTCTCAATTCATTGAGCCACCAAGCTGCCCCCTGAAAGTGATTTTTTTAATTAGAATTGTGAAAATAGAAGCTAATGATTTTACTGGACATCAAAAAACAATAAAACAAAATCAAAAGAATGAAAAAATAGAAGAAAATATGAAATATCTCATTGAAAAACAACCGACCTGGAAAATTGATCCAGGAGATACAATTTCAGAATTAGTGAACAACCTGAAAGTCATGATTAAAAAAAAAAAAGCCTATACATCATATTACAAGAAGTTATCAAAGAAAACTGCCCTGATATTCTTGAACAAGAGAGTAAAATAGAAAATGAAAGAAGCCACAGATCACCTCCTACAATAAATCCTCAAATGAAAACTCACAGGAAAGTTATAGCCAAATTTAAGAGCTCCCAGGCCAAGCATCCAGAAAGAAACAATTCAAATATAATAGAGTCCCAGTCAGGATAACTCAGGATCTGGCAGTTTCCACATTGAAGGACCAGAAGACTTGGAATATGATATTCCAGAAAGCAAGGGAACAGGGTTTTCAACCAAGAATCACCTATCCATCAAAACTGACTATATTTTTTTTTCAGGGGAAAACATGGCTACTTAATAAAAGAGAAGATTTCCAAGCATTCGTGAAAAAAAAAAAAAGACCAGGCTTAAACAGAAAATTTGATGTCCAAAATCAAGAGAAGAAAAAAAAAAGATAAAGAAAGAGGAAAACATTAAGGGTCTTGATAAGATCAAACTGTTTATATTCCTACATAGAAAGATGACATTTGTATCTCTTAAAAATTTTTAAATATCATAGTAGTTAGAAGTATACATCAACAAAATATGTGGTAGTAAGCTATTTAGGATGACATGCAAAAAATAATTGAAGAGTGAAAAAGAAGTTTACACTAAGAGAAAAGGGAAAAGAGAAGTAAAATGCTGTAAATCATATCATAAAGAGCCATGGGGAGGAATTATTATAGTGGAAGGGGGGATGAAGGTAGTGATGGGTAGTACTTAAACTTTACTCTCATTGTAATTGGCTGAGACAGGGAAGAAGAGACAGATTCATTGGGATTTGGAATCCTATCTTGCCCTTTAGAGAAGATAGAAGGGAAATTTTTTTAAAAGGGATGGTGGGGAGGGGAGTAATATAATGTAGAGGAAAGTTAGAGAGATGATTAAAAGATCATTTTTCTTCTTTCATCTAGTCTCCCAACTATTTACTAGCTTTTTTTCTTGACCAGATGGCCAATATTATACTTTGATAAACACCTGGTAGACATAAAAGTTTCACTTACTGGTCAGCAGAAAACAGCTTTCCTTGGTCTGAATTAACTATGGCAACCCCAGAGAGCTAATGTATTTCAAGTTAGGAAATGCAAAGGGGAAGTAATCTTTTTTTCCCAAAGATTAAAAGTAGAAAACAAAAAATCTTGGGTAACATTTTCAAGATGCTTCATACATACTTACATCTGTTTTTTCATCTCTACGCACACATTCCTGTCTACTCTTCATTCTCTGGAGTCCATCTGAGCAATTTTTGCCTAGAATTTTTTTCTGTTTTTAGAAAGACAACAAAATGATTACACAAGAACAAAAAATAGTTGGTAAAGTATATTTTTTAAAACACTTTATATTCCCTATATAACTTCTTACAGGATCCTCAGAAATTTGTTCAACGAAATACATTTGGGAATTCTAGAATAACAATATCCTTTCTCACCTCAGTTTGTTCTTAGTTTTTTATGGGGAAAAATAATTTTAAGTACAATAAGCATTCTAAGAGTCATCATTTAAAAAAATAAAATGCCAAAAGGTGGAGGTTTTACAATCTGGTAAATCATCACTCCTCTCTGCCACATACCCTTTCTCATCCTATTTCCTCCCCTACTATCTTCCATGGATATCATTCATGTTAATTCACACTGGATCTGTAGAATTCAAATTAAATAGAAATAATTTTTTTCAAATAAAAGTTACCAAGAATAATGTTTGCTCAGTGGTTTTCTGTATGTTTAAAAATGTCTGACCCAAAAGTTAGTTAAAATGGGAAGGGCTCTATTGAAGAGAATGGTTTTGGTGAGAGAATGGTATTTCATTTGAAGATTTGAAGGTATTTAGCTTCCTTTATTGAGACCTGCCTTGATTAAAGTGTTAACCTCTCAAAAAACTTGTTTGGTGTCCAAACAAATGTTTTCCACATTTAAACATATCACATTAGAGTACAATCTGAATACTCTATCTTGGAAGTTTTCCCAGAATCTCATATTCTGGCAAGAAGAACAGAACATGATTGATTGTCCGTAGCATATGAAATATGCCTAGTGGATGATGTTCCTTTTACAAAACCATTTTCCCACTTTTCTGCTCAGCTCTCTCTCTCTCCACTGTCTTCAACAATACCTGTCTGCCAAAAGATACATCTCTCTCTCTCTCTCTCTCTCTCTCTCTCTCTCTCTCTCTCTCTCTCTCTCTCTCTCTCTCTCTCTCTGTGTGTGTGTGTGTGTGTGTGTGTGTGTGTCTCTGTCTGTCTCTGTGTCTCTGTGTCTCTGTCTCTCTCTCTCTCTCTCTCTGTCTCTCTCTCTGTGTGTGTGTGTGTGTGTGTGTGTGTCTGTGTGTGTCTCTGTCTGTCTCTGTGTCTCTGTGTCTCTGTCTCTCTCTCTCTCTGTCTCTCTCTCTCTCTCTCTCTCTGTCTCTCTCTCTCTCTCTCTCTCTGTGTGTGTGTGTGTGTGTGTGTGTCTCTGTCTGTCTCTCTGTCTCTGTCTCTGTCTCTGTCTCTGTCTCTGTCTCTGTCTCTGTCTCTGTCTCTCTCTCTCTCTCTCTCTCTCTCTCTCTCTGTCTGTCTCTCTCTCCCCTAGCTTCAGGATAAAGGTATATTCAAAATTAGTACTTTATCTTAGCATTTTTTTTATAAAATCAAGTTCAAAATCAAGAAATAAGTGTATTGTAGATATATGGTATAGGTAGATAAGTAGGTAGATAGATAGATAGATTATAATATACTTTTGGGAGGACCAGAACTATAATTTTATCTATGGAATTGGTGTCCCAATTTTTTTGACTTAAATAATTTTTGAGTATATATCCCCAATAAGTATTTGTTGATATTGAAGATAAAATATATGCATGCACATATGCAATTGGATTTATAATTATATACATTACAAAATTTATAAAAAGATAGAAATTTTAAAAGAATGAGATAAAGATGAAGTAACATTTCATCATTTAGTCAATAAAGGATCAATGGAGCTTACTTAATAGGGCAATGCCATAGTTAAACATTCACTTTAGGAAAATCATTTTGACAGCTGTGTGAAGGATAGGTTGGAGTAGGAAGATTTGAGGGGGAGACCATTAGGAGGCCATTGCAACAGTTTGAGTGAGAGATGGTCAGGCCCTTAACTAGGGTGGTGGCAATGTGAGTACACAGAAAAGGAAATATGTACTAAATATAATGGAGGTCAAGGCTGGCAAATAGTTAGATTTTGGGGGTGAGGAATCGAAGGTGGCATCAAGTTTACGAAGCTGAGAAAAAGGAAAATGCCAATGGATACATTTCCATGATTGGTTTTCCTCCTCAATAAAAATCTTCAAATCCTCCCTCCACACAACTGCTTATTTAATATTCCTAAGACACCTCTAAACATTTCACTACCCACTCAAGAACTTCAGTGGCTCCCAATTTTTTCTAAAATAAAATATAAACTCTTCATCTTAGATGTTAAAGCCATGGATACTCTGTTGATATTTCCATATGTTGTTTTTTTCACAATATTCCCCTTCACACATATAGGTAGGCAATGGTAAAAAGACTCTGGTAGCAGCTATTTCATCAGAGGGTTCTCTAGCAAATTTTGGGTTCCTACATGCAGGTGGAGGCTTTAGTGAGTTAATTAGGACAATCAATCCCTCTTCTTCAGACCACCCTTAACTATGCAGCTTAAAGAGCCACTGAAGTCCCTAAGCAATTAGTTACAAATTAGAGAAATCTGTTAGCCATCTGGGATCAAGCAGCAATCACTAAATGAATGAATAGGTGTGACATAAGAGAGTTTTAGCTAGATTCAAAAAATATTGTTAATGCAGATGAAACTGAGGAGACCTTTTGTTCACTTTGTCCTTCCCTATAAAATTCTTTCAAAATGCCTTGCCCCCTACACCAGCTTCAGAGCACAGAGGGATTGCCACCTTCTTATTCCTCTCTTATTCCTTATTCCTGGGCACCTCTCAATGCAAACCAAAATCTCATTAGCTTTTCTGCCATGAAAGTGCACCGCTGAACCTGCCACTCACTAAAACCCCCAGATTTTTTTTAAACTGTCACCTTTCCATACCTTCCTATCTATTACTTATGAAGCTGATTTTTATATCCCAAATATGAGAATTTATCCCTATTAAATTTAATCTCATTTGATTCATCCCCATGTTCTAAATTGCCAAGATCTTTGTCATTGGGGGCAGCTGGGTTGCTCAGTGGATTGAGAGCCAGGCCTAGAGATGGGAGGTCCTAGGTTCAAATCTGGCCTCAGACACTTCCCAGCTGTGTGACCCTGGGCAAGTCACTTGACCCCCATTGCCCAGCCCTTACCACTCTTCTGCCTTGGAGCCAATATACTGTATTGACTCCAAGACAGAAGGTAAGGGTTTTGTTAAAAAAAAAAAAAAGATCTTTGTCATCAAGTAACTTAACTTTGGTTCATCTGCAAATTTGACTAGCCTTTCAGCTACACCTTTACACAAGTCATTGATTTTTTTTAATGTTATGCAGCATAGGACCAAACACAGATCCCTTGAATCCTCCACTGGAGACGATTTAAAAAGTTACTATTGAACCAATAACAACTACTCTTTTAGTATGGGCATTCAGTCAGTTCCAAATCTATCTATCATATCTTCTCTCCTTCCCTACATCTACATTTTGCTTTATCAAATGTTCCATTCAAAACTTGGTAAATTCTGTCTAAAACTTTCCCTGATCTAGTTGAATAATCCTGTCAAAAGGAAATAAGGTTAGTCTGGAATGACTTGCTCTTAATAAAGCCATACTGACTCTTTGTAATCATCATTTCCTTTTCTAAATGTTCACATAATATCTCTTCAATGAACTGTTCTATAATTTTCCTGATAATCAAAGCCAAACTCACTAACCTAAGGTTTTCAGATCCTATTCTCTTCACTGTTCTGAAAAAGGAACTAAGCAATGGCAGACAAATATATATATATATATATATATATATATATATATATATATATATATATATATATATATATATATATATATATATATATATAATGAAGTGGTTTCTATAGCACTTATCGCTACAATAATGACAAACATGCCATATTTTATTGGAAGTTATTTTACTGAAACATAGAGAAAGACTATTATTGTTATTTGTTATTTGTTCCATAGAGTATATTTGTATGAGTTAATAGCCTTGTAAATCAGAAATATCAAGATGATAACAAGCTTAATACAGAAGAAATTGTTTAGGAGAATTGATTACCTTTCTTCTCTTATCATTTTCAGAACAGTATCAAAGACATTAAAATTTCAATAACTTTTCCTTTAATGCCTTCTTCAAAAATCTCATTTTAGTACCCCAGGGATATTAGGAGAATATGAGAAGCTAAAGCTATAAATACCAATCACTTTCCTTAGTTCCCAAGTTATTACTGATGCTGATCTCTTTAAATTAAAACAAACATATATAGGGAACCGAACTGTTGGGAGAGGGAGAATATACATCAGGTAATTTCAGAAAAAATATTCATTTTTAATAAACTGTATACTCCCCCCTTTATTTTTTTGCTCTAGTCAGCTCTTAATTCTTCATCTCCATGTACAGTGTAAGATTTTTTGCTTGTTTTATTTTTCTATTTCATTTTTCAGTTACTAATTAAAGTAGAGAGAATAGAGCCCTATAAGCACTGAAACAAAAGGCGAATCTTAAGCTACTAAAATGTTTACCCCAGAGTTGGACTACAGAGACTTTCCAATAAAAGATTCAGAACAATTTATTTTGCTCCCTGGTCCTTATATGAACTTCTTTAAAATATTATTAAGTTTGAGGCCATTTGATATTATAAACATTTTTTTTTGGTCTGGCCTGGGATTTTGTCCATATCAGATACTCCCAACATAGAAATTCCCTCCACTGTTACAGCTTAGCATCTCAACTGAAAGAGTTGCCTAAGGTCATGGAATGGTTAAGTGGCTTGACTGACTTGATCCTGCTAGTATATTTACGAAACAATACTTGAACCCACTACACCATGCTGCCTCATATAAAAACAGTGAAGTTGTTGCTTTATCCCAAAGTTATATAAGCATTTCTAAAATCATTTTCAATAAAGACCAAGTTATCTTGAATGCTTATTTCGTGTTTATGATATATGGATTAGTATATGAGACATAGATCAAAATTATCCAAAAGTGAATGAATCCTTTGTACTTCCCTTTCCTCCCTCCTCACCATCCCAAGACAGAAGGAGTAGACTACCCAAGGGAAGACATAATCTCTGAAAGGACATATACAAAGGTCACAGAGGATGGACAGCCATGAATGACTTGCATTCTGCTTCATAGGAGGAAACATAACAGTTGATATAAGAGAATTTCAGTGGATTTTATCAATTCAGTGGTTTTAAGGACTTTCCATTTTAAAGCTTTATTTTTTCCTTGAATATTGTTACTTTACTTCAAGTATTCCTATTCTTTAAAAATAATATAAAAAATAATCAAAAGTTTCACTCTACTACCCTTCCAAAAAACTCACCTGCTCAGGAACATTAACTCTATTCATATAGCCAGAAGAGGTGTTCTTTAGGTCAGAGTGATCTAACCACTGGGGGTTCAAGTGAGCTAAGATAGGATGACTGTACTACGTGCACAGAAACTAAACAGAGTATGGAGTAAAAATATTTTAAGGACACACTGAAGCATGGCTTAAAGAAATGTGACATAATTACAGACTCATGAGAAGCTGCAAGGGCAGATAAATGAGCCTGATGCACCACAAGCAGACGGAAGGGCTCTTTTTTGACCCAAAGCATTCCACAAACAAGAAGGGGAAGAAAAATTGCAAATAGCTTCAGGCATTGACAATAGCATTTTTTGACAGAAACAAATGCTAAATGAGCTAATCATATAATGGTCTCTTAATAGATAGTTTCACTGATAGATTAATTTATTTTAATGCATTAGTATTTTTAAGCCCAAATGAAAGCCATATATACTATATTGATCCAATTATACACCATACTCCTAAAGTAACATTGCTTTGAAAGAAAAACATATAGGGTATACATTGAAAAAATACATTAAAATGAATCTATACTTAAAATACATTGTATGTGTTTTTAATATATTTGTATTAAAAAAACTCATTCATTTTTATAATCATTTCTTTCTTCACCTTCATCATCACTTTCAAAGTCATTCTTTTTTTTCTGATCTTCCACAGTATGTCATCTTCCCTATGATCCATTACATTTGAAAAGTCACATTTAGGGAAGTCATGGATAATACATTCAGAAGTTTTTTTTTTCTTATGTTGTTAGAAAAAAAAATATCAACTATACCAAAATATTGCAGAGTGAGTTCTCAATGTGCCATCTTAAATCATGGATTCTTTATCTATAGAACTTTGAGCATGATACACCATACTCAAGTTTTCTATAAGCCAGATTTGTGGGGGAGGGAGAGAAAAAGTATAACCCATATTTTATTTTTGTTATTGTCATTTAAGTCCTGTTTTGCTTTTTATGACTACATTTGGAGTTATCTTGGAAAAGATGCTAGAGTGATTTGCCATTTCCTTTTCCAGCTCACTTTATAGATGAGGAAAATGAGGCAGAGTTAAGTGACTTTCCCAGGGTCACGCAGAAAATAAGTATCTGAGACCAGATTTGGACTCAGGAAATAAGTCTTCCTGAATCTCAGCCTGGCACTCTATCCATTGTGCCACCTAACTACTGTGAAAAGGAAAACTGAATCAAGCTTCTGGCCTTTCTGCCACTGAGGTGGTATCAACAGCAGTTGAAATGTTGGAGTGAAGATATTGACAATAATGACAGTTGGTGGGGGGAGGGGCAACTTGGAGAGTGGCAGTTGCTCTCAAGTGGTGACACTCTTTCCTGGCCCTCAAACTAGAAGGAATGCTCTCTCTCCCTGTCTTTAGATAGAAGTATCTCTATTCCTGGATATTTTCCCAACTGTGTGCACTACCTGGATTCCAATGATTATGTCATCAAACAAAAGGATTTTAGTGGAGCAGTTTGAACCTTTTCTTCTTCTTGCAGTCTTCTGCTTTGAATTTAAGAAAGCTAGCATAGATTAGCACAGACAGGAATAAAAGAAACCTTTCACAAGCCTGCGAGGCCTGGCCTCAGCTCAAAAGCTGAGAGAGACTCAAACCCAATCTGAGGAAAAGTATTGGGCAATCCTTATTTCCCTTGACCCTGAAACCCTTCCAATCCAAACTTGTTATTAAATTCATCTTGAGTTAAATAACCCACATTCAGATAAGAGAACTATCATTTCAGGGGGACAAAGAGGGAGCAGAACCTAAGGACAGTCATTCAAACATAAATGGTCCTTATCGGACCCCTACCAGGTGACCTTGGTTGGGGGAGGAAGGGGGGAGGCTTATCTCTCAGGGGGGGGTATACTTACCTCCTCTGGGGTATCTTCATCATCAATCAATATAGAAGACATCCCCTCAGGTTTTCATAGTTGGTCCATTTCTCGGGAACCCCATTTTTCAAAGATAGCCTTTCAGCAGGGGTATTTCCTTTTACCTCACCAGCATCCATATTCCTTCTATCCCTTCAACTCTTCCATTCCCTGTTACAAACTGTTCCTTACCCCCTGTACTTCTTCAATCCTCAACAATTCCTTAAAAATTACACTACCCCATATGTATGTATATATATATATGTTATATATATATGTATATATACTGCACATATTATAAACACATATATAGTCAAAAAGTAAGAAGTTAACATTGAAAAAAAAATAAATTTGAACTCATGTATGTGGCTACTCATTATATTGGTGTTCAGAATCCATCCATGCCTTCTCATTTTCTGTGACACATCCTTGTCTTCCAATTTGTCTTCCACAAGCAGTTGACCCAAGAGGTCAAGAACCTTTTCCAAACTTCATGTATAGTAATACCAATGCAGCATACAGCTAGTCATTGTTTATTCTTTATTCTTTCTATATATCTCACCCACCTTCTTCATTTTTCATACTATATAATATAGAAAATTAAGAAAATAAATTCCAGAAACCTTCATATTTATTTGCCTATCATTGATATACATACCTATGTATGTGTATTGAATTGTATATGTGTGTCTATGTGGATAGATATGTATATACATGTGTATATTTATGTCTATCTATATCTATGTACGTAAAGTTGATTTAAAAAGCAATTGGTGAAGTGTGCATTTGTCTCATATTGACATGCATCCAAGTATGATCTTTCATTGAGAGACAACCCTACTGATGCCTTAGGAACACATTGGTTTCTGTTTTGAGTTGTTTTTGAGTAGTGATAAATGAACTTCTGAAGTTTCATCCATGAATCTCATTGAGTCTCCTTTTTGACCAACAATTTGAATTTGTGGAGTGTTTAGGCAGAAGATTTTAGAGTGCTCTTAATTATCAAAAATAGAGCCTGACAAAAAAAAACAAAAAACAAAAAAACTCCAGGTGTTAACACTCATATTTTCCCAATATTACTCTATAAAAACATAATCTTACAAAAATCAAAATTGTGGGTGACCCAAAGTGCCATGGAAAGAGGTATAAGCACCAAGCTTAAATAGGCTATGTTGCTTGTACAATGGTTTTCGCACCAGGAATGGCAGAAATGTTATAACCTGGGAAATGATAAATTAGAAAACCAGGTGAAAGCGTACCATTCTTTACTTTATGCTTCCTTGAATTTTTCTCTCAGGAAAGCAACATGAATCTTCTTTCACAGCATGATGAACATGGAAATATGTATTATATAATACATGTACAACCTATACCATAATAACTTGCCATCTAGTGGAAGGCAAAGAGGGGAAAGGAGGGAGGGAGAGAACATGAGTTGCAAAATGTTAGAAAACAATTGTTAAAAATTGTATTGAAATGTAATCTGGAAAAAAATTAAAAAAGAAAAAAACAAGGTGAGGTGCTCATGGATTAAAGGAAAGAATAATAGTGTGTCCTTCTTAATGGCCCTAGGGCTATGCCACTATCCACAAAAAAAACGACTAGATATTTCATTGATTAGAGTAACAACTTGAATTCAAATATCACCTTAGACACTAGCTATATTACCCTGAGCAGGTCACTTCACCTCTATCTTCCTCAGTTTCCTCTTCTATAAAATGAGAATAATAACTCCTACTTTTCAGGCTTGTGAAAATAAAACAAAGTATTCATGAAGCAATATGCAAACCTTAAGGCATTATATAAGTGCTAGTTATTATTGTTATCTAGAGTTAGTCCTCAAACAAATTGGATAGATTCTCTCTGGGGGATTTTGATGACATATAACAAGAATTACAAAAAATTAAAAGACAATCTACACTATTGGAGTAAGTGTCCACATCAATAAGACCATTTATTATATTAATTATTAGGGTATTAGAATAGGGGGAGCATCACCATCTGTGCCTCTCAATAAAGAAAATCTAACTGGTTCTTGTGGGAGAAGTTATATCCATGGTTTTATTAGCACTCTAATCAACAACAGTCCCCAATATGAAATAGAACCAGTCATAAATGTATTGTAGCATTCAGATTTTATCCAATAAATAATGAGGCCATTTCTCCTAGAATAACATATTTTATTAATAGGAGCATGCAATTCCCATGAACAAAGAATGAATTTTTTTTGCCAGCTTTCTTCTGTGGAAAAAAGGTCTAGTGAGTTCTTCCTCTTGCTTAAAAAGGGAGTTGTATTCCCTTTCTGGCTACCCAGACAACTCAACCTTTGAACTTCCCCTGAAAATCCCCATTGGTGGACATTTTGAAAGAGAAGGTGAACTTAGAGGACTCATTATGTCACCACAAGGGAGGTCTGCCTTAGGAAGGAAGCTGCCAGCATCCCTTCTGCCACCCCCCATGTGGATGGCCCAGTACTCTCAAAAAGCTGAGAGTTCACCATGATTTGTCCTGCTCTTAATCATTTTATCCTTTTAAGATCTTAACAAGAGAAGGAAGTTTCCAACCCAGATTGATAGCCAAGGGGAGGGGTGGGGCTGGGGATAGGGGGATTTAGGAGTAGCCTCAAGTTTGCCAGCAAGCTGTTTCAGCCTGACTCGAAGAAGCTAAAGGGGAAAATTATTTCACATAATATCATAATTGAATACTAATTTTTATTCATTAATAATTAATTATTAAAGTATATATTTATATTTTAATTTAATTACATATTGATATAATGTAAATGTGACATATTATAAGTAATATAAATAAATGTAATATAATATGTTATAATATATGTATAATTATGCAAAATTTAAGTTAACTTTAAATAAATTATATAAAATAAATATGAATAAATTATATATTTATGTAATATATAATTTATAAATTAGATTTAAAATAATTAATTAATGATTAAAGTCAATTAATTAATTAATTAATTCAATATTAATTTTTCACACTATATTATGTTTTTCTACTTATGTGGCTGACTTCTAGAGGTCTTATCCTATTTCCTTCCTACACTCATTCCTGGTCTTCCTGCCTGGTGTCCCCCAACTCCAGGCCATCCTTTGTTAAGGTGATCTTCCTAAAGGACAGGTCTGATCAAGCTACACCCTTCAATTAACTCTAGGGACTCCCTATCACCTCTGGGATCAAATATAAAATGGTCTGTTTGGCTTTGAGGGCCTTCCACAACCTAGCCCCTCCTACCTCTCCTTTATTATACATCCTACATTCTATGATCCAGTGATACTGGCCTTCTTGCTCTTCTTTCACACAACTCTCCATCTTCTGGCTCTAACCATTTTCACTGCATGTATCCTTTGCCCAGAGCAGTCAGCTGAAGCAGTGGATAGAGCACCAGACCTGGAGTCAGGAAGACCTGATTTCAAATTCTGCCTTAGACACCTGCTATGTGACCCTGAGCAAGTCAATTAACACTGTTTGCCTAGGTTGTCTCTTTTATAAAATGAGCCAGAGAAGGAAATGGCAATCCACTCCTGTATCTTTGCCAAGAAAACCTCAAATGGAGTCATGAAGAGTCAGACACAGAACAACAAAGCCCTTTGCCTGAACTTTCTTCCTCCTCACCTCTTTCTCATACCTTTCCTGTCTTCCTTTATTTATTAGCTAAAATCCCACTTTGTACAAGAAACCTTTCCTGATCCCCCATTCTTTTTATTTAAAAAAAAAAATTTTAAACCCTTACCTTCCATCTTGGAGTCAATACTGTGTATTGGCTCCAAGGCAGAAGAGTGGTAAGGGCTAGGCAATGGGGGTTAAGTGACTTGCCCAGGGTCACACAGCTGGGCTGATCCCCCTTAATGCTGGTGCCTCCCCTTTATTGATGTTCTCCAACTTATCCTGTATATATCTTGTATGTACATAATTGTTTGCATGTTGTCTTCCTTACTAGATTGTAAGCTTTTTGAGAGCAGGAATTGTACTTTACCTTTCTTTGTAAACCTAGCTCTTAGTGCAGTGCCTAGCATATAGTAGGTGCTTAATAAATGCTAGCTGACTGACTCATATTAAAAAAAAAAAATTTTACTTCCCCTTATCACTGTTTAAAATTCAACAATTGTTATCATTTGACAAATCAAACAGAAAATTTATCCCTCCGCTAGCCTTAACACATTATTCATCATCACATGACACTTCAGTGTGAATGAATTTTTGGTTCTTTTTGGAGAACAGTGTAAGAATTTAAATTTAGGTTTTATGCTAAATATGAAAGTTCTAAAGTAATGTTATGGTCGCCGATTTAAAAATATTACAGCTTAAGTCATAATTACTTTTAGCAGCTTTTTTTACAAAAAGGTGGAGTGAAAGTGGAAAAATGTAGATAGAGACAGAAAGTATTGCCTAGTTACAAAATACCCTGAGTTAAATCCTAATGTCTCTAGACTGAAAAAGCGAATCCAAAAGTGAATCTCACCAGAATTCAAAGTCCTAATTAGGAAGCCAAAATGTGAAGAGCTAGGAGACACTGAAGAATTTTCTGAGAACCTTCAATGCATACAAGGCTAAGACTGCCAAGAATCTCCCCAGAACTCACACACACTGAAGGAAGTGTCCCATTTAAGCACCAATGAAAAGAGCAGGTCTCCTCACCGAAGAACCAAGGAAGTAATCACTCCATTCATCACCACAAGATCCAAGGAAAGAGTTTACTCCTCCAATCTGGTTCACCTATACAGAGTTGGAGACTGAATTCCTGAGCTGGCCTTTTTAAAGTAGTTTTCTCGATGTCACTTCCTGTTGCTCCCCCACTTTACAGGAACCAATCGCATTCTTTCAATTTTCCTAGCACTGCCCAGGGACGGGGCAGTGGCCTCTAGAGTTGCCACCCACTCTAGCAAGTGACTTGTGAATTCTCATACTTAGTAACTGGTAAGGTATGAAGTAGGGGTACTTACGTTTTTTGATTGATTAACTTAAAAGTTTCTGATTGATAGACAAAGAGAGATTCGCTCTTTACAACAGGTTTTGATGGAACAATAAGAAAGAATAAGGATGCTAAGGAACCAGCATCAATAAAAGGAAAGCAAGCTTCATAGTTCACAATCTTGCCAAGGCCCTTTCCCACACATCTGTATTGATTTACAATCTTGAACCCTAGAGACTATATTTCCCACAATCCTCTTTCCCTTTTCCTGCTTGTGTGTCTCCTGGATTGGGGTTTTGAGTTTCCATTTCTGCCCACTCGGGCTCTCTGACTTGTACCAGCATGAAGGAGGGAGAATTTATTTTTTGCCTTTCTCTTTTTTTTATTTATCTGGTTGTTTTTAATTTCTCTCTCCTCTAAGGGGATTTTAATAAATAGTATTAAAATAATACTTGAAGTATTGAATATTAATTTTAATCTTTACACATCTTTGAAGAAAGACATTATTGGAAAGTGAAAAAAAACAATGGGCATCATATCAAAATATCCAATTTGCACTCCATTTTGTTTTTTGCTCTGGGCCTTAATTTTCTCATCTGTAAAATTAAAGAATTGGACTAGATCTTTAAAGCTGTAATCCTTATTACCTAAGGTTCTAATTTTCACTGTACCAATAAATAGCTATATAATCATCAACAATATATTTCTCTGAGCTTTAGTTTTCTCACCTACAAAATTATCATATGGACTAGTACATTTTGAAAATTCCTTTCAACTTTAATAGTGTTATTCACTAACAGTGGGACCTTGGATGAATATCTTAATCTCTAGCCTTAGTTTCCTCCTCTATAAAATGATTGAGTTGGGGCAGCTCGGTAGCTCAGTGGATTGAGAGCCAGGCCTAGAGATGGGTCCTAGGTTCAAATCTGGCCTCAGACACTTCCCAGCTGTGTGAGCCTGGGCAAGTCACCCCCATTGCCTAGCCCTTACCACTCTTCTGCCTTGGAGCCTGTGGGTTTTTAAATTAATAATCAATAACTATTATATTTTATAAAGTTTTATTAATAATAACTAAAACAAAAGAACTGCCTGACTTCAGCCTGGTTGCAGGTTCAAAAAAGAGAGGAGGAGGGGTTACAGCCACTTAAATACAATAACGCAAAATGTGGGGACACAGGAAAAATGGAATTTGGGGAAATTCTAAGGGACTTCTGGGGGATGAAGTCCAAAGGCTCAAAATCTCCATTTATACAAGCCAATACACAGTATCGACTCCAAGTCAGAAGGTAAGGGGTTAAAAATAAACAAATAGAACAATAAAATAATTGCATTAACCAATTTGATCTCTAAAGACTCTCCTAGTTCTACTATTCTATGACTGTGACTATGGTGATTCCTAGTGTTTAATATAGTCTTTTCTGACTTCATCATAATGTGTATTCAACTCCAACATACTGTCAATGAGAGATAGAAGGGTAGAATAGATAGAGAGCTCAGAGACATAACTCTGTGGGTTCAAGTCCTATCTGTGGCACAGTGGCAGAGGCTAAGCTTATACTTAATCTCTTAACATCCTAGATAGATCTTAACAACTAAGATAGTAATGCTTAACCTACTGTCTGTGGACTTTTATTTAATACTTTACTAAGTGTATTTAAATATAATTGATTTCCATTTTGCTTACATGTAGGTTATTTTATGCATTTAAAAACATTATTCTGAGAGGGGGTCTAGAAACTTCATGTGTTTGACCAAAGGAGTCAAGGAAGAAAAAGTGAGGAATTCATATTCTAAGTCACGAAGCAGTTGCAAATCCATAGAAAGAACTTCCTCACTGAGGATTTCCCAAAAGATCAAATTTCCATGCCAGTCTTTAGTACTATCCAAATAGAAAGCATTCCAGCAAAACCAAATTAATTCCCCTACAGCAAATGAACTAAGTGCACAGATGGAAAGACTTTGCCATATAATGATTAAATAAACTAGAGATGTTTATCCATCAAAAACTCAAAGAGTACGTAATAACTACATTCAAGTATTTAAAGTCATCATGTGCAAGAGAGATTAGGCCTGTTTTGCTTCATCATAGAAAGCAGAAGTAGAAGAAATGGGTGGAAGCTGCAGAGGGGTAAACTTTAACTCCTTGCAGTAACAATCAGAGATATCCAGATATTCCAACAAACTGCCTCAAGACAGGATGCTCATTCTGTTGAGTATATGATAGGAGAAATTCTTGATCAGGCTCTCGCTGAACTAGGTAATCTCTCTGGAAATTCTAAGACTTGGGATTAGAAGAAGCAACGATGTACACTGAAAATTTCAAGTTTGGGAATACTGAGATACCTACTAATCCAGAAAGGAATCTAAGGCATAGGATATCAATCACAATTACTTAACGATATGGATTATAAACCATGAAATTTTACATTTTAATCTGCTGTCATTTTATTTGCACTGTTGAAGGGTGTCTTTCACACAAAATCATGAAGTTTATGTGTAAATAGTCACAAAGTGTCAAGAGGAAAACAAGGGCTGATTATGGAGGAAAGGAAAAAAAACAAACAACTTGAAAACCAATTCAGGGAAACAATTTATTCCTGTCACATATAGAAAAAGATGTGCTCTGTAAAAAGTCAAATTATTGTTCATGTTGAAATAAGTTTATTGATTGAGCAAAGAATAGGTCTACAGATAAATTGTTTCTACATTAGTCAATAAGTGTAAATGAAAATGAATGCCTTTCAGATTTTACTAGACCCAATGCCTTGCATCAACTGCTTTAGATAGTTTTGTTTTCCCTCTTCTTTATAAAACCATAAAATCTTAAAGTCAAAAGTACTAACATTGTGAATTAACTGTCTAGGCTGAACCCTCATTTTGTAGATTTTATATTTGAGGAATCTGAGGCCCAGACAGGATAAGTGCCCTTTTCAAATCACATAGGAACTAATGGAAAAAAATTGAAAATGAGTGCTTTATTCACTGTCTTCTTGACTTTTCCTTCCCTCTTTCACAATTCTTATTTTTAGTCTACTCTCAACAGAGAGAATAAAGCATAAACATCAAGCAAATGTTCCTGATCATTGTTATTTCCACTAAGCAAACTTCACTCATTGATTATAAGAAAAGATAATTTTGAATTTCACTCAGGATGTATGATCAGCATAATTAGTAGTATTGATTGTCACTTGATTAAAACAGCTTTTCAAATTCAGTATCTCAGTGAAAATGTTCTAAAGAACAACAAAAAGAATTTTTAAAAACTATCTGCAAGGAGAAAATACAAGGAAAGAGAGAAACCAGTTTCTAATTCTTTGACCATTCTCTGATAATAATATTGACTTGTTATTGCCTTGGGCATAACTTATTTTGACATTCACACATACTTTTTCATTTTTTTAATTAAAATCTTCTTTTCTCCTCTTTGGTGGTTCATTTTCTTTATCTCCCCTCTACAATTTTGTATATCTATATCTATCTATTCCTCCATCTCTCTCTCCACTTTCTCTTTCCTTTGCAAAATATAGTACAATATAGAAAAGCCCAAACTAGACAATTCCTTGTTTCAAGTCAAAAGATATTTAAACATATGGGAAATACAAGAGATATAATAACTATAAAGACTAATAGTAAAGATATTCAGAGACACTAAGCTTATAAAATGAGAATAAGTAATAATTTTACATAAATTCAAATATTCTACAAATGTGGAAGTTTATTAAGTAGAGTGACCAACATCCACTTAAAATTATATTTCTACTTTCTGATCAGAAGATTAACCTTTATTTTATTTTCTAGGAAGTACTTCTCTTAAAAAAAATTTTTAAGTTCAAAAAAAACCACACAGGTGACCTCAATTCAATAAAACATTTTTAAAACCCAAATTTTCAAATGAAACCAATTGGAGAAGTAGATCTGGAGTAAGGAAAAACTGGGTTTGAATTTTGCTTCAAAAACTAGCTGTGTAATCCAAAGCAGGTCCCTGAATTTCTGCTAAGTTTAGTTTCCTAATCTGTACAATGAGTCCAATAATAGGACCTACATCACTGAGTTATTTATGTGAGTTAAGTGAGATAATGTATGCATATTTCTCTGCAAAAACTTAAAGCTCTAGATGAATGTTGGCTATTATTATTACCAACGATTCTTCTTTTTATAAATGAATTTAAAGGTATCTATGAAATGATGAATGTTCCTATTTTATTTAGAATAGTTTTTTGTTTTGTTTTGTTTTTATGTAACCCAGTCTCATGGGCCCCCAAAGGCCTGAACTCACATAGTAGATCTAGACATACTGATCCAAAAAAGGGTCACTTTTTCTCTTACTTATTATGCCCCCAATTAGAGTATACCTCAAGAAAATTTCCAAATATATTCTATAGTATTGTTTTAAACCTTATCTTCTTTCTTGGAATTTGATACTAAGTATTGATTCTAAGAAATAAAAGCAGCAAGGGCTAGGCTATTGGGATTAAATGACTTGCCCAGAGTTAGACAACGAGAAAGTATCTGAGGCCATATTGTGATAGAGGAATGATCCAGAGACTTTGAGGGACAGAGCAGAGGACACGCGGAGGTTTGCACCCACAGCAGGGGATGGTGAAGGAGGTTTGGAATTTTGAGAGAAGAGGAGAATCGAGGGGAAGACAGTTGATCTCTCTCTTGCCTGAGGAAACCAAAGGTGACAGGTTGATCAGAGATTTCTCTCCTGAGCCATACCAAATCCTTCATGGATCCTAATCACCATTTCTCTTCCCTCCCCTTCAAATACACCAAGAGTTGTGGCAGAACCTGAGAAGAATAAGAACAGCATCAGATCTCACACAGCTCCTGTGACAGGCTGAGTCTGGACATTGGCTCTGCTGTGCTAAGACATGGGGTCACCAAACCCTGAGCCTCTTAGAGATCAGGTTGACAAGGCTGGGTCTCTCAACTTGGGGGGGGAGGGGGGGAGAGAAAGATATTTTTAGATAGGTAGGGACTTTCCTTACCCTCTTTCCTATAAACTCCAACCTGCAGATATCTTGTTTATCTTACCCCTAAACACCATTTGTTAGACTAAAGTGAGAGTTATCTTAAATTGACTTCTTTGTCATATTGAGGGGAGAGAGAGCTGATTTCTCTCTCTTTCCCCAAGGGAAGAGGTTCACCCATTGTAATCAGTTATTAGAGGGAGTAAAGGCAGGGTTAGTGGAGAGATATATTTGAAGAAGACTGAAGGGAGGAATAATCCATCTCACCCTCCTTCTACTTTCTGGGACCATCTACTCTTTCTCCATTATACCCAAACCAACCTTCTAATACAATATTTGAACCTAGGTCCTCCTGACTCCAGGCCAGGTGCTCTATACACTGTGCTACCTAGCACTTAATGTTTTGAAGCATATTTCAAAGGGACTCACTGGGGAAGTTTCTGGTGTTACAGGGACCCATTGACATTTTTTTTTTCAGTATTTCTAATTGGACTCTCTTTGTACTTCATCATATCTCTACAGAAATTGTGGGTGCCCTCTGTGTTGCAGGGATACAGTTCATCTAGCACAATTTCTCCCCTTAAAGAGAGAGAATGATTTCCAATCAATCCATATCCCCTGTCTCTGGTGTGAGTCTAATGTGGAAGAAACACATCCAAGTTTGTTTCAGGGTCTCACCCCAAGAATGGGAGATTCACACTCTATTCAATCCAGAAGTAAGAAAAAGAATTTTATTTGAAGAAGTGGCTCATGGTAGTATAATAACCTAATAGCTGGTAGAAATGTTTTAGGGCTAATCAGGTAGTCTTAGACAAGCTCAGGAGCTAGTAAAGTAGCCTCTTCAAAGCTGATAGTATGGAGTACCAGCTCCCACTGTAGAGTGGTAGCTTCCCCTGTTTCCTGTAAATCAGCTGTATTATTTATAGTGAAAATGTGTTTGGGACTGAAGAACAGAGAATACTGAAGGTTTTGTAATAGGGAATGAAGGAGTTGAAGAGAGAGAGGGAATATGGCTGCCAGTGAGGTAAAAGGAGATACCCCTGGTGAGAGGCTATCTTTGAAAAATGGGGTTCCTGAGAAATGGGCCACTTATGATAGCCTGAGGGGATGTCTTCTCTGTGGATTGATGTTGAAGACACCCCAGAGCAGATAAGCACAGACCCTCCTGAGGGACAAGCCTCCCCCAGACCAAGGTCTCCCAACAGGGTTCCAAAGAGGACAGTTTATATTTGAATGACTGTCCTGAGGTTCATCTCCCTCTATGTCCCCTGAAATGATAGACCTCTTATCTGACTATGGTAAAAAAATTTAATAACAAGTTTGAATTGGGGAGGTATCAGGGAAGAGGGAAGAGGGATTTCCCTAGATTAGTTGAAGTCTCTCTCAACTTTTGAGCTGAGGCCAGACCTTGCAGGCTGGTGGAGGGTTTCTTTTATTCCTTTCTATGCTAAACTATGCTATCTTTTTTAAGTTCAAAGTCTTAGCAGTAAAAGGCAAGAGGAAGAAAAGTTCTGAGCAGATTGGGCTTGTCTCTTCGGGCTGATGCCCCTAAAGACTGGCTTTACATTTCAAACTGCTTCCCTTAAGTCCTTTTGTCCAATGACATGATCACAGGAACTCAAGTAGAGTACACAGTTGGGAAAATCAGGAATAGAAGCACTTCTATCCAGAGAAAGGTAGAGAGGCTCCTTCCAGTTCCAGGGCCAGGAGGTGAGTGCTCATCACAAGACCAACTGCCACTCCCAGTTGCCCCTCCCTCCATCAACTGTCATTCTTGTCAATATCTTCTCTCTAACATTCCAAGTACTATTTGTTCCACCTGATTGGCAGAAAGTCCAAAACTTGCTCTAGTTTCTCTTTCCACACAGCCAAGGTGCTTTTGACACATTTATTTATATTTCCAATTCTATAAAGTTTCCTTGTGACTTGGGGAGACTTGGGCATTGTCCCTTTAGGTATCTTCTCCAAGGCTTTCTACTAAAGAATGTCAGCAAAGTCACACAGTGACAGCTTCCACACCCTGTGGATCAGGGTTGGCATATTTACCAGGGTCTGTGAGCTTGTCAATTCCAAATTCAGGTGGAGGTATGTTTTGGGGCTTGTTGCCATGGGGAATAAGGAGTGTGAATCTTAAAACTGCTCAGACTCTACTTCAGAAGATTTGATTAAGCTATTCCCCATTTTTAACTGTATAGAACCTGACAACAGGCTAGAAATACTGCAAACATAACATGCCTCCCTTCCTCCCTTAAAACAGGATGTCTTCCCTAACTAGTTCCAGGTGTAGGTTGTAAAACCCCCTCTCCCTGACACCAAATGTACTTACATTCCTCTTAGGTTGTAAATCCCCCTCTGACACCAAATGTGCCTGCATTCCTCCTACCCTTTTGTCCTCCTAGCCACAGTATATATATATATATATATATATATATATATATACCATGCTTTTGCTTCAATAAACGACTCCTCTTTGCATACCATGTGAGAGCTGTCCGTACCTTCTTTGTCTCTTCCCCTTTCCTTCTCTCTCTCCCCCTCCCCTCTCAGGGGTCGCAAGGGGCTGGTCCCTAGCATCTGGCGCTCCAACGTGGGGCCCGAGCGACCACCGGACAACTGAGGAAAAGTTCGGCGCCGAAACCGAGGCTACAGTAACGGGTAGGGATCGGACGATCCCGAGGAACGGTAAGTTGTCCCATTCATATCTCCCTCTCAAACCCCATTGTGTGAATGGTTGAATGTATGTGTGTTTTGATGGCAACGGAATAACAGTCCCCTTATATATACGAGTAATAGGGCGCCCCTTTGGGGAACCTGGCCGGGGCTTATACGGCACGCCTACGCTCAAATATAAGGGACCCCTCTTTGACCAAAGGGGAGAGGCCAATTCGTGGAGAGTTGATCTCGCGGTTCGACTGCCGTTGACCTGTTTCTGAGTGTTGACCTGGGATTACTGCGGTTTCGACCCTGCGCGAGCACGGCGGCCAGGAAACCAGGGAAGCGAGTCTTGTGTGTGACTGAAAATGGGGAAAACACTATCTAAGGAAGCTCTGTTTATAAAAGAATTAAAAGAAAGAATTAAAGAGCGCAATGTAGAAGTTAAGAAAAGAGATCTGTTGCGCTTCTTCTCCTTTATTGAACAACGCTGCCCGTGGCTCATTCTCCATGGCCCTGGCATTCACCCCCTAACTTGGGATAAGGTTGGCCGAGACCTTAATGATTTTGCACGCTCAGGTCAGCCCATCCCTGAGGATTTCTTTACCTTTTATGGCCTGATTCAGGACATCCTTAAAGAGGCTGATTCCAGCGCACAGGTCTCCCACCTCCTCAGCCTTGCTGAGGACGCTATTGAGGAAAGTAAAAAACAGACTGAAGAAACCCCTGAATTAGACAACATGGATAAAAAATACAAAACCCCGTCTCAAGAAACCCCTGAATTAGACGAACCTATTAACACCCCCTCACACTTACCAGAACCACTGCCTCCCTCCCACAGACCCGCTCTCTATCCTGTCCTTTACGATAGCAATACACCAGAGACCCTCAATCCCGCATACCAGACTGAACTGGATGAGGTGGCAGCCAGATACCACCCTCCAGACTTCCTTAAAAACAAACCCCCTCCCTACAATCCGCTTTACCCTTCCTCGATTTTACCAACTCTTCCCAATACAAATGACCTAAAGATAGCCACTGCTCAATTAACTAAGCAAATCACTGATCTCAAACAATTTATAGACTTACAACATGAGATCGGCCACTTAACAAGCCAATTACATGACCTTCAGGTCGCCACCATGAAACCAATCTCACATTCAAAAAAACCTAAAAACAACCCCTCCAAACTACAAAAGCCCCTCCTGGCCCTCCCGGTAGTTACCAGGCGTAGGACTACCACCGGTACCACCCCGGAGGATGTAGACATAGAGGAGATCCCTGACGAACTGTCCCAACCCTACCAAAATTCACCCCCCGTTTCCTCTGAATCTGACAGAGAGGAGGGGGATGAAGAAGCGAATCAAGGGGTCCATACCACCGATACAATCCGGCCCCATGCCCACCCATTTAAAAGACTTAAATTCAAACAGATTAAGGACCTCCATTCAGCAGTAAAAAACTATGGCCTTAATGCTCCCTTTACCCTTTCTATCTTGGAAAGTCTCGGGGGAGATGGGCACTTACTCCCCTCAGAATGGACTAAGGTTACACAATCTGTCTTGTCTAGAGGCCAGTTTTTAACCTGGAAGGCAGAGTTTCAGGAAAGGGTAGAAAATCAAGCAAAATCAAATCTCACAAACCCCCAAACAGCCAATTGGACAGTAGACAAACTCATCGGTCGTGGTCGTTATGCCCCTGACACCGTGCAATTGAGATTGCCTCCTGGCCTCCTCATGCAAACTGCCCACGCAGCCTTAGCCGCATGGCGCGCTGTCCCTGCCTCCGGGGCCATCACCGCCCCGATCTCTAAAATCCTCCAGGGACCAAACGAGCCCTATGCTCAATTTGTAGCCAGACTCTTAGAGACAACAGAAAGGGTCTTGGGACAGGACGGTACCGATAACCCAGTGGTTAGACACCTGGCCATTGAAAACGCCAACCCTGCCTGTAAGGCCGCCCTTAGAGCAAAATCTAGAGAGCTTGATCTGAACGGCATGATCCGCTTATGTAATGATATTGACTCTTATGACCACAGAATTAACAAATCTATCTCCTTAGCTATTGGAGCAGCCATTCAAGCCACCCGACAGAACGCTCCCCGTAATTGCTTTAAGTGCGGCATGCCCGGACATTTTGCTCGTGAATGTCCCTCCAATCAGATTGCTCGTGAATGTCCCTCCAATCAGACTGCTCGTGAATGTCCCTCCAATCAGGCTGCCCCTAGTTTACCTTTCAGCCCCTCGGGTGTGCCTTCGAGACTGCCCCCAAGTGTCTGTCCGAAATGTAGGAAAGGGCGTCACTGGGCCAGCGACTGCCGCTCCAAAACTACCTCAAATGGACAAAATATTCCACCTGTCCAGGGAAACGGGATGCGGGGCTCCCTCGGGAGCCCCTTCCCCTCACCCTTGCTCGAGCCACAACAGGCAGCGCAGGCTTGGACCTCTGTTCCTCCTCCACCAGAATATTAACCCCTGAGGATGGCCCTGAGGTCATTTCCACCGGTGTCACTGGTCCACCACCCCCTGGTATGTTCTTCTTAATCATCGGAAGGGCACTCACTACTCTACAGGGAGTTGTGGTCCACCCCACATTAGTGGACAATGACTATACAGGAGAAATAAAGCTCATTGTTGAGTCTCCCCATGGCCCGGTTACTATCCCTGCTGGCCACCGACTAGCCCAAGCCCTCCCCCTTCCCATGGTGGGTGACTTCCCTACCATTGAACAGACAAGGGGCCCTTCGTCCCCAGGATCGTCAAACATCTATTGGGTACAACAAATCACTGAGTCCCGTCCCACCCTCCAGTTGTCTCTTGACGGGAAAAAATTTATCGGACTACTTGACACCGGGGCTGATTCCACGGTCATTTCCCACAAACACTGGCCTTGTGCCTGGCCCCTTCAGCCCTCTACCACTCATTTGTCCGGCATAGGGCAAGTCAATCACACACTTCAGAGTTCAAAGTTCCTTACTTGGAGAGATGCTGAGGGTAACACCGGCACGACTCGACCCTATGTAGTCAAAGGGCTCCCCGTTAACCTCTGGGGCAGAGATATTCTCGCTCAAATGCGACTCCTCATGGTGAGCCCCAGCGACCCTGTCACACAAATGATGCTTAAATCTGGCTTCCTCCCAGGAAAAGGGCTTGGCAAAAATGAACAGGGCAATCCTCAACCTATCTCCCTTACACCCAATAGAGATAAAGCAGGCTTTGGGTCACAAAATTTTTCATAAAGGCCACTGGTCCTCCTGCACCCCAGGCAGATAAGATAACTTGGAAGTCTGATTCCCCTGTCTGGGTCGACCAGTGGCCCCTCACCTCTGAAAAGGTCCAGGCCGCCATCATGCTGGTGCAGGAGCAAATCTCTTTGGGCCACCTCGAGCCCTCCACCTCACCATGGAACACACCTATTTTTGTTATCAAAAAGAAGGCTGGAGGGTGGAGACTACTACAAGATCTACGGGAAGTTAATAAAACCATGATTCCCATGGGCGCCTTACAACCCGGACTCCCATCACCTACAGCTATCCCTAAGGGATTTCACAAAATAGTTATAGATATAAAGGACTGTTTTTTCTCCATTCCCCTCCACCCTCAGGATTGCCCTCGATTCGCCTTCTCTATCCCCATAGTCAATCAAATTGGCCCCAATCCCCGATTTCAATGGTTAGTCCTGCCTCAAGGAATGGCCAATTCTCCTACCCTATGTCAAAAGTATGTTGCTCAGACGATAGATCCCATCAGGCTTCGATTCCCTTCCGCATATATTATCCATTATATGGATGATCTTCTCATAGCAGCTCCCTCCCCTCAACTGACCCAGACCATCGCTCAAACCATTACTTCAGCCCTACAGGACAGAGGCTTTAAAATTGCCCCCGATAAGGTACAGGTCCAATATCCCTTTTCTTTTCTCGGATTCCGTCTCGAGACTGATCATCTCTTTACACACAAAGTCACGCTTAATCGTTCCACCCTAAAAACACTTAACGATTTTCAAAAACTTCTAGGGGATATTAATTGGCTTCGTCCTTATCTCGCCCTTGCAAAAGCAGACCTCCGCCCCCTAGAAGATATTCTATGCGGAGATACCGACCCCTCTTCATCACGATCACTAACACCTGAAGGAGAAATCTCCTTACAAAAAGTTGAACAGGCAATTGCCAAACAGAACATCGGTTACTTCTCCCCTAAGGATCCCCTCTATTTAATCATCTTTTCCACCGAATTCTCTCCCACAGGTCTCCTATGGCAGGACCCTTCTCCCCTCATTTGGCTACACCTTCCCCTAGCCTCTAGGAAGATCCTGATCCCCTACCCTGACCTGGTTGCTCAGCTTATTATGATGGGTGTCTGCCTGGCCACTCGCCACTTCGGCCGCCAGCCCGATCATATTGTTTCCCCGTATAATAAAGAGCAACTACGATGGCTGCAAACACAGAATGATAATTGGGCCGTCCTTATCTCATCCTATGAAGGCACTATTGACAATCACATGCCCAGTAATAAACTCTTACAATTCTTTACCCTTACCCCCTTCACCTTAACCCGTATTACGCAGTCATCCCCCATTCCCGGAGCGCCCACGATTTTCGTGGACGGCTCGAAAACAGGCCTCGCGGCCATTGTTATGCATGATTATCCCCATACTGTCCACACTCCTTATCAATCCGCACAACTGGTTGAACTCTATGCAGCACTCACTGTTTTTATCTCTCTGCCTGAATCCCCCTTCAATCTATACTCTGACAGTCGATATGTCGTTCAGTCCCTACTACGGCTTGAGGCTACTCCTGTTATTCAACCCACAACAGCCACCTTTTCCTTATTCACCAAAATACAGCAAGCTATCAGAGCACGGTCCCACCCCTTCTTTATAGGTCACATACCTGCTCATTCAGGTCTCCCAGGCCCCTTGGCATTAGGAAACGACCTTGCAGATCAATATACCCGCTTGGCCGCTCTGGCTGTACCTACAATCCCTTCGCTAGACCCTATTTCCCTTGCTACTGAGGCCCACAAACTGCACCACCTTAACGCCCATACTCTTCGCTTAGCCTACAAAATCACTAGAGAGCAAGCCAGAGCTATAGTGAAAAGCTGCAAAAATTGCCTTACGCTGTTACCTGAACCTCACTTTGGAGTCAACCCTCGTGGCCTCCTCCCTGGCCACCTGTGGCAGATGGACGTTACTCATGTTCCCTCCTTTGCTAAATTGAAATATGTTCATGTTTCCATTGACACCTTCAGTGGGTTTCTTTTTGCCTCGGTACAATCTGGCGAGGCCACCAAACATGTCATCAAACATATGTTTCTCGCCATGTCAGTCATGGGAAGACCATTGACCCTTAAGACAGACAATGGTCCTGGCTACGCAAGCCGTTCCTTTAAACAGTTCTGTGCTCAATTAGGCATAAAACATATTACTGGCATCCCCTACAATCTCCAAGGGCAAGGTATTGTAGAAAGAGCAAACCAAACACTGAAAAATACCATTTTCAAACTAAAAACTCAGGAGACCCTCTACCCCTTGTGTGGCAACCAAACCACCTTGCTGGCACATGCCCTTTTTGCCCTTAACTTCCTCACCCTGGATACGGAGGGCCGCTCTGCCGCGGACCGTTTTTGGCACCCACACACCACCTCTAACCTCGCTCAGGTCCTATGGCGTGATCCCCTCACGGGCCGTTGGAACGGCCCTGACTCTGTTCTGACCTGGGGCAAAGGCTCAGCCTGCATTTTCGACAAAAGGGAGCAGTCTGCTCGCTGGATCCCCTCACGTCTAACAAAACCCTTCAGCCCAGATAATCATATTCCCCCAGGGTCTACCCCTGAGAAAAATCTCCCCTCTTGTCTTACAGGTAATGCGTGAAACCCATGATCCATCCTGCCTTGTACTGCGAACACTGTTGGCTGCCTCCTTGTTCTTCGCGATCCTCGGCCTTCTTGCTGCCCTGATAGAATCCATCCACATCACCCTCTACATTCGCAGTCTGAAGGACCCTTGAACATTCGCGACCATTATGGGCCTTCAAATTTTATTGTTTCTTTCCCTACTCACCCCCCCTATGAGTGCACAACACCACTCCCACCATCCATGGAAATGGACCCTTAGCAGCTGGGACAGTAGCTCTATTATCCAGACTACAACCACCTCTGGAGCACCCAGCTTCACCTTTCTCCCCTGCAAAATTATTCAACAGGACGGACCATGCCTACCGGAAAAACGCGGAGCCCCTACATCACACTTCACGTATAATGATTATTACATTTGCCCTTCTTCCAATCCTGGAAAGCATTATTGTAATCGCCCAAATGTATACTATTGCTCCTATTGGGGATGTGAGACTCGCTCTACCGGATGGACTCCCCCCAAATTAGACTCCTTCCTTTCCTTTCATTGGGGACCCTCGGGTTGTAAGCCCCGATCACAGCTCGGGCGCTTTATCGCGGAGGGTTCTAAAGGACTATGGATTGACTGTTCATATCTCAACCTTACAGTACTACAACCCACCGATGACAGCTGGCTCCTAGGAAGAACTTGGGGTCTCCGCTCCTACCAACCAGGAGATGACCCCGGAGGACTGTTTTTCATCAAGAAAGAACTCCCTCAGGAAACCCCCCCCTCCATTCAGGGCCCAAACAAGGCCCTCCGACCCGCTAAACCCCGACTCCCACCTCACCCCCCCACACCGACATCCGCTCCCCAACTTAGACCGTCTCCCTCGTCCCCCCGTCTCCTTCCCTTCACCCCCTCCTCCTCCCCTGTTACCCCCTATCCCTAAGGAGAAACCGATAATCCCTTACCCGTACCTCCCTCTCCTGCAAGCGTCTTTTTCCGCGCTTAATCATTCCTTCCCAAACTTCACGACCAATTGCTGGCTTTGTTTAGTCGCGTCCCCGCCCTATCTTGAAGCTTATGCCCTAACCGATAATAATCTTACGTGCTCTAAGGTTGACAACCCCTCTGCTTGTCACTGGGATAATGATGATCCCTCCCTTACTATACCTATCATCGGAGGCAACGGCACTTGCATTGGCAAAAATGCTACACTTAATCCTTATTGTGCTGTGTCCTTCGTGACTAGGAATGACTGCAAATTTTATATTCCCCCTGGTAATACCCGTTGGCTTTGCGCGAAAGCAGGCCTTCAAGCCTGTTGGGCTTCCACCGCCCCAGAGGACGTGTGCATTCTGGTCACCATTGTACCACGTGTCACCTTTAGGCCCGACCAGGACTTCCTCCCCCTGTGGGAACGACTCCAAAACCCCAGATGGAGAAGAGAACCGGTAACCCTCGCCGTTACGATAGCCGCTCTTCTTGGCGCCGCCGGTGCAGGGACCGGCATAGCCGCTCTAACTTCCCAACACATATCCCACAATCATTTACGGGCAGCAGTAGATGAAGACATTGCCCGCTTAGAATCCACCATAAATTTCTTGGAAAAGTCCCATGCTTCCCTTGCTGAAGTAGCCTTACAAAATAGACGAGGATTAGACCTCCTCTTCCTCCGCGAAGGGGGACTCTGTGCCGCCCTCGGAGAAGAATGTTGCTTCTATGCTAACCACTCTGGCGTCATTAGGGACTCTCTAGCCCAACTCAGGAAAGAGCTTGAACAGAGGCGCAAAGATAGGGAAACAAACGGCCCTTGGTATGCACAGTTTCTGCCTAGTTCTCCATGGTTCTCTGCAATCCTCTCTACCCTCCTTACCCCCCTCATAGTCTTTATCCTTGCTTTGACTTTTGGCCCTTGGATTTTCAAAACTATCACACGGCTGGTCACTCGCTCCATTGAATCATCCTTGAAGGCCTTCCCTATGGTACAGTACCACCGCCTAGAGACGGTTGGCCACACCTCCCCCTCCACTGAGCAATACAACCAACTCCACTTCTCGGGACGGTAATCCAACGACGGGAATATTGTGGGTCCCTTGCCCTTGCGTGGAGGCTATTAGGGAAATACCCCGCATAGCCTAAGACAGGAGCCGCCTCCGAAAGGGTTCTTCAAGACGGGCTTAAGACCATGTTGTGATAGTTCTGCAAATCCATTTTTCTCTCAGAACCCCTCTCCCTCTTTTGAAAAGAAAAGGGAGGAATTGTATAGAACCTGACAACAGGCTAGAAATACTGCAAACATAACATGCCTCCCTTCCTCCCTTAAAACAGGATGTCTTCCCTAACTAGTTCCAGGTGTAGGTTGTAAAACCCCCTCTCCCTGACACCAAATGTACTTACATTCCTCTTAGGTTGTAAATCCCCCTCTGACACCAAATGTGCCTGCATTCCTCCTACCCTTTTGTCCTCCTAGCCACAGTATATATATATATATATATATACACCATGCTTTTGCTTCAATAAACGACTCCTCTTTGCATACCATGTGAGAGCTGTCCGTACCTTCTTTGTCTCTTCCCCTTTCCTTCTCTCTCTCCCCCTCCCCTCTCAGGGGTCGCAAGGGGCTGGTCCCTAGCATTTAACAATGGAGGTACTTGGTCAGGAATGTATTGAGAATTTTAAAATTACTACACCATATTCAGACAGTGCTTTAGGGGAAGATAAAGTTGAAAACTTCTGATTGAACAATGAAAAGTCCCTAACTCATACCTTATAGTAAAGCTAGAAACTTAAGCTAGGTCTATTTTTAGATCTAATACAAAAAGGTGCTCAGTACCTATAGAGGTTAAATTAGTACCTAAAAGGTCAAGCAACTTACAAAAGGCAAGATTAACAAAAGAGGTGTGAAGTACTAAGTAGATTTAATCTAACCAGAGAAGGTGAGAACAAAAGAAGATGAGAACTAAGAATGGGCAGTCCTGGAAAAAAGTGTCTACTGTGATTGGTAGACATGAAAATTTAGAGGAAGTGACATAAGAGAAAATTTCTTTAAAAGGAAGTTGGAGTTTAGTTTTTGCATTGGAAGTTAGTTGGAGTTGGAGTTCGGAGGTTTGGAGCTTGCTTGAAGTCGGTCTTGTGGTGAGTGATAAAGACTGACTCACTCTCCCTTAGGCTCAGGCCTAGACCAAATGGTCTAGGCCCTTTCTACTATTCTCTCTCTCTCTCTCTCTCTCTCTCTCTCTCTCTCTCTCTCTCTCTCTCTCTCTCTCTCTCTCTCTCTTTCTCTCTCTCCTTCCCTTAATTCCTTCATTTATATTAATTAAAATCTCCATAAAACCCAGCTGACTTGGGTATTTTCATATTTGGGAATTTTCCCATGGCGACCACTTATTTTTAGATTTTAAATCAAGACACTAAAAATTATATTTACAGTTTGGCTGAAACTTTTACAGTTTTGGCAATTCACAGTCTTGGCAAACCACATTTTCATGGTTACAGGAGCATGTGCCAGTTTAGGGAATTCTTCTGGAATGCCAGAGTTCTATGTTCCCCCATTGTCCACTTTATCGTCACCTTGTCAATGTAGGAAAGGTCTTGCTGCCATTCTAGAATGAGAACATGGTGGGGGAGATGTGGTACATTGGAAGACCACTATAGGTAATTAATTATGTCTTGCAGTTCTAAGAACAATATGAATAATTAATAAAACATATTAGGCACAAAGCTGATGCCCAGTATAGAATATTACAGATCCAGTACACAGAATGAGCAATTGATCAATCCGTAATTCATGCTTGACTAATACTAAAACTATGGGTTTTGCAGTTGATGCTTAACAGTGCTAACTAGTGAGAAATGCAAGATTTTAAGGTATGAAAGTCCCATTCCTATTATTGCCCCTAACTGCCCACTGTCTGTCAACATCAAGACCTATTAAGCCAAGAATTTCCTTTTGTGGGAAAGGATAAGCTTGACTTTCTTTTTCATTTTCTTTATCATCTTTGGGATAAATAGAATTGAAAATTTTTATTTAATTGATTTAGAATAATTTTCCATGGTTACATGATTCATGTTCTTTCCCTCCCTTCCTCCTATCCCCTCCCATAGCCAATGTGCAATTCCACTGGCTTTTACTTGTATACATCCCCAATCATATCCCCATCAACCCATGCGATGAAGCAGTTGTTTTTCTTCTGTATTTCTACTCTTTTGGGATAAATAGAAATCTTTTCTAGTCCTCCTCAATCTTAGTGTCCCCTCTCTGAAACTACTCTCAACTGAGCCTTTATAAATCCTGTTTGTACCTGATTGTTTGGCACATAGTTACCCTCATTAGATAATGAGCTCCTTGAGAACAGGAACTTTTATCTTTAAATCCCTATTACTTGCCACAGTGCTTGCCACATAGGAAGGCATGTATTAAATGCTAGTAGACTGACAGACTGACAGAATAGGCTTTCATGTGCACTGAAATAAGGGGTGATTTGTGAGAATTTTTCAAAGTATTATATTTCTTAAACTGTATAATCATGTAAAAATTAAATTATATCTCTACTAATAAAAATATTATATTTTATGAGGTTTATTAAGGATCATTAAAAGTCAAGGAATAAAGATACAAAATAAAAACCACGTGCCCATGGCTGATTAGCCCATTCAAAATCCCCACGCTTAGCTTACCACTAACTTCCTACATCATTACAATGGAAGAGTGAGAGCATGCCATTACTGCCAGTTAAATACCAATTGTGATCTCACCTACATGGAGACTGGAGTGAGATTATAGGGAATTCTAGGAAATACCAAGGACTTCTGGGGATTGAAGTCTAGGGTTCAAAATCTCCATTTTTACAATCACATTTAGGAAAGGAGTGGGAATCCAGTTGGGGTAGGAGAGATGAACATAATCCCGAGGCCCACTAGCCAGAGTAGGTCTGAACTCTCATGAAAAAAAATGTTAATTTCCAAATTATTTAAGTACTTTGATGATATCCTTTAGTAGAAAGCCTCGGAGAAGACACCAAAAAGGACAATGCCCAAGTCTCCCCAAGTCACTAGGAAACTATACAGAATTGGAAATATAAATAAATGTGTCAAAAGCACTTTGGCTGATTTATATGAAACATCAAATGTTTAACTGGGAGTATTTCAGAGGGATAAAGAAGATATTTCCCTGAGCCCAGTTGATAAAATCTCTGGAGCAGCGGATAATGCAAAGTATAAAGACGCATCTACACCATGTTATCTTCCCTTTAAAAGTGTGAAGATTTTCTGATTGAACTGGAAGGGCAGCTTGCCAATGGCTTCACAAAGAATGGTCCTGCTCCTGGCAGCCTTTAAAAAATTAAAGTCTGAAGAAGTAGGAAAAAGGGATGCCAAGACAGTGATACAGAGACAGAAACAAAAGGGGGAAAAAAGCAGCACCAAGGAGCATAACCCCAGGCAGCATGTGAAAAAGTCAACTATGACTCAGTAGATTAAGAGCCAGACCTGGAGTTAAGGGGTCCTGGGTTCAAAACTAACTTTAGATACCTCCTAGCTATGTGACCTTTGGCAAGTCGTTTAACCCCATATTTCTAGCCTTGTATGCCCTTAATGCCCTATGATCTCACCTGAGTCCTCACCTGGGCCGAGAACACAATTTGTATTTAAATTGACTGTACCGCCTCCTTGGTCTCTCAGCTTCCGCTTCTAGGCACACGGGTCTCTCAAGACGTAGAGTAAGTGAAATTGAACGGGCTTATCAGCCCTAGAAATGTGGTTTATTGATTTGTATCTTTGGTTTCTAATAATCTCTAATAAAGCTCTAAAAACATAATACTTTCAGTAGAGAAACGAATTTAATTGTTACACTATGCAGAAAAAAGTAACCCAGGAAAACAATTTTTACTTCTACAATGTTATTTATATTAATATATATTTTTATAATAGTAGAATGTAAAATCACAGAACTATTGCAACTGATCACCCCCCATCCAAATCCACATCATATTAACTAGATCTCAAGGAACAATGATTCCAATGTAGCTTTAGAAAGATTAACACCCCCCTAATAAAAAGGAGATAGAGGACGGATAGTTGTTCTCAGAACATGTGATAATTGGATTTAATTTTTACAGAGATACTTCTGTAACAGACACTAGTTCCCAGAGCAGTAGCTGACAGGAGCTATAAACCATTGGATTTATTGAAGGAAATTGAAAATAGTTTACCTCCAAATGGGGAGTATGAAAAGGCTGAAATTCAAGGGTAGAATCAAAAGGGCTTAAATTAAATTCATTCAATCATCAACATATTAACAAAGGTGCCTAGGACTAATGACTGAACCCTTCAAATGACATAAACAGAGAGGTTGATGATGGCAATTCAAAACCAGGTCATTTTCACCCCAAAATTACCGAACGGTTATCTTTAACGAGTCAGATTTACGGATCAATACAGATTATGGGAGGAAAAGGTCGAATTTGTATGACTTTCCAGGCGTCCCAAAGTCTTGGGGAAGTGTGCCTCTCTAAGACACTGGGACACCTTGTATTGCCAAGGTTGTATAATGTGTATCTGCAGACTATCTCACAATTCATAGCCTGCTGGCAAAAACCATTATCACAAGCCCTCTGCCAAAAGCTAACAATAGTCAATGAAGAGCTGATAAATAATCGTTATTAAATGCTAATATGTTCCAGCCAGTGTGTAATCCCTGGGGCTACAAAGAGAGGCGAAAGGTAGTCCCTGCCTTCCAGAGACTCTAAGCTTTAGCAAATAACAAGGGAGCAAAAATGGGCAAACTGCTCCATCCGGGATGAACGGAAAATCATCGGAGTGGAAAGATGAGACTTAAGAAGGGCTGGAGAGGCTTTCAGCGAGAAGCAAGGCTTGTAATTAGGGCTCAGAGAAGCCAAGGAAGGCAATGGGAGAACCTTTGAGGCGCAGGAGACCGAGAAAATGCCTGGAGGTAAGAGATGTAGCATCTTGCTCATGGACACTGGCAAATCCCAGAGGGACAAAAACAGCCACCTAAATACCCTTAAGAATTCAGCAAATATAGGGGGCAGCTGGGTAGCTCAGTGGATGGAGAACCAGGCCTATAGACGGGAGGTCCTGGGTTCAAATCTGGCCTCAGACACTTCCCAGCTGTGTGACCCTGGGCAAGTCACTTGACCCCCATTGCCTAGCCCTTAGCACTCCTTCTGCCTTGGAATGAATACACAGTATTGACTCCAAGATGGAAGGTGAGGGTTTAAAAAAAAAGAATTCAGCAAATAATCTGTGTTTAGATCAGAGCACTATCACAGACCAACTGAGCCCTCAACCAACTGTATATAACATTGAACATTAAAAATCTAAGAATGGTATTTTAATAAAGATTTCCTCATTGGATATTCATAATCTCCGAGCTATATGAAATGAAAAGTTTTCAAAATATAGAGAACTAGCAAAAAATGGCAACTGTGAGAATGAAAGGAGAGCCACATTCTCTGTTTCACCCTTTCTGCTTCTGGACCTGGTCTGGTGCATCCAAGGGCTTGTATTGAAGTCCCAGCGCTCCTCTGATGCACGTGAGCAACCCATAGAAAATCCAACGTAAAAGAATAAGAGGAAGATAATGACTATTTTATCAGAATCCCTTTAAAACGAGCAGAGCAAAGCTGTCATCACCACCACCATCAGAGCTCACGTTGGATAGACCCTGAAATCTGGTAGATCGCTGTGTGTACATTATGCCTGTTGAGCTTCTTAATATCTCTGTGATTTCAGAACTATTGTGACTATAATCCTCATTGTGCAAAATAAATTCAGATATATTAAGTAACGTGTTCATGGTCATATAGCAAGTAAGTGGCAGCGGCAGGATCTGAATCAAGCTATTTCCAAACACTAGTTTAAAAGCAAATTTAGAATAATAAAATATTATAACCTTGAAGGATCTAAGAGGTCTGCAGATGACATGCATACAACATACTACATACTATGCAAATACAATGTACCACATACATACTACAAACATAATGTGTTATATGTGTCACATAGTGCGCACATACTACATGCAACATGCATGTTGTTTACATACAGCATGCACTGCAAGATGCACACTACATACATACTAAATACTACATACCCACAGCACAAAACATATGACACACTATAATACAACATACATACAGCATGCTACATACCACACAGGCAACATACAGGTTACACTACATACACAAAACATAATGATATACTACATAAACACTACATACTGCATGCACACAACACATAATACAAACATACAACATGGTATGCAGTCTAAATGCATACTACACACTATGTGCATGCTACATGCTAAAACTACTTGTGCAACACATAACACGCATATAACATACATGCTATATACATGCAACATACATGGGAGGATACCTATTACATACATGCATGCTGCATGTGACATGCACACAACATAAAACAGGTAATACTCTACAACACATCATACCTACAGCATGCTACATGAAACATACAAAGTGTTATACCATGTACAGACTATGCATGACATGCATACTACATCATGCTATATACTGCATACATGCTACATACAATGTACTAATAAATACGCACAACATACATACAACATAGTGCACACAACATACACACTGAATACAACATATATGCCATATGCATGCAACATACCTCATACTCTATACATGCAACATACATGAAATATACTATATTATGTGTGCTGCCTACTACATACAGCATGCATATGGCATACATGCAACTGTATGTATACTACATACACAGTACATGCAACCTGCATGTGACATGCATGCTGCTTGCACATTACATGTCCATTACACTGCATACATACAACCTACTGCAACATAAAACATACTACACACCATGTACATGTGACATGGATACTACATGTATGCAACACACATAAAACACGCTACATACACAATATTATGTGCTACATGCATACACCATACAAATAGTATACGTGCAAAATGCATGTAACATACCACACTACATGCTGTGCCCTGTGTATACACAACATGTGTAAAGCATACAATATGCTACATGCAAAATATATGCTACATACATATGATGTGAATGCTACATACTACATGCCTATGTATGTATATGCAATGTATGCACACAACATGCATGCAACACACATAACATATTTCATACTCCACATCACATGACATCACACGGTATGACATGATATCACATGCTATGGCATGATATGACAACACATTATATGACATGACATCGGGTTATATGACATCCCATTATATCACATGATACAACAGCACATGATATGACATGTTATGACATCTCATGGCATCACATGATATGATATTACTTTATTTCACATGATATGACATCACATGGCAACTCATAATATTATATGGCATCACATGATATGGCATGACATCACATGATGTGACATGATATGACATGATAGGATAACACTTTATGTGCTATAACATGATTTCAAATGGCATCACATTATATAACATGACATAATGTGGTATCACATGACATGATGTGATATGACATCACATGATATAACATCATATGACATGTTATGTCACGTGCAATTACATGGCATGGTATGACATCACATGCTATGACATGATTTGATGTGATATGGCACACCTGTTGTGGCATGACATTGCATCTAATGCTATTATGTCACATGATGTGACCTGGTGTGACATCATGTGATATCACATGACATCACATGATAGCGCATTATAACACATAACATGTGATGTGATATTGTGTGACATCACATATTATATATTACTTCACATGACATCACATGATATGTCGTGACATCACAAGATATCACATGATATGGAGAGGTGTCATTATATCATGTGATATCACATGACATGTTGTGACATCACATGATATGACATGACAGCAAATGGCATGACATCCCATGATTGATGTTACATCACATGGTCTCATTACATGACTTCACATGATATGACATCACATGGGTTTGTATACTATGGCATGATATGACGTCACATGATCTCTCATGATGTGGCATCACATAATATTAATCCCATGCCATGGCTTGATGTGACATCACATGGCACGGCATGATATGACATTGCATGACATGACATCACTTGGTATATGGTGTGGTGTGATATGATGTGGTATGACATGATATCACATGATATCTTATGATGTGGCATGACACCACATGATGTGTCATAGCTTGAAATCCCATTATATTACATGACATCACATGATCTGTCATGGTGTGATATGACATGATATAACATGGCATTTCATGATATGACATAACATCACATCAACATGACATCACATTTTGTGACATGATGTCACATGATTGGTGTGACATCATAGGACATCACATGGTATTGTATAATGTCACATGATATGGCATTACATGGAATGATATGCTGTGATATTATGTCATATGACATGGCATGATGTGGCATGACATCACATTATTTGATATTACATGATATGACATGATGAGGCATCACATGACATCACATTATAACACATGGCATGATGTTATTTTATATCAAATGACATCACATGATATGACATGGCATGATGTGACATGACATGACATCACATTGTGTTGCATGCTGTCACATGATATGGCATGCTGTGATAAGACATCACATGATATGACATGATATCCCATTATATATGATGTCATGTGGTATCACATGATATCACATGACATGGCATCACATGACATGGCATTGTATTACATCACATGATGTGGCATGATATGTCATAACATCACATATGATGTGACATCAAATGAGATTACATCATATGGTGTGGCATGACACAACATGGCATCACATGACATCATGTGATATCACATGATGTAACCTCACATGGTATTTCTATGATATGTGGCATCACTTGACATTATATTATATGTGCATCACATGGCATGATATGACATCACATGCTATGGCATTGTATATGACATCAAGTGGCATGACATCACATGGTGTAACATAACATTATATTACATGAAATCACATTATATGATATGACATGACACTGTGTGGTGTTGCATGACATCATGTGACATCATGTGGTATTGTGTGCCTCCATACAATGTCACGAGATGTCACATAATGTCATTGCTATGGCATCACATTATATGTCATGGTGTGACATGACATCACATATGACACCAAGTGGCATGCCATTACATGATGCTACATGGCATTATATTACATGACATCACATGATATGACATCACATCGAGTTATATGACATCACATGACATGGCCTGGCACTACTAGCATGCCATGCACTCTATCCCCTGCAGCATCTAGCTGCCTCATTTTACAAAGGAAGAAGACAGAAATGGAGTCGTGCGGTTAATTAGTAGCAGAGCTAGCACCAGGAGACAGGCTTTCTAATAGCCAAGTCAGTCATGGCCTTTTCCAGTAGAAATCACTCTGACTCTATTTATAAGTGTTATTTTAATATGGTCTTACAATAGCATTTTGTTTCTAAAATGAATGAGCAGATTTCGTTGTGGTGATGTAGTTTGAACAAATGAATACGCGGCACGTTTTCAAAACTATCCTTGGGTGCTTTAAAAGGTATCAAGTTTATGTGCTGTGGTTTTAGCATGCTTTAAATGATCCACATGTGGCTAAATGATGCCGAGCCTTGCATGAAACAAACTACGGTGGAATCACATGCTTCCCTGCCCAGAGAAGAACATCCTGGTCAGTAGATCCCCGCTGAGAATATAACCTCTAGGCTCACTTGTCTGTCTCTCGTGTCCGGCATTTCTTTCTGTGCATGTCTAGAGCTCCAGAACACAGCCTCAGAAAGCTGAGTCGGTCTGTGATTAGGACAAATGGGACAAAGGCACGGCCCACGCGCAGGGAGAGGCATTCCGCAGAGCTAGCACTACTCGGGTTGTTCTGGCAAGTGTCGATTAACAACTGATTGATGCACCAACTGATCCATTTGTTGTGAATGGATTTTTCCCATGTGGCATTTACTCCTTGCCCACCAAATAACTTCCCCCCCTATAGGAAAGTCCTCTTAGCTTTCCATAGTCTAAATAGATTAAAACTCACCAGTGAGTTCTTTTGTTCTCTGATGGCCTCTTTTGGGAGTTTTGTTCAAGAAAGGAAATCATAGACTTCCGCATCTGTCCTCTTAAAGCGTGAATGCACAAAAAGTGACAAGCAAACCAGGTTTGCTTTATTTGTTTTGCAAATGTCTCTTGCAAAGGTGGAATGCCTGCTCCATGCCTTCATTTGCTACAAAAGAGGCAAACGAGGAAGCAGCGATTCACTTAATCAAAAGAAGTCCTCTGCGGCAAAAAGTTAGTCTCCGTGATTCAGAAGCGTTACAAAGTTCCAAAGACCTGGGACAAAGCATGCCTATAACACAAGTGCTGCATCGCTCATATTGCCTAGCTTTCTGTCTGTAGAATCTGAATGGCAAAATGGTAAAAAACATCTGCCAAATCCGTGCATATAATGTAGTTCTGTAAGTGATGGAGCACAATAGCTTGGGCAGAGCATCGACCAACCACAGAGAAATAGATGCCAGACATGCCCTGTCTTAGTAGAATATATGTAAATAGATACGTAATTGGGAAAACATATGTCTAAATTGGAAAATATTTGTAGAAGAAGAAGAAGGCAAGAATCACAAACGTAACTCTCAAGGTGTTATTGAAATAAATTGGTGGAGAGTTTTCAAAATAGGAATTCCTCAAACCAATGAAATCCTATTAACCACAGCAATTATATTAGGGATCATGTCTCATGTCATGTCACGTGGACCGTGTCGTGTCACGTGGGTCCTGTCATGTCAAGTGTGTCTTTCCTGACACTCATGCCCCTTCTGACATGTGTGTCTGCTCCTGACACATGTGCTCTTTCTGACATGTGTGGCCTTTCTGACATGGGTTCAGTTCGGGCACAACTTGCCTTTCTGGCACGCATGTCAGGAATGGTGCACTTGTCAGGAACGGCACATGTGACAGAGCTGGCACACATGACACGGCACAACCCACATAACACATCATGAGACATGATGATTATCTTCAGGCATAGAAACAGTTTCCTGCCTTGCTAAGGTTTTTTGAATTAATGTAACATATTACTGTAGGGTGGAATGCACGGCATAGCCAGGTCATCACATTCATTTAAAAGATATTTACTACTAAGTGCCTTTTTACTTTTATATTAGGGATCATGTCTCATGTCGTGTCACATGGGTCCTGTCGTGTCAAGTGTGTCGTTCCTGACACATGTGTCGTTCCTGACACTCATGTCATTTCTGGCACTGCGATGTCCTGACACGTGTGGCCTTTCTGGCACTGTGTTCTTTCTGACACATGTGTTGCTCCTGACATGTGTGTCAGTTCTGGCACGTGTGTCCTTTCTGGCATGTGTCAGAACCAGTTCACATGACAGAGATGACACACATGACACGGCATGAGACGTGATGATTATCTTCAGACATAGAAACAGTTTCCTGCCTTGCTAAGATTTGTTGAATTAATGTAACATATTACTGTAGGGTGGAATGCACGGCATAGCCAGGTCATCACATTCTTTTAATAGATATTTGCTACTAAGTGCCTTTTTACTTTTATATTAGGGATCATGTCTCATGTCGTGTCACGTGGGTCCTGTTGTGCCAATAATAATTAATCTATTTATCAATTGATATTGATGATATTTTTCTTTAGGTAGGAAAGAGAATTTGGGACAAAAAGCCTTTTTTTTTTTTAAAGCAGCATGTTAGGAAGCAGATTAAACAAAAAAAAAACAAATAACTCAGATGTTTGCTGGTAATTAAATTTGAATTTTATAACAGCAGATTATGTAAGAAAGGTAGCATCAGTGAATCCTGAATTAATTTGACTTTCCTAGAAAAATGCTAAGAGATTATGATAGGATATACAAGTCATAATCAAAGGAAAATAAACCAGAAAATATTCTAGTACTAGATTTGGAGGGGCAGTTTTAAGTTTAACCAGCTGGTTAAGCACATCCTATTCAGCTTTGAAAAATGGAACATTTGCCTCTTAATGGAATATTCACTGGCATCTCCTAATAAAAATGCACTATAATATCTCAGTTTGTGATTCCCTTCAAAAGCAGGTCCATGTTTATACTATGCATATAGCATATAATAAAATCATAGATTCAGGAAAATTTGTTTAAGGCATGACAGGCTGGAGGCATAAGTTGTAATGGAAAGAGAACCTAAAAAATTCAATCTCTTTTCATTTTATTAAATTCCATGCAAAGGGTGAAAGGGGGTGTAGAGATAAAAACTGATATAATTAAAAGAACTTCAGAATTTAAGAATCTATAAGAAGCAAATGAAGAAAGAAGAAAATTCTTTGAAAATGTAGCACCTACTTCATGACATTTGCTCCTCCCCAACCCCACATTCAATAGGCATTCCATTTAAATGAATGGATACTTGAGTGGACCTGTTTCTGGGTATGAATATTAGAAGGGTTCACCACTTCTCCCTCAGTACCACCTTCAGAAAAAGAGAAGATAGGGGGCAGCTGGGTAGCTCAGTGGATTGAGAGCCAGGCCTAGAGATGGGAGGTCCTAGGTTCAAATCTGACCTCAGACACTTCCCAGCTGTGTGACCCTGGGCAAGTCACTTGACCCCCATTGCCTAGCCCTTACCACTCTTCTGCCTTGGAACCAATACACAGTATTGATTCTAAGACGGAAGGAAAGGGTTAAAAAAAAAAAGAGAAGATGTCTTCTGGCTGCCTCCTGTTGGTCATGATAACTGAAAGGTTCATAAAATTGAAATAGATGAAGTATAATAAAAAGAATGTCAACTTTTTTAAAAATAGTCTCTGTGGTAGAGCTTGTCTATGTCTGACTGAATAAGCATTGTTGCCTTTAAAGTTATCACCATGGCACACAATTCGGGTGACGTTGCTCTTGTTCCAAATATTTCTGAAATTCCATCTTTTAATGTTACAAACCATATTTTCTTATACTCACATTTTCTAGATCTTTAAAACCTAGCATATTGTAATACCATGTGCAATGTTTTTAAGGATTCTTTTTCCTACTAACATAGGGTTGAGGAACAAGCAGTAATTAGAAAAGAGTCAGGATTGTTGGGAGAGAGAGAGAAAGCAAACCAAGTGTTACAATGGGAGGAGGAAGAGTTTAACCCAATTATACCCCTTTTAGAGAGGCCTTTCTGTATTCCCCCAATCAATGGCACAGATACTGAAATCAAAATTATTTTTGTCACTTTTGTATATATTTTATTTACTTATTTGGGTATATATTGTTTTCCTTCAGGATAATGAAAATATCTTAAGGGAACAGTGTTTCACTTTTGTTTTTATGTCTCCATATAGCAGTGCCTGGTGCTTAGTAGGTGCTAAATAAACACTTGTTGCAGAAAAGAGAAGATACCCTATTTCTTGTCTTTGTTGTTAATATACTGTCCTAACAAAGCAAAGTATGTTAGCTCTGTTCAGTGAGCCAGAAACCTCTTTCCTTATTGAGTTCCCAGAGCCCACTAGAGAATTCCAGGAGTGTTGTATTTTTAATATGAGGAGTCATCATTAGGATCACATCCCAAGCCGTTACATTTGGGATCTCTTCAAAGGGCAACATGAGAGTCTTTCTGAACTGTAAAGGAATTGGTCCAAATGTACTAAAACAATAAGTGCATTCCCAGCCCAAAAGTTAAAATCTAGTCAAAGAATTAGTCCCAGTTCAAGACATTTCTTTTGAAGTTCATATGCATTTTGATAATGCATGAGTCAATTCATAAAAGTAAAATATATTTTAAATCTTATAAATTAATTATTAATAATAGTTATAATTATCTTTTCCAATTATCCTTAAGAAGAATAACACATTAAAATAAATATAATAAAGCCATTGGAGGACTATTGTGACACTGAGTTTTCAAAGAATTTAATTTGTATTAAGAATTTCTTTTCCTAGGTTTTGATCAAGGACTTATGGAATTATGTGTTGGCTATGGGAGGCGTTAGGGGAAAATATTCTAAATTGACTAAATAATTTTTTTTTTTAAAAGAATGTCTTTTCCCATGAAACATTCAAATGTTGATGGTACTAATCTGAAACAAGATGGTTTTTGTTGAATTAGATTCTATAGATCAATCCCTAACATTTTCTATTAAGGCTGATAAAGAAAATCACTTTCAAATTACTTTCTTCAGTATAAAACTATTTTCTCATAAACCCTAATGTTGTGGGAGAGCTGTTGAGGTGAAACCCTAAGTTTGGGACAGGTACCCTTCTGCAAGAATGCAAGACTCCAAAATTTAACTTAAAAAGAAAACAGAAATTTATTAATTTGGGGATAATGTTGAATGGATAGGAGACATGTACAAGAGTAGATATTGTCTCCCCAAGGAGATGGGGTCTAGGGTTTTTATGCCCCTTTGACAAAAGGAGTTACAGGATATGAGGTGAGAGGAGGGAGTGAATCAGTAATGAAGTAATTCATTGGGTGGGGTGGGGGTGGGGGTTATAAGGAATGATCTGTGGAATTCAAGGGATAATTAGATTAGGTACCACCCAATGCTTATCAAGGTGGAACTGCATGGTGCATATCTACCCTAATTGAGGATCTAGGGGAAAAGTCCAAGGGAGACACTTCTCTCAAGGATCAGAAAGGAATTTCCTATGTTTTGACCTGAAACACTTTCTAGGGTTTTGGGGTATCTAGAGGGCAACCCTGGGTCCTATGCCACTAAGCAATAAAATAAGGAAATATGAATATACTACAAGTCGTTGGTATTTGGTTGCTGGTTCTGGTTATCAGAACATGTTCCATTTATACACACCCATTCCTACTCTTAACTTTTCTTTGGAACACAGGCAACATAAGTAAATGAGACATTTCTTCCCAGGCTATTGATTCAAGAGAATTTGCTCAAAGGACCTTTTCCCTGATCGCTGGGTCAGTACCTTGCTAGTTTATGTTTACAGCTGCAGAAGCAAATGTTTTATATTTCTGTATCATAAATGAACTTTTCAGCATTTCCTGAAAAAAGATCCCCAGTCAAAATGTTCCCATATGAAGCATCCATTCTAAAAGCAACATCTCAAAGAGGAAAGCAGAAAAACCTTCCAGCCATCTGTTTTGTCAGCTAACCTTTAGAGATGTGTACCAAATCATTTTTCTCAGATTAGCTCAGCCCATTAGTCAGTTTTGCTGCAAATAGAGCTCATCTTGTGCCCCATTTAAATCCCATTCATTGCTGTAGAACATGCATTGTGTCACTACAAAGTCTGACTAATTGCTCTTGCCCCTCTTCTTGGTATTTTATTTGTCTGTTATTATGCTAAAAGGATGGAGTATGGGAGGGAGGGGGAGAACAGAGTCTATCGAATTTACTGTAGTCAAACTATCTAAGGAAACAGAGAAAACACCACCATCCACTGGCTAATGTAATAGGGAGAGGACGTTTGCAAACGAACTCTGTAATGCAAGCATTAGAGTGATTGACAGGAGCATGTGACAGAGAGTCACATGGGAGCCTAAGGGTCAGGATCTGGGTAAAGATTCTGAGGTCCCAACAGTCTTGGCACTTCCCTCCTGAAGGACCTTGGGATGGAGGTTTGAACACAGGTTTCTGGCTCTTGGTGATACAAGCTGAAGAGAGGAATCTTTTGAATTGGCTGCTGGCAGCTTGAATAGAGGACTGAAGACCCACTTCTCCACTGGACCTGTTTTGGACAGTTTTCATCTGAAGATCCTGGCCCATTTGATTGGACTCCATTTGTGAGATTTGGCTATTGGGGAAACAGTGTTTTAGCTTAGATAAAATAGGCTAAGATAGATTTATAGAAATTAGGGTTTAAGATTAATTGTAATAATTCTCCTAACCCCTTTTCCTTCCTCCCTTTCCCAAAAATAAACCTGATTTTTTTATATATTTCCTTCTTGTTCATTCTCCTACCAAATTCCACTATTGAACTACTAAGCTAATTATGGCAGTAGAAATATATTTTTAAAAATCGTCATTATGACTAGGAAGCAGGCTTAAAACAGGAGAAAAGGAAACTAGCTTTTAGCCTAAATTAGTTTTCAACAGTGGATTTCTGAACTTCACTTTCCCTAATTGAAATTGAAGAGTAGGGCTAGACATCTGAGATCCCTTCTAGTTCTATCTTTTTATAATTCTATGATTCTATTCATATCACCAGAGAAATAATTTTATGCTAGAACTAACAAATCACACAACATCTTTCTGCTGCAAAAGGTAAACTTCATTTTGGTTTTAGTTCTCATGTAAAAGAGCATCTATAATAAAGTTCTGCCCTGATGCTTCATCTTGGTGTAGAAATGATCCTTTCATTGAAGGCTGTGGTAGAAACAGGAAACATTAGTTGCTGAAGTTGGTAGAAATAATAAAGAAATTCTCTTGCAGTGGATGATCTCTTTGAGAATGACAAAGGGGTTCACTCGGGAACTCAGACCTAACAAAATGAACTTCTACCTTCAAACTAGCTGCCTCTATCCAGGACTTCTTAGCACTGCTTTGTACAAAAGTGAAGATCACTGAGAGCCTTCATTCATTATGTATCTAAAGTTTAAAGTCTCTGTTTAAGGAAAGCAACTGTTTGACCTTATACTTAAGATTCCCAAGTCCTTTACTGCATTATAATAAAACAGAAGTTGGGTCTTGGCTTGAGATAAAGACTATGCCAAAAGAGTAGAAGCTCCAGCAGGATCTGCCAATGTGGAAAGTTTTTTTTTTTTAGTTCTGGACCAGTGACACGCATGCTTCCAAGGCCAAGCCTAACTAAATTGGGAAAAGCTAATCGTGACTCAGTTTCAAGATGAGTTTTTTTTTTTTTACTCTAATACTTCTCAAAGCTCATTGACTAAATTATTGAGGAATTTTGAAATTTATTAGTGGTAAGAGTATTCTATTAATAAATGTCCAAATCCTAAAAGTACTCAGTGTCAAAGATTATACAGATAGATCTTTTATTGAGCCAGGCATTGTGCTAAGCAAATAGGTTCATATTAGTACAGGGCTAGAAAATTAACTGTACCCAGACAGCTATCATGCTACAAATGCATGCCACTGATCATGAAATAAACTTCAGAGAAAATAGAAAACAACTCTTCTTAACCTGTGGCCCATGAATTTTTTTTTTAATACTTTGATAATAGGGCCAACTAGGTGGCTCAGTAGATTGAGAACCAGTCCCAGAGATGGGAGGTTCTAAATTCAAATATACCTTCAGACACTTCCTAGCTGGGTGATCCTGGGCAAATCATTTAATCCCCATTGCCTAGCCTTTACTGCTCTTCTATCTTGGAACCAATACCAGTATTGATTCCCAGATGGAAGGTAAGGGGGATGGGGTTTGTATATATATATATGTGTGTGTGTGTGTGTGTGTGTATTTTATATATATTTTTTATATATTTATAATTATATATGTATACACATACATATATTTATATTATATATACACGTATATTTATATTTTATATAAAGTGATAATATCATTTCAGTATAATTGGTTTCAATTATAATCCTAGGTACCTAAATTTACTGATTTTAAAACATTCTGAGGAGTCCATAAGCTTTACCAGACTTGCTAACTAGGTGAAAAACTTGGTTGTTTCTATACTGAAGAAGGGATATACAGTATATGTATATATGAACACAGATATGTATGAATATGTGTATTGTGTGGCATATATATATATGCACATGTATCGTGTGGGTGTATATATGTATAAAATCAAAGCCCTCCAAACTTTAATACTTTGGGCTAAATCCTAGGCTCTCTGATCCAGTCATGGCTCTATTAGATCAATATATCTTGGAAGGTCAAATGAATAGAAATTAAAGTAAGTATAAATGTTAGAGGGCATGTGGCAAAATTACGTGAGATATGGACAAATGATAATGATTTTCTTCTCTAAAATTAACTTGGCAGAACTTCACCAAAAATGAGAAAACTTGGTTATTTTTTTCTGATATGAAAACTCTCCACATAAGCAAATGTCTAGTACACCTCTAAGTATAAGCTGGCTCACTCTCATGAAGATTAGGTGACCTGTCAGCACTTTTGAACTTCATTCGCTTTTTTTCAGTCCTGAGCCATAGTAGACTTCAAAGCTAAAGGCATTTATTGGAATTAAAATTTCAGACTGTTGAAAGACCAGGCCCAGGCCCAGGGCATCCCTGGCCTTGTTATCTGTTAGATGACCTTTCTTGACGAAGCTTTCTTTAGAGGAGAGCTCTTTTGAAGAGACCATGACAACGTTCCACAATCACATTAAAGTAGAAAACAAATACAGGAAAAGTATGAAGATAAAGGAAAATGGGGAAAATTAAAACCTCTTTCTGAGAATTTTTCACACAGATTACTTTGCATTTGTTTATTTGGACACCTAGCAAACATACCTGTGTTATAAATAGAAAAGTTATTTGATAACAGTGATAGAGAAGCAATATGGTATACTAGATAAAATATTGGACCTGTTGTGAGAACGAGCTGGTTTTGAATCCTGCCTCTGAAACTTACTAGCTGTGTGACCTTGGATGCTCACTTAACCCTTCTGAGACTGATTATCCTCATCACCAAAAAGCCATCACTGTCCACACCTGCAACAAATTTTTCTCAAGATGCTGCTAAGACTCTAATGAGGTAATATAGAGTCAGTGGGACCCAGTCAGGAAAGCCTGAATTCAGATCCTACCTCTGACACTTACTAGCTGTAACCTTGAACAAGCCACTTATCCTTCTATCTGCCTTAGTTTCTTGGTCTAGAAGAAAGAGATAAGAGCACTTGCCATCCAGGGTTATTGTGATGATAAGTTAGAAAATATTTTTATAACATTTTGCTATATAAATATTAAGGAGGCAGCTAGGTGATTCAGTAGGTAGAGTGCTGGGACTGGGGTCAAGAAGACCTGAGTTCAAATCCAGCCTTGAACACTCAATAGTTGTATGACCCTGGACAAGTTACTTAATCTCTGTTTGCCTTAGTCCACTGGAGAAGGAAACAGCAAATTCCTTCAGTATCTTTGCCATGAAAACGCCATGAACAGTATGGTCCATAGGGTCACAAATTATAGAACATGACTAAATGATTGGACAACATATAAATATTATTTAGAAAACCCAGTGTGCTGTATAAATACTAGATATTATTAATACATTTATATTCCTTTGATAACATTAAAATAGTACACAAAGGTAAATTATTACAGAGGTGGAAACTTAAGGTCAAAATTTTTAAACCTGATCCTTAAGTTTGTGTTTTTCCATATATTCATTCAACTAAGTAAACAAAAAACAAACATATAGTGTTAAGACTAAAATTAAACAAGCAAAAAATTTTCAGTAAAATTATAGGATAAGGCAAATTTTCAAGGAAAGTTAGCCCTGCCATTGTCAAGCACAATCCTAAAAGTCAGTTGTAAATGACTGAACAAAGCTCTCTGCTCTGCCTTCAGAGAGAAAGATGCAAGGAAGTAGTGTTCTGATGTGGATTTTAGGAACTTGAAAAAATAAAAAATGAACCCCAGAGAAGACTGTACTATTTATAAAGACTGGTTGTGTATCTTGCCCTCCATAGTAGTCTTTTCTACTTAACATCTTACTGAATTTCTGGTGGACAGGCCCTATCTTACTCTGATAATAATGGCTTACATTCCTTTAGAACTTGAAGGTTTGAAAAATTACTTCATATTTATATTGTCTTCTTTTACAGGTTAAAAATAGTTTCATATGGGGTAAAGGAATTTCAGTCTATCAATAAATTGGCATTTTTGAGGGCCTACTACATATCAGCTGCTGTGATAGGTGCTAGGAATACAAATTTTAAAAGTGAGAAAATCTCTATTCGATAGTAGCTTAAAATCACTTGGGAAGACAACATGCTCATATATAGGTTTAAAAAGGTACATATGTAAAACAAGTATACTCAGTCTGGTATAGAAGTCTATCTTAGCCAACGGAGAAGAAGAAGGGGAATAAGATAAAGAAAAAGGGAGGTAATTGGAGGGAAGGAGAAGAACAGGAGTGTGACAAAAAGCAAAACACTAGTGAGGAAGAACAGAGAGAAAGAAAAAAGAGGAGGATTTAAAGGGGATAATATGATGGAAGGCAATACACAATAATTATAATGCTGAATGTGAATGGGATGAATTCTCTCATAAAACAGAAGCAGATAGCACAGTGCATTAAAAACCAGAATCCTATTAAATGTTGTTTACTAGAAACACATTTGAGGCAGGTTGACACACAGAGATTCAAAGTAAAAAGCTAGAGCAGAATTTATTATGCTTCAATTTATTATGCAATATCTAAAGTTTAAAAAAAGCAGGAGTAGCAATCATTATATCAGACAAAGCTAAAATATAAATTGATATGATTAAAAGAGATATGGAAAGAAATTACATTCTGTTAAAGGGTCCTATAAACAATGAAGTAATATCATTACTGAACATTTATGCACCAAATGACATAGTATTTAGATTTCTAAAGGAAAAATTAAAGAGCTCAAGGAGGAAATAGATGGTAAGACCATATTAGTAGGGGATCTCAACCCTCCCCTTTCAGAACTAGATAAATCAAACCAAAAAATAAATAAGAAAGTAGGGAAAGTTAATGAATGCTATAAAAATTAGAGTTAATAGATATCTGGAGAAAACTGAATAGGAATAAAAAGGAATATGCCTTCTTTTCAGCAGTACATAGTATATATACAAAGATTAATCATGTACTAGGGTATAGAAATTTGCAAACAAATATGGAAAAGCAGAAATAATAAATAAAACTTTTTCAGATGTTATGTGATAAAAATTATACTTAACAAGGGTCCATAGAAAGGCAAATTTAAAATTAATTGGAAACTAAATAATCTAATTCTAAAAAACTGGTAGTCAAAAAAGAAATCATAGAGACAATTACAGAATTCATTAAAGAGAATGACAATGAGGAGACATCATATCAAAATCTATGGAATATAGCCAAAGCAGTACTCAGGAGAAAAATTATATCTCTGAATGCCTATAGCAACAAAATTGAGAGGGAGGAAATTAGTTAATTGAGCTTACAGCTTAAAAATTTAGAAAAAGAACAAATGAAAAATACCCAGATAAAAACTAAGTTGGAAATCCTAAAAATTAAAGGAGAAATTAATAAAATTGAAAATAAAAGAACTATTGCACTAATAAATAAGACTAGGAGCTGGTAATTTGGGAAAAAAAACCAAATACAATAGATAAAGTATTGGTTAATCTAATAAAAAAAAAAGAAAATCACATTAACAGTATCAAAGATGAAAGGGCAATCTCACTTCTAATGAAGAGGAAATTAAGGTAATTATTAAGAACTATTTTGCCCAATTATATGGCAATAAATATAACAATATAGGTGAAATGGATGAATATTTACAAAAATATAAATTGCCTAGATTAACAAAAGAGGAAATAGAATACTTAAATAATCCCATCTCAGAAAAAGAAATTGAACAAGCCATCAAGGAACTTCCTAAGAAAAAAGTTCCCAGGGCCAGGTGGATTCACAAGTGAATTCTATCAAACATTTAAAGAACAACTAATTCCAATACTATACAAATTACTTTATAAAATAAGCAAAGAAAGAGTCTTACCAAATTCTTTTTATGACACAAATATGGTATTGATTCCAAAGCCAGGCAGACCAAAAAACAGAGAAAGGAAACTACAGACCAATCTCCTTAATGAACATAGATGCAAAAATCTTTAATAAAATAATAGCAAAAAGACTACAGCAAGTTATCACAAGGATTTTCCACTATGACCGGGTGGGATTTATACCAGGAATATAAATAAAGATGGATTAATGGATTAATATTAGGAAAACCATCCACATAATTAATCATATGTAAAGACTAATCTTACAAATTACTTTATAGTGAAAATGATGTAGGCTAAGGGATTATGTAAGCCTTTTGCAGAGATAATGATTAGTAATGCTTTACAAGATAGAGATGATGGATTTACATTACCTCAGTGGTTCTAAACAGTTTTCTATAGGTGATAATTCAATATGTCAATGTGTAACTCCCTGGTTAAGTTTCTCATAGAATTCCTGCCCCAGTGATTTCTTGGAAGAACATACAGTATTTGTGAAGGGGAAAATTTTTGTTTTTCTCATGATGAGGAGCAGACTATGTGTTTGGCAATTCCTGTGCTATGGCTATGATTTTACTGGGGCCTACTCTCACTACAGGGTGCTACATTTGCTCCTTTTTTATATTAATTATTTATATAATTTATATAATTATAGATTTTTATTTATTTATATTTATAATCATATTTACAAATATAATTATAATAATTATAATTTATATTAATTTAACAAATGAAGGCAAGGTAAGTGAAAGTATGATTTGAATGGATTGTGTAAGGCTAGAAAGCTAAATTCCAATTCTATTTGCTTAGAAATAGAGCTTTTAGGGGGCAGCTGGGTAGCCCAGTGGATTGAGAACCTAGAGACAAGAGGTCCTAGGTTCAAATCTGGCCTCAGCCACTTCCTAGCTGTGTGACCCTGGGCAAGTTACTTGACCCCCATTGCTTAGCCCTTACCACTCTTCTGCCTTGGAGCCAATACACAGTATTGACTCCAAGATGGAAGGTAAGGGTTTTTATTAGAAAAAAAACAAACAAACAGAAAAGAAAGAAAGAAATAGAGCTTTTGAAATTTCATTTTTTACTAAGGCCTTTTTTCTTTTCTTTTTTTTTACTTTTATTCATTTTATTTTTTTATTTGAAAATTTTTATTTAATTAATTTAGAATATTTTTCCATGGTTACAAGATTGATGTTCTTTCCCTCTCCTTCTCTCCCCTGCCCCCATAGCCAACAAGCAATTCCACTGGGTTTTACAAGTCATTGATTAAGACTTATTTTCACATTATTAATATTTGCATTAGGGTGATCACTTAGAGTCTACATCCCCAATCATATCCCTATCGACCCATGTGATCAAGAAGTTGTTTTTCTTCTGTTTCTACTTCCACAGTTCTTTCTCTGGATGTGAATGGCGTTCTTTATCATAAGTCCCTCAGAATTGTCCTAGATTATTGCATTGCTGCTCATAGAGAAGTCCATTACATTTGATTGTGCCACAGTATATCAGTCTCTGTGTATAATGTTCTCCTGGTTCTGCTCCTTTCACTCTGCATAAATTCCTGGAGGTCATTCCAGTTCACATGGAATTCATTCAGTTCATTATTCCTTTGAGAACAATAGTATTCCATTACCAACAGATACCACAATTTGCTTAGTCATTTCCCAATTGAAGGGCATCCTCTCATTTTCCAATTTTTTGCCACCACAGAGTGCAGCTATAAATATTTTTGTACAAGTCTTTTTCTTTATTATCTCTTTATTAACCCAGCAGTGGTATGGCTGGATCAAAAAGCAGTCTATTAGCCCCCTTTGGGCATAGTTCCAAATTGCCTTCCAGAATGGTTTGATCAATTCACAACTCCACCAGCAATGCATTAATGTACCAATTTTGACTAAGGTCTTTTTTCAAAGTGTACCTCAGAAAATGTGTGTGTGCTGTTGATATTTGAACCTTCTAATAATTTGACTATTTTCTTTGCTTTAGTGTTTTTAAATAGGTTGAAGTACAGTTTTAAATAATTTTGTGTTTTTAAATATGCTCCTATTTAATTGCTTTAGGTCCTATGTTAGAAACTGAATTAAAAAAGACAAAGGACTACTCATGATTTAATGACTTCTAATTTGAGTTTATAGAAGTAGTAAGACATATTGCTTGTATGTTTGTAAGTGTTTTGGTATATGCAATTGTTGCACCTTATAGACACCCTATAGATAAGTATAAAGCAATGAAGAAGATCACTTTGGTTCACTTGTAAACATAGTACTCACACATGTCCAAATATAACATTTCAAAAATGAAAATGTTATGTTGAAAGCAAAATGTATGTATCTTTTTTGTACCTATGGCACAGTAGAGCCTCAAAGTAAGAATTAACCTTAGGATAGGAGTGTGTAGGTTCAAATCCACAACCTAGATCAAATTATTTAACCTCTATCAGTGCTCTAAGCTATTGTCTAAAATGGTAAATCACAAAGATGTTGACCAGCATTGGGAGAGACAATTCCTCTGGGAGTTCCTTATGCAAATACAATTTCAAGTTCAATCCTTACCTTTCCCTTCATTTACATTCATCTATATACAGGATACCTAGATATGATTTTAAAGATACATTTTCTCTCTCTCCTACCAAGTTAGTCAGAGGTGAGAACCATGTAAATGTTGAAAGAATAGTTGTTTCAGTCAGATTAACGGGCTTGTAATAGATTTTGCTGTTTCTCTGGTCTTGACAATAAGGATAGGGAATTTCTAGAGCTTAATCAAATATGATTATGTTCAAATAAACATAAAATTTAACTGTTTATCTGGTTGCCAGATAGCCTAGAATTTTCTGTGTTGAAGAAATGCTATATTGAAATTTGACATTTTATTTTCATTAACATAAAGCTGAATGAATAAAACTATGATACTAAGTGTCTCTATTATTAAAATATTAATTATTTCCTTGGAAATATCTATATTATATAAAATAAATATATTAAAATTATTATTTGGAAGTTGTCCATATGCATAAAATTCTCTTTTAAATGAAGAAAACTATCAAACAAAATTAAAAGGTTCAGTCTCAAGAACGAAAAATATTCCCATTTTCTGAATGTACCTCTTTTCGTATTTACCCATAAGATCATACATATGATTAAAGTAATGAAAAATGATAATAGGAGTACAAACCATTTTTATCTATTTTGAAATATTTGGTATCCAAATGTTCTCAATCTTTAATGTGATGATGCAGAATTCTTATATTGACCTCATAGCTCCTATTTTTGAATCCAGAAGCACTTAATTGATTTGAGTACTATATCTGTACTTGATCTGTTAGATGAGATGGAAAACACTTCTCTTTGGCTATAATAACATTTGAATACAAATTTCAAAAGACAAATTGTTCTATGATGCCAAATATTGAGCTCAGTTTTATTTCAACAGAAAAACATTGCTATAGAAGAGCGCTGAATTCCATTAGGGTAAATTGTTTTCCAGATTACTCTATTTTATTCAGTAACAGTTTGTCAACCCATTTAAATATATTGGTTTATTTCCTACGGATGCATTAAAAAACTAGAATATTTCCACAGATTGTAAATAAAAACCAAACATAAAGTACCTCATTTTCTTCTGTCTGCACTATTGACCTTTCTGCAATGTGATTACCAAATAAAACAATTCCATTTCAGACAATTTATATTGGAGTAATGTAATGTAATATATGCTTATATAGGGTTATATGATGAAAAAGTAATATCATCTACAAAAACCTTTATTAAAGAAATGTACATACACGTGTGTATGTGCATGTGAAGTAGGGGTTCTTCAGTATTGCACATACTGGTCAAGGCTGGTTTATATAACAGGAATTGGACATGTGTGTGTTTTTTTAATTTAAGAATATATTTCAATTATCAGAAGGTTCTGAGAGTGAAACATATAATGATTTTATTTTGAAGCAGACTAAAAAACAAACTATTTCCCATTCCATTTTTTTCTAAATTTAATGTATTACTATCTTGTCATTTGTTTTGAGTGGATGACTTCAAGAGTTCCTAACTGTGTCTATCAATCCAAGTCTAATTCCATTTAGTTTACTTTTGCTACTAGTATTTGTCAAACATTATGCCTATAGGACAATAAGCAAGATAAGAATTAAGAGAATTTGAAATTTGACACAAGATTGATATAATAATATCCCATAAGTCCTTTTTTATTTCATTTTTAATTGTCATATAAAACACACTTCCATATTGGTCCACGTTGTTGTAAGAGCATTTATAAGTTCTTTAAAGCCAAGTAAGTCAAGCTTATTGAAGGAATATGAGAAAAGGCCAGGTGGTTTGGCAAAAGGAGTTGGTGATTTTTTACATAACACTCTACCATTTGTGTCAAAATTAGTCAAACAATTTCATCACAAGGCAGTGGAAAATTAACCAGAATAATGATGATTTTAGAATCACAGATGAAAGACTTTTGAGGTCACTGAATTTGAATCTCTATTGAGGAAAGAGAGACCCAGATAAGGCTTAAGTGACTTGTCTAAGATCCCACAGGTAGTAAGTGACAAAAGCCCCTCTTATTCCAGATACAATGCTCTTTTTACTGTGCCATGCCTCTCATATTATAAAAGTATAAAGTATTTTGAAAGAATATTAACCCAGCAAATCCTATACAGATGAGTGTTGCCCCCCCCCCTCAAAATTGTCATCCAGAAATATCTAATGATCCTGTTGCTCAAAATATTTTTTGAAATGGCTTCAGAAATGCTAACAAATTTCTGTCTATGGCAATAGATCTGAATCAAGTATAAGCAGCCTGCAGTTCAGGGTTGGGTTGGTTTCTATTTGTGCTCTTTCATCTCTAAGAACCAAAACTAAAACAAAGACAAGTGATGGTCAGGAAGGTAGGTAAGCTTGTGTCTTCTAGTGTCCTAGTTGTCTTCTAGTGTGTTCTAGTTGTGTGTTTCTTCTAGTGTGTTCTAGTTGTGTGTTTTCGAAAAGCCAGTTTGTATGGTACCATTAACCAGTCATTACATCAACTACCTGTAAAGCTATATACATCAATCTCAAACTGGAATCTTATGTCACATTAATCATCTTTTCTTTTGGTATTGATTTTGGTATTAATTCCTGTCACTAAAGATATCAGATAGTCAAACTCCAGATTTACATGAACTGGATTTAACCTTTGGTTATTGCTCCCTAAGACAAATTTCTTACTTATTTTGCCCCATCTAGAGTTTTCCCTGAAAATTTCAGAATATATATCATGCTGACGTCTCCTCAGATGTTGGTAAAAGGGCCTCAGCTTGCATGAAAGTATAAAATTTTAAAATTTAATCTTTAATAATAAAAATATTATATTTTATGGAGGTTTATTAAAGATCATTAGAAATCAAGGAATAAAGAGGATACAAATCAAAAACCATGTGCCCATGGCTGATTAGCCCATTTAAAAAATCCCCACTTACCACCATCACTGCTGGCTGCAAGCCCAAGAAGCGAGACTGTGGGAGGCATTACTGCCAATTAAATACCCATACCATGATCTCACCAATGTGGGGACGCAGAAGAGATTATAGGGAATTCTGGGAAAAACCAAGGACTTCTGGGGAATGAAGTCTAAGATTCAAAATCTCCATTTATATATTCCCACCCTGAGACTCACAGAAGACTAGTCTCTCCGGTGGGTCTTGTAAACATACCAACTATGAAATTACAATAATTTGAGGATAAGAGGAAAAGAGAACAAAACCAATGATGGCTAGGCACATTGAAAAAAAGCCAGTTAGGGGGCAGTCCCCTTCAGCATAAGAGTATACATACAAAACAAATGCATTTAAACCCCACACAGTTCAAATCACCGAATCCCAAAGTTCACTCTGGATCTCCTGGTGCATCGTGTGGTCTGTGCAAGCATATTAATGGTGTTTTCTCCAAACAGTTCACTTTCTGGATTCAGAGAGGTAGCATGTTTCTTAACCTAAAATTAGTCTCAAAAGGAATTTAAACTTTGTTATTTAAAAGAATAATTATTATACAAAAGGACCTAGTTCATTGTAGAATATGAAACAACTGCTATATAGATCTTCCAAAAAAAAAAAAACCGCAAAGGACTCATAGTCAATACTATCAAACTTTGACTTTCTTGAGTCCTACCTAGTAGATAAAATAAGCTTTTCTCATCAATCTGGTATATTGTAATACTCAGAATCATCCTAATATGCTATAAAAAAATTGATTTGAAACCATCTCTCTCTTGACAACACATAACTCCACCACTGCCACTACAGCATTAAGGGCTGTCCTAACTAACCACCAGTCCAAAAACCCATAATTTTCTCTACATTTGTCTGTGAACTCTACAAAGTTTTAGGGTATAAAACTGACACTTTTGTTAACAGTAGACAAATTCCTAGTTCCTATTCCTCTGATTTTTTTGTACCAGTGTCAAAATCTTCTTTCCCTTATATCTGCCTCCATAATCCTATCCCTATCTACCTCAGCTTTAACCTTCTGCTGAAGATGTCCTTCCATACTTCCATACTCATGCCTTTTAGAATCTAAACTCCTCTTTTACCTTATACCTTTATTCCCCAATTTTTCTCTTTTTTTCTCTTTTTTTATTTTTTTTTTATTTTTTTTAAACCCTTACCTTCCATCTTGGAGTCAATACTGTGCATTGGCTCCAAGGCAGAAGAGTGGTAAGGGCTAGGCAATGGGGGTTAAGTGACTTGCCCAGGGTCACACAGCTGGGAAGTGTCTGAGGTCAGATTTGAACCCAGGACCTCCCGTCTCTAGGCCTGGCTCTCAATCCACTGAGCTACCCAGCTGCCCCCCCCCCAATTTTTCTCTTTTTATGTATTCTTTTGCTAAAGTAAACCTGGATCTCTCCAAAAGATATGACATCTTTGACCCCCTTTTCCAAAATAGGTGCCTCTTCTCTCATGGCACCCAAAGCTGTAAGCCAGAAAGAGGAATAAGTATTACTCTTCACATCTGCTTCCAGACTGCCCCTTTACCCATCATCATCATCATCACTGCTTCCTGCTCATTCTTTTCAAGAATTTTATTACCGGATTCACAGTGCTCCTCTCTGTTCAAACTTCTGCACTCATACATGAGGACCTTAATATATGTGTTGCTATCCCCTCAAACACCATAATTTCCCATTCCATGAACTTCCTAAATACCTATTTAGTCTATTTTCATTTTAATTCATCCATCCAAAGGATCATATTCTTATCTCACCATCCCTACCTACTCAGTCACCATTCCTGAGCTAGCTAGGTGGCACAATGGATAGAGCACAGGAACTGGAGTCCAGAAGGCTTTAGTTCAAATCTAGACTCAGACACTCACCAGCTATGTAGCTTTCCATAAGGCAATAAACCTGTCTGCCTCAATTTCCTCATCTGTGTAAAAAATAGACTCGAATACAGGACTACAATCCCCACAAGCCTTTGCTCCACTTCCCCAAAATGCTTTGTAATCTCACGGGAATTCTGAGGTGGGCTGAGATCGAGGAAGGATTTAAGCTGGTGGCAAAGATTTTTGGGTCTCTTTTGGACTTCTGTTTTGGAGCAGAGGCATCTCTTCCATGATGTGAGGTTATTTTGTCTAGGCCTCTGGCCTAGGCACATGTTTCTGACTTGTATATTCTTTAATCCATAATAAACCTCTAAAAAATATAATACTCCTTGCAGAGAGAAACTAATTTCTACCTGCCTCAGTCTCCCCTAAATTTTAATCTTTACATCTGTAACATGGGGATAATAATATCATTTACCTCCCATGGTGATGGTAACAATAAAATATTTTTGTGAACCATTTTGCAAACTCAAAGTGCTATGTAAATGCTAGTTTTTAATATTATCCTTAATACTGGAATTCCTTTCTATGACCAAAACTTCCTATATTTCAATCTCTCCTTTTACTTCACTCCTAAATCTATCATTTGTCCTCACTGTGACTTCAACACCACGACAGAACTCTTCTCTTAATCTATAAATTCTATTCTGGATTCATTTCTCTCTTTTGATTTTGACCAGTTAAAACATATTAGATCAATTATCTTTGAACCTCTTCTCTCTAATCCTGTGTTAGATTAAAAATAGTTTTGAGTGTTAAATAGTTGTAGATAAGAGAGTGGGAGCCATAAACTGTGATAATTAAAATGTTTGGGAGCAAGGGAAATATATATATATCAATTATGACCGCTGAAATATGTTTTCTACTGTGTCTTGGTTTTATATAAATATAAGATGGTCGCCAGGGAATATATTCCCAATTTATGAATATGCCCAAGCCAACTGGGTTTTATAGAGAAATTTAATTTATAATACACTGATTAATCAATAGAAAAAGAGAGAAAGGAAGAAAGGAATAAGAATGAATAAATCAGTCAGTTGATTTTATCACTCACCCAAGATCTCTCTAGGTAAGGCTTCTCATGCCAACCACAGGCTCCACCTTCAAGAGAGCCTCCTTTCAAGAAATGTTTCCAGAGAATTCTCCTACTTCAGGGCCAGCCTTCTCTCCTGGTCCTCCAACAGAGCAACCTCCTCAGTCCTCCTTCAGAGCCACCTCGCTCAGAGCAAAACCTCCTTCCTCTCAGCGCAAAAAACTCTCCAGGAGCTCCCCTCTCTCCCCAGACCCCACTATCTTTTAAGGACAACCATCTAAGTCCCCTCCCCTCAGTTCTCACATCTACCAATCACTGTGGATGTCTCCCCTGTGCCAATGGTGGCTCTAGCTTAACCCAGGACTGCCCAGAGGTCTGTGGCTTTGCACATGTCTGTTGAAGGTCATATTCTCAAATAATTAAATCTTGATCCTTTGCTTCAGCCCTTCCTAAATCGTATTTTCCAAGACCTGGTTCTGTCATTCCAAGTATCTCTATTGTATCAATTCTAAAATCAATCATGACTCAAAGAACTTCCTGTTCTATGCTTAAGCATAGGTCAAAGCCCTTTCCATTGTTCAGCAAAAGGTTTCTGTCCTAAAGCAGTCCCAAGTAGGGAGGAGAAGGAACCTCCCATGCCAAGGAGGTTCACATTCCAATAGAGTTCCCACTATCAGTAGGAAATTCCCTCCAAGCATGAAACCCTCCAATGGTGAAATTTCCAACATTCACAAGTCTAAGAAATTTTAAGGTTTACACCTGTCACTTATCATAATTAAAAATATGATGCTGGGACCTTTGGGAAGGGAAAGACTTCAAAACCAAGCAAGAATTAGAAAGAGTTACAAAATGCAAAATAAATAATCTGGAATACATCAAATTAAAAAGTTTTTGTACAAACAAAACCAATGTAACCAAAATCAGAAGGGTAGCAACAAATTGGAAAACAATCTTCATAAAAACCTCTGACAAAGGTTCAATTACTCAAATTTACAAAGAACTAAATCAATTGTACAAAAAATCAAGCCATTCTCCAATTGATAAATGGGCAAGGGACATGAACAGGCAGTTCTCAGCCAAAGAAATCAAAACTATTAATAAGCACATGAAAAAGTGCTCTACATCCCTTATAATCAGAGAGATGCAAATCAAAACAACTCTGAGGTATCACCTCACACCTAGCAGATTGGCTAACATGACAGCTATGGAAAATAATGAATGCTGGAGGGGATGCGGCAAACTGGGGACACTAATTCATTGCTGGTGGAGTTGTGAATTGATCCAGCCATTCTGGAGGGCAATTTGGAACTATGCCCAAGGGGTGATAAAAGACTGTCTGCCCTTTGATCCAGCTATAGCACTGCTGGGTTTGTACCCCAAAAAGATAATAAGGAAAAAGACTTGTACAAGAATATTCATAGCTGCGCTCTTTGTGGGGGCCAAAAATTGGAAAACGAGGGGATACCCTTCAATTGGGGAATGGCTGAACAAATTGTGGTATATGTTGGTGATGGAATACTATTGTGCTAATAGGAATAATAAAGTAGAGGAATTCCATGGAGACTGGAACAACCTCCACGAAGTGATGCAGAGCGAAAGGAGCAGAACCAGGAAAACATTGTACACAGAGACTGATATACTGTGTTACAATCGAAGGTGATGGACTTCTCCATTAGTGGCAATGCAATGTCCCTGAACAATCTGAAGGAATCTAAAAAAATACTATCCACAAGCAGAGGATAAACTGTGGGAGTAAAAACACCGATGAAAAGCAACTGCTTGACTACAGGGGTTGAGGGGATATGACTGAGGAGAGACTCTAAATGAACACTCTAATGCAAATACCAACAACAGGGAAATGGGTTCGAGTCAAGAACACATGTGATAACCAGTGGAATCGTGCGTCGGCTATGGGAGAGGGAAAGGTGGTGGGAGAGGGAGTGGGGAGGAAAAGAAAATGGTCTTTGTTTCCAGTGAATAATGTTTGGAAATGACCAAATAAAATTATATATATATATGATGTGCTGGGAGACTCTTCTGGGTAAAGATCTGGCTTTATTGTGACAGAGAAAATACAGAACCAGAGGTCTGTAGGTTTCCTCCCAGTTCAAATTCTGAGACGCCATCTTGCCAAACACACACACTTTTATAATTCCATGTCTGTCCCCAAGCCCTCAAAAAAAAGGTCTCCAAGTGGTTTCTAAGGCCATTTTTGCTGCTAGATCTGTGAATCTTCTTAACCCTTGGATGACCTTTTGTTCTTTAACTTCTTACATGAGTTGGTTCACTTGGAGTACATTGTATAATGGATTAACACACATGATTAACATAGTAAATTACTTATGATTAATATGGTAATACCCACTTAAAATTACTGACAATACACATACACTCTAAATTATAATTCAGGTATTATCCTGGGACTACATTCTTCATCTGGTTGCATACACAAACTTTTGCTTGAGAAGAAATTCTTACTCTAAATCAGTGTTATACTTTAAAATTTTAAAAATCTTACTTCAAGCATGGATTAAGCTATTAGTTATTAATTTTCTGGTTACACATGCATTACTAAACCCCAGCTATGGGATTTCCCATTCCCATTCCCATACCTTCTCCACTCCTGCCACTATATTACTGAACCCATATGGGTAGACGTGATAGTGACACCATGATAATCAAGTTCACTATACATTTATAATGATCACAGCTAGATTCTCACTGTACACCAATCTTTTCATTCTTAATCGGTTGACTACCACACTTTCTACAATAGTTATTCTAAACTCTTCTCTCACCTCTTCCCTCTGTTCCTCAGTGGGCACCTTATCTCCTACTTTACAAATAAAACTGAAGCCACTCATTACAAGCTCTTTCTTCTCCTTCCATGTCTCAAAACTCATATTCATTATTTGACATTCTTCCTTTACTTCATTCCCTGATGAGGAAATAGCCCTTCTCAACAAATTCAGCCTCTCTATTCATTTTTTTAATTGTAATTTCTCTATCTTGATTTCTCAGTCATTCTGTAACTTTTTCTCATCTTCAATCTCTTTAACCTTTGAGTCCTTCTCTATCATTTACAAAAGTTTCCAGATTTCCTTAATCCTTTAAAATACCTTCACTTGACTCTATCATCCCCTTAAGGAAATATGCTATATCTATTTTCTCATTCATAACCAAAGTCCTAGAAGAGATCACCTACACCCTCAGTGTCTCCATTTCCTCACCTAACACTTTCTTCATAACTCTCTAATAATCTCCCTTCAACTCTCATAACTGGGCTGACACCGATTTCTTCAAGGTTATCAGCAATTTTTTAACTGTTCAAACTGCTCTGACCTTTTCTTGGAACTCATTTTATAAAATGTATCTGTAGATTTAGAAACTATTAACCATTTTTTCCTCTGGGGCACTCTTTGTACTTTTAGCTTCTATACCACTGATTTTTCTGTGTCTCTTAGTGTGATCATTTCCTTCTTATTCACACTTGCTTGATCTTGATGACACTTCAACCCATTAAAAAGGGACAGCCTAGGGGGCATACAAGAAGATGGTAGCCAAAAAGGTGGCAAAGAGCAGACAACAACATCTATATGTATTCCATTTCCATCACTATATAGATAACTACAAATTTATATATCTATTTGTAATGTTGTGGAAGAGAGAAAATAGGAGGAGGCTACAACAGAGCTGGAGAAATTGGGGCTGCTGAGCTGTCACTCAAGGAGAACGTTCTGATTAGAATGATGACCAGAAAAGATTGTTGAGGAAGGAGGAGACATGAAATTTGGGTCTTTTTGCCTTGGAGACAGAAAGGAAGAAGGGTCTCTTGGCTTGGGGACAGAAAGAAAGGACAAAAGTCCAGCTCTCTCTGATTTCTCTGCTGTGCTATAGTGACTGAATTTTCAGACCTGCTAACCAATTTTATCAATTTGAACTATATTCCACCATCCTCCAACCTAAGAATTATTCTAGTGTTAGGGAAAACCCAAACCTTCTTTCCTCCATTTCCTTATCCTTCCCTTCTTCCCCAATAAACCCCTTACTTAATCTTAGAGAAGAGAAAGAGTATTTTATTTGAGACATCATAAAACTCATCCTGAGTTGATTTAGAGAGACCAACAGAAGAATCAAATGAAAGGGTTAGGGAAGAAGAGAGGGTGAAGGGAGGAAAGAGGGAGGAAGGAAGGAGGAAAGGAGATTAGCAGATCTTATCTTTAGTTATCATTTATCACTCATATAATCCCTATTACATATCCTAAATATCTCTCTTGAACTCTAGTCCCAAAGTATCAATGGCCTAGTAAACATCTTTATTTAAATGTTTCACCGTTATTTCAAATTGAACTCATCCTGACATAACTCATATTTCCCTACCAAGCCAATCCCTCCTCCAAACTCCTCTATGTCTGTAGCATGTTTTTAGTCATCTGTGTTCACATCAGAGACATTGTTGTCTCTTCCCTCTCCTTCACCCCCACATCTAATCAGTTTTCAATTTTTATCAATTATATCTCCACACTCTTGTACCTGTTCCATTACTTCCAGTGAGAACTCACAACTCCATTTTCAACACATCTATCAAATAAATGGTTCAATATCACACACAATGTCACTATTCTACTTTTGAAAAAATTTTCAATAGCTCCTTACTGCCTGTGGAATAAAACACAAAGTCCTTTGCCTGGCATTGAAAGTCCTCTATGATAAGGATCCCACCCAGTTTTCTAGTCATTTCATATTACTTACTCATCTTCATGCACTCTCCATTTTAGTCAAAGTGAACTATTACAATTCAGAATAAAAATAATTCTCAAAAGCAGAATTGTGAGGAAATGTGGGAAGAAGTTGAATATTAGAATCAATTAGAGACTAAATCTTCCACAAATATCCCTAGAAAAGCCCACAAAATCCAATAGAAAGAACAATAATAATGAAAGGTAAAAAGAGAAAAGCTAAAACATCCTTTTTTCAGTCTAGGGATGTATAAAATAATTTCATAATCTTGCTGATGTTTAGGGAGGAGAAGAGACAAGGCAGAGAGAAGCCAAAGTAAGGAGCAAAACCAGGAACCAAGGATGGACAGTGCCCAAGCAACTTAGTAAATAGCACAAAGTTAGCTTAGTGCCCAGGCAGCCCAGTGACTAGGCAATATGCAAAATATGAAAGATCCACAGAAGACCAGGCCAAATTGTGACCCAAGAGGTTTAGCATACAGGATCCAGGCAGCCCTAAAAGAGATACAGCAGAATATAGGACCAGACATTGCCCTAATACCCCAATGCCTAAGCAGTATATCTCATACCATAGCCAGAAGTCCTAAACAGAGGCATAATAGGACCAAATTAGGACCATCAAAGCACCAGACAAGTGCTCAGCAGTAAAACACACTGCTCTTTGACAACTCCATGCCTGGGCAGCTCAGTGTGCCATCAGTCACAACCGATACAGCGGAAAATAAGAGCAGACCAGCTCCAAGCCAAGGAAGGTGCGTTGAGATTAACCAAAGACCCAACAGCCCATAACAGAAGAAAGGCAAGGGCAGAGCCTGGGAAACAAAAGATCTGTGGTCTCCCAGGATGCCTAATAATAGCATTATCAACAACAGCTGAATGGGACCTATCAGGTTCCTAGAAAAGGAAAGATCAAATCCCAATAAAGAATTATGACAGGAGAAGAAGACAAAGAAGGACCAATGGCTACAATCTAAGTCAAGCTATAAAAAGGCAGTGCCAAAACCCAATAATTCCTTCAGAAGACAAGATCTAGTCCTAGTCAACATATTATAGGAATAAGAAAAGCATTGTTCTTATACCATCAAAGAGTTTCGAAGGGAGAAATATCTGACCCAAAGATAAAACACTAAACCTGAAATTGAGCCTGAAAATGACTTAAGGGAAGAAAATAAAACTGAATTTAAAAGAATATCAATAGAAATCAGTGAAACGGATTGAGTATACAAACACAAATACAAACACAGTCACATATTGTTCAGTTAATCACAGACCCCCTTCTATTGGAGTAAAGTCTGGACTCGCTTAATAAAAACAGCTGAGAAAACTAGAAATCAATTGGGCAGAAGTGAGGCATATTGGCCAGCTTTCGTATATATCATGACAAATTCTAAATGGATACATAAGTTAACAGAAAAGATGATCTCATAAAACAGGAAGGAAAAGCAAAGAAGATATCACCTTTCAGATCTGTGGATGAGAGAAAAGTTCATAACCAAAGAAGGGATAGCTAAGATCATACAATATAAAATGGACACTTTTGTTTACATTAAAGTTTTAAAATGTTGCACAAAAGAAACCAATGTAACTAAAATTAAAAGTGATACAGGTAAGTAGGGGAAAAGTCTTTTCTGAAAATTTCTCTGATAAAAGATCTTAGAGTCAAAATATATTAACACACTAGTGTACTGTTGGTAGAACTGAGTTATTTTAGCCATCCTAAAAAGAAATCTATACCCATGCCCAAAAAGTCACTAAAGCATCTATACCCTTTGACTTGGCAATACCATCACTTGGTCTTATCAGTTAAGAACAAACTTAAAGCTTAAATTTTTTTAGAATGAAGTTTAATAAATCCTCTAACAAAGAAGAGAGAAGAAGAAAGGATGGCCCACTCCCCTGAGCCTCTATTCCATTATCATATCTCATTTTTGTATTATCCCTGTGCTTGAAGGACATACATTATCCATATATCATCTAGACAAAATAAGATAACTATTACCCAGGGAAGGGCAAACCTAAAAACTGGCTGTTTTAGTTGCTTAGGTTAGGAAGTTGAACCACAAACTCAAAAATATTGGAATATTTCAATGAATCTCATATTTTTAAATGTATAATTCACCTACCCTATTACCGAAATTTGCTTGAAAGGAAAAAGAATGACATAGTTATAACAATATCTAAATGTCCCTCCAAGAGAACAGACTGACTTGATATAAGTAAAACAAGATAAACTTTCTTAGCTGTGCTTGATTCTAGATAGTAATCATAACTACCTTTCTTTTGGAACAGGCAGTAACATAGCAAAGTTCCAAATTGTTCACAGAGTAATAGTCAGGATCAGAATTAACCAAGGGAGACATGAGGAAACTGAGTCAAGAAGATACACCTTTTGCCTATGCAAGGTCATCCCTTCAACCTTCCCAGACATAGAGATCCCCTGTAGTAGTTCTCAGACCACATTCCCTTTGAGCAGTACATGGCAATGACACTTACAAAAGGAATTCAAAAGAATATTATTTCATCTCAAATAGCAAATTTTACTGACCACAGCTTAAGGCTATGTTATTATGATTTTTCTCGTGTTGCAGTAACAATCACAATTAAGCACATATAGGTCTTATTTGTCATTTCTAGCTTAAATTTGTCCTGGAGCAAAAATCAAGCATTTAGAAATTAAGATAATCATATTCTGGCATTTCACCCATACAATAAATACATGATCATTCACTCAACAATTTAGCAAAATGTTGGCTACTATAAATTGTAAATTTAACAAAATGCTGACTATTAAGTATCCAGAGTAATATAGCTATATAACTATATTGCCTATTAACCCCTAAAGCAAAAATAAAAACTTTAAAATTAAGGTCAGTTGATATTAATTCCAGTACACTTTAATCATTTCATAAGTAATGCCTAAATAATCTATTGGATAAAATCACTCTTTATTATAGGCAAACTTGGAGGCAGAGTCAAGATGGCGGCATTGAGGCAGTGAAAGTTCAGACCTCTGAAAACTCTTCCTTACCGATTAAAAACCAAATGCTCCTAGAGGACTGAAAATCAAACCTAACAATAGGACAGTGCCAAGGAACCCTCCTGCTAGACTCAATTTAAAAGGTAAGCCCCCAAAAAAGTCTGAATTCAAGAACACTCAGGTTTAAGGAGAAGGAAGAAGGAAGGTCCCAGGACCCTTCCCCCACCTACAGTACTGAGCCTCCAGCAGTGGCTGGAATCTCTGGGTGGGAAAGGATACTAGTCTGGAGGGAGTACCTTGCAGGCAATGCTGTGCCAGGCTCAGAGCTTTGAACACAGGTGGTGGGGAAGCAGCTAGAGAAGAAGTGCAGAGCAGACAGCCTAGTCATAGCCAAGACACTCCATATTTCTCCACCCCCTACCAGTTTTGGCCTCAGGGCACATCCAGCTCTGTAAGTTCAACTCCACTGGACTTAATTTTATCAAGCCTTCAGAGGACAAGGAAACTCAAGCTCCAACACCCCTCCCCCACAGACTGCTCTGAGAGCCTTGCTAAGCTCCAAGGGTGAAAGGTGACAGAAGAACCCAAACCCACAGATCCAGCACATAATGAGAGGAGAAAGAGTACAGGCAACTACAGGGGGAAAAGAATGGGTAAATATGAGCAAACAACAGAAAAAGGAAAAAAATTACAATCGACAGCTTCTATCCAGGTAATGAACAAAGAACAAATGTAACAGAGGAGAATTGAGGAACACCAAGCAAAAGCACAGACACTCCAGAGAATTGGACACAGGTTTTGGAAGAACTCAAAATACAATTCAAAACACAATTAATAGAGGCTGAAGACAACTGGGAAAAGAACTTAAAAAACAAGATAAGTCATCTGGAAACAGAAAATAGTGTCTTGAAAGTCAAAATTAATCAGCTTGAAAATGAGGCAAAGAAGATGAAAGATGACCTCCAAAGAAAATCAGACCAGAAGGAGAAGGATGACCAAAAAGCCAGGGATGAAATTCAGTCTTTAAAAACCAGAATACAACAATTAGAAGCAAGCAACTTCACAAGGCAGCAGGAAACTATAAAACAAAATCAAAAGAATGAAAAAATTGAGGAAAATATGAAACACCTCATTCACAAAACAGAAGATTTAGAAAACTGTTCCAGGAGAGACAACTTAAGAATCATTGGTCTACCAGAAACCATGACAAAAGAAAAAGACTGGGTATCATCCTCCAGGAAATTATCCAAGAAAAACTGCCTTGACCTTTTTGAACAAGAGGGAAAAGTGGAGATTGAAAGAATCCACAGATCACCTCCTGTACTTAATCCCCAACTGACAACACCCAGGAATGTTATAGCCAAATTCAAGAACTATCAGACCAAGGAAAAAATGTTACAAGCTGCTAAGAAGAAGTCATTCAGATAACATGGAACTTCAATGAGGATAACACAGGATCTGGCTACATCTACAGTGAAGGACCAAAAGGCATGGGAACTAGGTCTACAACCAAGAATCAAGTACCCAGCAAAACTAACTATATTTTTACAGGGGAAAGTATGGTCATTTAATAAAATAGAAGAATTCCAAGCATTTATAAAGAGAAGACCAGATCTGAACAGAAAATTTGATGCCCAAACACATAACCCAAGAGAATCATCAAAAGGTGTTATAGGCAAACTTATACTTTTTTTACTTAAACTGAGAAATCCTAGTTTTACATCAAACCACTTCATTACTTTAGAACTTTACAATCTCTTGTCAGCAATGCTAATAATATTTCATAGATGAGGACAAAAGGTCTGGGCTACTTTTTTACCCAGACAGTTAATTATTATTATCAGTTTTAAAGCAAAATATACCCAATTAAATACTTAATAGTTTTCAAACAGTGACCACATTCTTTAACAGCTCAAATAATAATCTAACAGCATCTATATTAAAAGGAAATTTACTTTACTAATGATATATTTGTAACACTTTCTGGGTATCATTTTAAAAGATTAATGGTATTCTTGTATAATACTTTTCCAAAATTCATAATATAACAAAAATTAGAAAATAATAACAGAAGTTACATGTATTTTTAAAACATAACACAAAACATTTTTTCAGTTCAATTCAATTATATCAATTCTGTTGAATGGAGTTATGAATCTTCCTATATGGAAAATCTATCTACCAATTTGTCCTTGAAGGGCAGAGTTTTAGTATGCTAAACTCAAATAGTTTTATGCTACAAATTTATATCTGTATTTTCCATTTTGTAAATGTTATAACTTGTTAGAATATTGTCTGCCTAAAAACTGCTACCAGACATTTCTCCAAAAAAAATTTCTCATGTCTTTCTTACCTCAATGAGATTTTTTAAAAACTCCTCAAACCTCTTTCCAAAACTCTAAACCCTTAATTTCACAAGACACAATTCACACTGTCAATACAAAAAAACTCCACCTTTCTTTAAGATGCTACTCATTTGCCTCTTATCTCTACTTTCTTAAGCCTTCTCTTTTCTTACTATTTGTTTCCCAATGATCCTTGATTAAAATCCTATAAAATTTTATGATCTACTTCTACAATTCATTCTGCTTTCACTGCTTTCCTTAAGTTCGTCTCATCTTATTTTCAACCAAATTCTAATCTTATACTCACTGAATCTCTTCTATACAGATTTCCTAATAAAATGCTAATTAATTGCTGAACTTTTACTCCTAGAGTGTACAACTCTGTTACAATTTAGGTGACCTGCTACTTTATTCACCAACAGTTAAACTCTATTGAATGATTTCTAGCTTCACTTGTTTATTCCCTTGTAGATGGAATCATCCTCCACCAGAACAATATATCTATCACCCTCCTAGGAGTGGAGAGAGGAAATATCCAAAATCTACTAAGATGCATTCATAATTATAACAACCTCTAAAGTATCATTTAAAAATTTACAGTAAAGATATATTTCAATGACAATTTTAGTCTCTAATTAGTTTGTAATGCTCTAACTTGTTACAAACCAGGAAAAAAAATTTCCCTTCTTTTCTTATCTATCTTTATCTCTGCAATCTCCAACCAGGTCAGGGTTATGAAGAGAGAAAAAAAGGAAAAAAATATCTCTTTTCCTCCTTATCTTCCACTGAAAATCTAATCAAAAGGTCAATGAAAGTCTCTGCTCAATATTACAGATGGATGAGAGAGGTATTTTTGGCATAAGACTTCATTAATTTTCCTCAACTTTCTAAGCTCCCTTTCTGCTTGGTTGTTCCCCTTCAAAAATCTCTTCCAGGCAAATACAGACCTTGTGCAGGCTAGTGAGCTTCTGAAGTGGAAGCCACAGTCAAAGCCTATCTTCCTGCTTGCAAAATACATGTTCCCCATACTAGCTAGGGTCATCACCTTCCTAATGAAGGAGTAAATAACACTAGTTCAGTGTTGGTCTTGTCAACCTGAAAATGAGGAGGAGTACCAATGTAGTAACAAGGGTCTTTGATCAGAGCTTGATCAGAGCAGAGAAACTGTAGTTCAGGGGTTACCACAACACGGAAGAGTGTGGTAGGACCCAGTTTGAGATCTCTGACAACCTCAACAATTAACCACTTTTTTTTTAATTATTCAAAATGCTTATAAATTCAAACAAAATAAATATGTTCAGATTTTTTAAAAAGAAGACATTACACAAATTATATCCTATGTGTTTAACTTACTTTTCTTCATGTCTATATAATAAATACCATCCTTTCCCACCCTTCCTGCATCACATAGTATATCATCATGGAGGCCAACATGTTCATATAAATTGTCTTTTGTGCTTTATCTTTCTGAAGGCAACATTCTTAGTTTATTCTTTTACCATTAGTTCTGTGACTGTGTATAATGTTCTCCTGATTCCACTCATTTCATTGTTCTTTATTTCATATAGTTCTTTACAAGTTTTTAAAAAATGTTTGTTTATCATTTCTTATGGTACACTAGTATTCCATATCAATCATATATCACAATTTGTTCAGTCATTCCCTAACTAATGGGCATCCCCTCAGTTTCTAATTCTTTGACACCACTAATAGGGATGCTATAAATACTTTGGAATATACAGGTTCTTTTCCTCTTTCCCTAATCTCCTTGGGAAACAGACTCGGCAAAAATACTGCTGGGCGTAAGGGTATACACAATTTTATAATTTTCTCGGTGTAATTCTAAATTGCTTTCCAGAATTGTTGCGTCAATTCACAGCTCCACCAGCAGTGCATTAGTGTTCCCATTTTTCCACATCACCTCCAACATTTATCACTTTGCCTTTGTGTCATTTTAGTCAGTCAGCTGAGTGTGAAGTGTTTACCTCAGAATTGTCCAATTCTGTCTAATGACATTTTTCTAATCAGTAGTGATTTGGAGCACCTTTTCATATTCCTAGGTATGGCTTTAATTTCTTCATCTGAAAATTCTCTATATATTTTGCCCAATTATCAACTGGGGAATGGCTCTTATTCTTCTACATTTGGCAAAGTTCACAATATATTTTAGATATGAGAACTCTAAGGGGCTGTGTATAAAGATTTTTTCCCAATTTTCTGTTTCCCTTCTAATTTTAGCAGCATTTATTTATTTATATAAAACCTTTTTAATTTAATGTATTCAAAATGATCCATTTTATATTTCACAATGTTCTCCATCTCTTGTTGACTAATGAATTCCTCTATCCATAAATTTGATAGGTAACATGTTCCCTGTTCTACTTGTATTTCTATCTTTATAACATATTGTAGTCTCCTAGCTAACATTTTGTTTAGGATTTTTGCATTGATATTCATTAATGAGATTGGTGTATAATTATCTTTCTCTGTTTTTGCTTTTCCTGGTTTCGGTATCAGCACCATATTTGTCTCATAAAAGGAGTTAAGTAAAAGTCTTTTATTTACCTGTAATTTCAAATAATTTGTTTAATATTGGAATTAGTTGGTCCTTAAATATTTGGCATAATTCACCTGTAAATCCATCTGCTCCTGATGCTTTTTTTCTTAAGAAATTAATTCATGGTTTGTTTGGTTTCTTTTTCTAAAGTAGGTTTATTAAGGTATTCTAATTTTTGCTCTGATAACCTAAGCACTTTATTTTTTTTTGTCAGTATTCTTCCATTTCTACTTTACTCTTTTATTCTAGGATTTCTCAGCAGTTTTCCTTGATGACTTCTTGGAGTAGGGTATCTAAACTTTTTTTCTTATTGTAGCTTTCTGGGAGACCAACTATTCTTATATTGTCTCTTTCAAATCTATTTTCCAGGTCAGCTATTCTTGTGATAAGATGTTTCATATTTTCTTCTATTTCATTCTTTACATTTTGCTTTATTATTTCTTGTTGTCTTAAGAGATCATTAACTTCCCCTTGTCCTTCTGGATCTCTTTTTCCATTTGGGTGATATTTCCTTCATAATTTTCTTGATTTTCTTGCATTGCTTTTATTTTTATTTTATTTTCCTCAACTTCTCTTCTTTGGTTTTTGAGGTCCTTTTAAAATTCTTCCAAAGGCTTTTTTGGAGCTTGTGATTCTTCACACACAATTTATTGTGTTTCTTCGGTGTTTTTGAAGTAGGTGTTTTTATTTCATTGTCCTCTGAGTTTAAGGTGAGATCTTCTCATTCTGCACATTAGCTACCAATATTTGGATTCTTTCTCCTTTGACTGCTCTTTTTTTTTTTTCATTTTCGTAGCCATAGCAATAGACTTAATTATTGACCTTTTGCTGGGCTCCTAGGGTTCCTTAAGTTTCAGGATTTAAATTTTTTTCCTGGTTCCTATTTAATTATTCCAAGTTTCATAGCACAGAGTCTAATGTACTGGGTTCTCTTTTCAAGCCCTAGCTCATGACTGACCTCAGGTGCTTCAACCAGAGTTGGTAGGCAATTCTGCCTCTGCAACTACAAGCAAACAGGGCACCTCTTCCTATGGCAACAACCAGGGACCCTATTCTCCTGGGAGTGATCACAGATAACAGGGACCCAGACCCTCAGCAACCACACTCACCAGTGTGCTTCCTTCTCTCTTCTCTCCCACTGCTGCAGCCTGGGTCAGAGCAGGCATCTAATCTACATTCTCCTCCAATGTCCCTCACCTGTGTTCAGCAAGGCTTGATTCCCTGTCCTTAGAGCCTGAGACATCCATAGTATCTGCTCCTCAGTGGTTTTATTATTGATTTTAAGCTGTTCTCTCCCTTCCTGAAGTAAAAAATCTTTCTCCCTAGTTGCTTGCTGTTTAGCTTACCTTCGAATCCTGACTGCTTTTGCAGCTTTTAAAACTAATTTTGTGGATATATTTTGGGTTGTTTGTGGGGGGAATGTTAGGAGGGCAAAGAAGTTTCACCCCTTCTCTGCCATCTTCCCACAATGCATTGAAATAGTTTTAAATCTATTTGGTCATTTGGCAAAGGTGAGAGCCAGAAGTAGAGGAGGCTTCCTACCCATAATCTTGCAAGGTTTATAGTATATAAAGTTCAGACAAGGACATTTGCCTGATTTGCCTCATGAAGGCAGGTTCATCTCCAGAGAATAGTTTGAGATATCTATCAGCAAGTAAGCCATTCTAATTTGAACAACTCAAATCACAAGCTTTAGGTGGGCTCAAAACTAGATCCAAGGGACCCAAAACCAACACTGGATAAGATCAATATTTCTTATCTCCATCAGAGATATTCTCTGGAACATCTCAAAGGTCACCCTGACTTCTAGAGTAAGCTTTCAGGTTAGGTAATTTTCTAGCCATTAGTTGATTCAAACAATATTAATAAATAATGAATAATAAAGTATTTTTCCACATAAGCACTTAAAAGGCTTATAGAAGAGAAATTAAAGTTACTTTGTTTGACCTCACACAGTAGAAGTAGAAACAACAAATATCAATGGATATAAGTTCTAAAGAGGCAAATTTAGCTTCTCTGTAAGGAAAGCTTTTCTAATAATTAATGCTGTTCAAAAGTTTAACATGCTACCTCAGGATACAGGGTTTACCATTAAAGGATATCATCAAATAATGGCTATAAAGACCTGTAACTGTAGTGTCACTCATTGCAGCAATTTAAATGAAGGCTATTTGTGTGAGTCATAGGAGTTTTAAAGAGAGAAGACTAAGCAGATTTTGCTGCCCAAGTCCTACATTTGTCAGCAAAGACCTTGTGGTTAATTAGCAACCGTACTAAGGAGAAAAAAAAAAGAAAGAAAATCTCACACAGAAAATGTGTACATTCAAGAGAAATTTATTAAATGATATTCTTTACAGCAATCTGAAGGCAGGAGGGATGTAATGGTCTCCTCTCAGATTTCCCCCTAGACCTTTATTTTAGAATTTTTGAGCCTTGTAATTGGTTGGGGAGGCAAGAAAGAGATAAAAGGAAGTAAGGAAAGGATCTGACATTCCATGGCTGGTTTCTTTTCTCATAGAGAAAAAAGTTAGTTCCTCATGGTCTTGGATGAACTTCTGAGAAACTCTCCTCTGTACAAGTAGTCATGAGTTCATACAGAAATAAAAGTACCAAAATTTTTTCATGACCTAAATTTCTGATTCAACTTGTAGGCCTCCTGAGTTAGTTTTCAGGCTCCAAATCATGCAATTTGTACAGTGAATATACTCATATTTCCTTAAAGCCTTTTGGTTATTACTTTACATACTGGAGTGTCTCTCATCTAAGAAAAGGGCCAGTAAGCCCTTGCCCAGGGCTTACTAACATAGGCCCAAACATAAACATGTAGTATACATTCTTGTTTAGGTAGCACTTGGACTCTATCAGGAGTTCTCGAATTTAAATAAATGTCTATCATGAACCCCTTTGGCTATCTGATAAAATCTTTGGACTCCTCAGAATAAAGTTTTTAAATGCATAAAATAAAATTATATAAGATTATATAGGAAACCAAATATACTGAATACAGTTATCAAAAATATTAAAAAAAACAAGTTCACAGGCACCAAATTGAGAACCCTTGCTATGTGTTTGGTCAGTTGAAATGACTTGAAACACACATACACACAGAAAAACATCCTTTTTAAATTTGTTCCTACATTTTCATCCCTATCATAAGCTGATGTGAACAGAGCAAAGTCATAATCTTATAGTCATGAGTTTGGTCATAAGCCTCTTTCTGCTTAGTTAGGCTGGTCTTGGGGCTGCAAGCGCAGCCTTTTAGATGAGCAGTAATTGAAGCTTTTTGGTAGAATTTGATCATCTCTGGGATCCCTTAGTGCAGATAAATAATCTCAGTTCATCTCCATAGAGGAATTAAATATTAGAGCACAATTTCTGAGAAGCTCAGGACTAATAGATACAAACACAAAATAATATATGTTAAAAATTAAATGTAGATATTTAAATAATATGATTATTATGAATTCATACATGCAAATACCAATACTTATTAGATTTGGCCAATTCCTTTTTATATTAAAATGACTAAAATAAAGTCAAAGGACAAATATTAGTTGCATAAGACTGGGAGAAAAACAAAAACCCTTTCTACATAAACTTACCTTGGCACATTAGCACATTAGCTGATCCCTTGGAAGAATTTTACTTCACTGATTTTAAAGGCATAGTTTCCCCTCAGCATTAAAGCAGCATTAAATAAGCACTGTACCTGATTTATGAATTCCAATCACTTGGCTGCCATACTTCCAGTGTCATTAATGATAAACCTTTGAATCTGGTAGTGGCTACCTGCAAGAAACTCAAAAATGCACATTTTAATTGAGAATTTGACAGTATTTTTCCCCTGGATGCACGTGAATAAGTCACATTAGCATTAGCAAGAGTTACACAAATACTTTGCAAAAAGACTGTATTTTTCTTTATTCTGAATGTGATTCATGGCTCATGGCATGAAATGCTTCTTAACATGCAAACCTAGAAAAGTTGCTACTGAGCAAGTAAAGATGCTTTATTATGTTGTGACTTGCTTTTATAGAACTGTCTCCAAAACCACATTCAATAGCAAGGCTCAAGCTACACAAATATATTCAACCTTATCTATGTATTTATTAACTAAAACACATAAAATAGTCCACTTTGAATATAATTCAAAAAAAGAACGGAATAGAGGCACCTTTAAAGAAATGAACTGTATTTCCAATAAAATAAATAAACTTTTTTAACATTACCTACTCTAATATAGCAATGGGGTCGGGAGGAAGAGAGAGAACTGGTGCCTGCAAAAGAGAACAACACAACATGGAAGTAACCTGGTAGTGACAGCATTGAAATGAAGAAAGAATTGTCTACTATATATTTGAAAATGTGGATGGGAAATCATGATAAATACAAACACAATGAGTATGCTGAAGTGTGTCATAGATTGAAACAACATCCTAAATCACAAAATCTGACTTGTAGGGACCTCAGAGGTCATCTAGTCTAACCTATACTTGAACAAAAATCCTCTCTAAAATATATGTCCCTGACAAGTATCCATCAACCCTTCATGAAGGAGGATGAGTCTCCTGAGATAGCCCAGCTATTTGGATAGCTCTTAAAGTTGGCAATAATTCTGCTCCTCCTCACCTCTTGCTCTGTGCTTCCTCTCTCTTTCATCCCTCTCAATCAAACCTTGACCCTAAAATTGTATTCAAAAACTATTCACCCCTTCCCCTGGGCTCTCTATTTCCCAATCCATCAGTGGCAAATTTGCCTTCAACTTAAACCTTTTCATTTTTCCAAACTCTTTCCATCTTCCATTCGCTGGGGATGAAGGGACTTGAAAAGCCATCTTTTTAAGCACTGGTTGTGCTCTCATTTATGGCCTCTCCCCCAATTCACTGTCTCTCCTCCCTTGAGGATCATTCAGTTCGTGTTTATTACTCAATCTAGATTCTAGGACACTCTTTCCTTTCTCAGTGAGTTCAGTGACTGGTTCACAGTCCTTCTCTTCTCCCCAACTCCTGACCTTCCACTAAGGGATTTCAACATGTATGTCGATACTCCCTCCAACAATCTAAGTTCCCAGCTCCTCAATTTACTCATTTCCCATGACCTACTTCACCACCTGACATCAGCTACACACAGAGATGGACCCTAGATACACTTAAAGCCTTTCCAATTTGGCAGGACCTAAAAAAGCTTGTATTCACTTTTTAGAACCCAGGATCATTTCCATACCATAATGAGGTCTTTTATGGAGGAAATGTTTATTATTCATTCAAAACTATCTTTGATAAGGAGGTATGAGCTCCAATTAGAAGTTGAAGATGAAACATGATTATACTGCTGCCATAATTGCAAATAATCAGAAGCATAATAATTATGTTAATTATGTGGTTGAAAGGTTCAAGGGGACATCTTATAATTTACCTTTAGGTTCACTTCCACCTTTATAGGAGACAATGAGTAAAGATAAATTAACTAAAGTTTAATTTAAAAAATAAATAAGATAAATAGAAATGGTAAGCAAAAAAAATGAAATATCTGTACATTTGGTAACATAAGTGATGCCTCCGTAATATCAAATAGCAAGAGTTCATATAGATGTAGAGGTCACTGAGTTTGATACCTTTATTTTACAGATAAGGAAACGAAGGCCCAAAGACATTAAGTGACTAGGCTAATTAAGCAGTTATTGTCTGGGCAACAGAATTTAATTCTAGGTGATTATGATATTTAAATTCTAACCTACTCAGTGCCTCCTAATCCACTCTTAGTGTTGAAGTGTGGACTATGACTGGACAGCAGAAAGAGGAAAACTTCAGATTGAGGAAGATAATCAACTATAAAATATTGAGAGTAGCACTTTTGCTTATCAAGCCAAATTTCCCTAAATTAGGTCTGTTAGTTAAATTGTTAGTATATGGTGCCAATGCTTATAACAGAACCATAGAGTTGGAAGGAAACATAAATATTATAAAAGGCCAGCCTCCTAATCAGTACAGAAATCTTCTTTCCAATAGATCTTAGAGATAGTGATCCAATATCTGAATGAAAATTTCTTTTTTTAATTTGAAATTTTTTATTTAATTAATTGATTTAGAATAATTTTCCGTGGTTACATGATTCATGTTCTTTCCCTCCTTTCCTCCTACTCCCTCCTGTAGCCAACAAGCAATTCCACTGGGTTTTACATATGTCACTGATCTATACCTATTTCCATATTATTAATATTTGCACTAGAGTGATCATTTAGAGTCCATATCCCTGATCATATCCCCATCGACCTATGTGATCAAGTGATTGTTTTTCTTCTGTGTTTCTGCTCCCACAGTTCTTTCTCTGGATGTGGATAGTGTTCTTTCTCATAAGTCCCTCAGAATTGTCTTGGATCATTGCATTGCTGCTAGTAGAGAAGTCCATTATGTTTGATTGTACCATAGTGTATCAGTCTCTGTACATTGTTCTCCTGGTTCCGCTCCTTTCACTCTGCATCAATTCCTGGAGGTCATTCTAGTTCACATGGAATTCCTCCAGTTCTGAATGAAAATTTCTAATGATAAGAATCACACTCATTAGAATGACTAACAGAGAGAACATTTACTAAGCTCTTACTACCATTGCTCCGAATAATAGCTAACCTTTATATAGTGCTTACTATGTGCCAAACACTGTGTGAAACAGTGAGAATACAAAAATAAAAGCAAGCCAGATAGTTTTTACCCTCAAAAAGCTTATATTTAATGGGAGAAAATAACATATAGAGTATTTAGGAAAGAGAGGAGGGGAAGTACACATGTAGCATGATATAGAAATGGCAGGAGTCCTAGTTCCCAAAAAGAGAAGGTGAAAGCTCCCCTCAGAGTCAGGCATGGCAAAAGTATAAGCAGAATGGTAAAGAAGATAGCTAGAAAGTGGTTTGGAAGCCTGGCACCCAAAAACACATCAGGGCCCACTGACCAAGAAGTAGAGTTCTTGGTTGTTTTGAGGCAGGTAAAGATGATGAACTAATCTGGTCTATTTGTAGGCAACTCTAATTATTAGGAAACATCTTCCTTCTGTAAAGTGATTTTGTTGTTGTTGTTCAGATGTTTTAGTCATGTCCAATTTTTCATGACCCTATTTAGGGTTTTCTTGGATAAGATATTGGAAGTTTGCCATTTCCTTCTCCAGCTCATTGTACAGATGAGGAAACAAGATGAAGCGACTTGAACAGAGTCACACAACTAGTATCTAAAAACAGATTTGAATTCAGGAAGATGTCTTCCTTCTTCCAGGCTCCCAGAATGCCATCCAGCTGCCCCAAAGTGTTGATTAACAGAGCCAGATCAACTTGAGATTAAAAAATAGATCTTTGTTTGATATTTTTATTATGCCTTCTTGATTGGTATGTGATTCAGCCACAGCACTTCCCCCCATATTTGTTAGGCTCTTAAAAGCTCTTTTCCAAGCTGTACCCAAGGCTTGATTGGCCTGGGGAGCTGAGGATCAAACTGCCTAGCTAGTAATGCAGCTTCCTGGTGTCTTCAGGAATACATTAACTGCCTTGTGATTCACAGCAAGGTTATTATAACAAGACCCAAGTAGGTGGAATTGGAGACTTCAGGCTTGGCAGATGGACCACAGACCACAAATCCCCAGACCCCCTTTACATACAGAGGCACAGGCTTCAACTACACCACTGAGTGTACTGAGTGGCCTTTCTTTGTTATAGCTAAGTAAACCCTTTTTTTGAGTGACCTATTAGTGGGTTGTTTCAATCCAATAATGGATCTAAACTACTAGGAACTAATTATCAGTCAGGCCTAACCCACCCTAAGAAATTCTGATGCGTTGCTTTGATAGGGATAGGAAGTACCTTTGGGCTGATATTTGCTGACCTCTTCATACCTAGCTGAGGATCTGGCTAACATATAGCCATGCCTCATAGATCCATCAAACCAAACAAATAAAATTGGAAATAAATGAGCACTGAATAAAAGCAGAGCTACCTGATCTGAAAGAAGCATTGGGTTGCTAATTAATAGGGTTGGCGCCTCTTAAAAAGAGAGTTCCTAGGAAGAAAGAAACTACATCCCTAGGAAATGACAGCAGCTGGACCAGGTAGCTAAGGAATTCCCAGAGAGAGAATTATATGACCTCAGAAAAGGGCATTTCTGAACCCAGGATCCCCAAGAGAAGAGGGTTGAATTTGCCAGCTTACCAGGGAAAGAAGATGAAACTATACAGCCTGTACTGCTACTTTGAGTTATATGGACCGTACAGGTCTCATGAGATAGTTGTTGACCCCAAAACACTTTTCCCAAGAGGAGAGTTGGACCAAATCACAGGGTGGGACTGTGAGTCTGGAGGACTCTATAGGTCATTTTGGGAGAGTGGGACTCAACAATGAAGGATTTTTTTTTATTACCATTAAAGTACAGCTGTACATCTTTTATATTGTTTTGCATTCTTCCCCTAGTTATCACCTGAAATGTGATACCACATGGTAAAAGTCTTGTGTAACATAAGCAATAAGCCAGTCACAAAAGGCTTTGTCTTATCTCCCAATTCCTCCCTATATGAAATAACCTTTATCTACTTTGTAGGAATTGTTCCTTATTAAATTAATTTCACATTGAATATGAGAGTTTAAGGATATGGTTTCTATAAGGGAAGAAAATATGGCATAGTGGGGGAAAAAACACTAGAGTCTAGGCTCTTTCAGTCACAAACTGTGTAACATTGGTTGGTTGAAATCCCTTAACATATCTAAGAATTCTTTATCTGTAAAGTGGAAATAATAATATCGCTTCTGCCTTTTCTCATAGTACTGTTATGACAGTCAACTGAAATACATGTAAAAATGTTTTGTAAACTATAAAATTCTATTAAAATGTAGATATTACATAGCTTCTTGGTGTTACGATGAAGTCTGTTTTAATGTAGCTACCTCAAAATTAAACATTCAATGATATATTATTTTTAATCCTACTGATGCATAAATAATTTAGAGGGAAATCACGCCCGGATAGTAATGCAGTAACAGAAAGTTAAAGAAACAAAACTTGTCAGTTTGCCTTGTAAAGTACTCCAAGGAATCTTTTTAAAGCACACTGAATCTGTGAGATATTTGTGTTTACAATTTCTGCACAGTTTTCATTCTTTTAATGATTACTGCAGTTTTGATGTTATTAAAATAAAGAAAGCACATTAGAAGAATTTTTATGATTTTTATTTTACAAAAGATGTTTACTGCCATCTCTTGGACTGTGTAGGCATTGTTCTTTTAAAAATGCTCAAAATTCAGCTTCCAACTTTTTAAAATATGGAATTCTTACAGCATTCACAGAATTTTTTTGCTTTTCATCAGGACGTCGATCCATTTGCTGAGATAAAAGTTTCCCCTATTTTTGACAATCACAAAGAAAATATCCTATATTTTTCCTATAGAAGTTGATATCACTGTCTTTGTTTTCTAGTTCCAAGTATTTCTGAAAAAAGAAAAGACTAGATTTCGCAACTATTCTTTTAAAAGATGAGCTCCCTAAAACAATAGATCCAAAATAATTATCAATTATCAAATCTAAGTAAATACTGATATTGGTATAGGTAAGTATGTATACTTGATAATTGAAAATTATTTTATGTTGATTTAGCTAAATTTTACTTAATCTTGCTTACTAGTTTGATTTTATCTAAAACCTATCTCAGCTATTCATAAGTAACTGAAATCTTTATGAAGTAGACATGTTAACCTTCCCCCCAAAAAAACAAGGAAAAGTCAAATATAATTTCAGTATATATGTGTGTATTTTAGCATAGAAGACAGAAGAAAAACCTGCCTCAGAATCTTAGAATGACTTCAAGTACTACCACTGATATGGACAGTGTGACCCTGAGCAAGACATTCAACCTCTCTCTGACTAATGGCAGTTATTAGAGGGTGTCTCCTCACCAGTGAGTTTCTGATAGTTATGAAATCACAGTACACACACCCTTCAATTTAAAATGTTTTACATTTTTCAGTTGATTTTGTTGTTAGATAGATAAATATGTATTTTTAAATATTAAAAACAAAAACAATAGTTATCGTATCCCTTCCGCATTGTGTAGTACCCCTACAATCTGGAAAATTCATATAAATTATTTTTTAGTCTTCACTTTGTATCTCAAAAGAAGAATGAATTTTTTCTTTTATTTTATGGGATGTTTAAAGTACCTTATAAATTTTGTGTTAAGGATGCATTTCTGAGTTTCTAAACTTTTTCTATATCATCTGTTGACCTTTGCATGTCATCTGCAGCTTTCATAAAATTCTCATTTAATTTCTTCAGCCAACCTTCAAAATATATCAAAATTGTGATGGGGAAAAGTTGCGATGTGGCAGGGATAACAATATATGCTTTTGCACTTTGAAAATAAGCCCCAGAACTTCTGGGATATAAAATGCTAGTTCTTTTCCACTATTATTTTAGTCACTGTTTTATATTAGATTTATATTAGACATACGGGCAATATATTAAACATTATTAGACATACTAAACATTCTCCTGGATGGCAGGAACTGCCTTTGTTTTTGTCTTGTATCCCCAGTGCCTAGAATTTAATAAATGATTGCTGAATGAATGAATGATCTAGCAACTTTTTTTTTACCATATAGAGCACAGTTAATATAGTTTTGCGATGCCATAATTTTTTAACTACTCTACCAAAAAACAATTATCAGTTTACACAAATTTTTAGACTCCTTTCTGAAATTCATGGTGTTAGAATGGGAAAAAAGAAGGAAATATACATCTATAGAGTACTATTCATTATGTAGACACTGCTAAGTAAGCACTCATACATATTATCTTCCTTCATCTGATAGAATCAATAAGACTGCTATAATTAATATAAATAAGATCAATAGCCTATCAAGTTGTCAAGATATCTGATGTATATTAAAATTCTTACTCACAGATGGACATTATAGGCTATTTGCTCTGTTTGCTATTTAAAAATAAACAAATGAATGAATAAATAAATGGGTAAGTGCTGATCTTTCTTTTACTAGTTTTCCTTCTCAAATTTTTGGTTTTTACAAAAACACATACATCAAGTCAATAACATATTTGAACTTCAGTTCTGTCCTCAGCCAACCAAGAAGGAATGCCAACCGGATTATACAGGGAAAAAAATGCATTTTGCAGATTCTACCAAGAACTATAGTATATCACTGTGCAATCTGCTTGGAACAAAGTGAGAGCAATCTAAAATATAAGACTGTACAGCATCAAGGACAACCCTTATAAAAGAGACATCAGTAAGGAGGATACATTGTATGGTAGAAAATGAAGAGAACCTAGTTAAAGAACTGAGTTCTAATCTAGCCTCTAACACAAACTAGCTATGTGATCTTGAAAGTGACTTAATTGGGGCAGCTAGTAGCACAATGGATAGAGCACCACGCCTGGGTTCAAATATGGCCTCAGATACTTCCTAGTTGTATGACCCCGGGCAAGTCACTTAACCCCAGTTGTATGTATTGTAATTTCATAGCTGGTATGTTTACAAAACCCATTGGAGAGACTAGTCTTCCTCCGGTGTCAGGAGTGATTGTGAATTTCAAAGCTACTCCACCCTATTCAGACCATTTTTTAGAAGATCTGATTTAGCTATTTCCTGATCAATAACAATAGAGATACTTGAAATAACAGAATCAAGTCTTGGAAACTGCATTCTCCACCATACTCAGTATAACAAGATTAGGAAGGGCTGCAGCAAACTCAAGATTTAATTATTTGAGAATATGGTCTTCAACAGACACATGCAAAAAAAGGACAGACCTCTGGGCAGTGCTAGGTCAAGCTAGAGCCACCATTGGCACACGTGAGACGCAGGAAGTGAGATAGAGAACAGCCTCTGGAGTTCTCAGGACCTCCTGGGAGGAGGGCTGGAGTTCAGTTTGAGCCTGGAGCTTGAGGAGAAGGAGCCCTACAGGCAGCTTTCCTTCAGATCGGTCATGTGAGTAAAGGATTGATTCCCTTCTCTGCCTTGGCCTTCCAAGGCTGAAACTCCCTCTGGCTCTGCCAGGAGGTTGAGTTAACCTCTTTCCTTGTCCCCTTCTTTCCTTCTCTCCCTCTCCTTCTTTCTTACTCCTGTTGTAATTAAACTGCCATAAACCTCCATTCTGACTTGAGTGTTTCATTTAGGAATTTCATAAGTGAATTCCTTGGCGACCTTAAATTAATATATATCAGTCTTTTAATGTGATTTTCAATATCACATTGCCTAACCCTTATTACTGTTTTGTCTTTCAATTGATTCTAAGACAGAAAGTAAGGGTTTAAAAAAAAAGAAAGAAAAGAAAAAGAAAGTGAAAATCTCCCTGGGCTTCACTTTTCTTACTTATGAAGTGATGCAACTTCTCTCTTCTAGTAAAACATTCTATGATTGTACATTAACAAAGTACTTTTCATATATTATAGCGTTCCTGAATATTTTAATAGTTCAAGTCCTCCCATATTGGAAATTTTTGGATCAGGTCTCATTTATATACACTATTTAAAGAAATAAAGAATAGAAAGAAAAAAAGTAAAAGCTACTGCTTTAGTGAAGACACTCCAATTTAATAGGAAAAAAATATTCAAAACTAAACAAGCTTAAAACAAAATAAAAATAAAAGTAAGAAGATGGTAAAATAAACATGGCTTTTCTAACCTCTCTTTTTAAAATCCTATATAATAATCTAAAAAAATTAAATTACAAATGAAGCAATTTCACTTTTTAAAATAATATCCCATTATGTTTTAATAAGTGTTAATAAACTCATAAACAATAATCCCACTGGGCCTCAGTATGGGTGTGAATTGTAAATTAGTTTTAACAAATAATAAAATGCAGTGATGTCATGAAAATAGAGCATAATATTATCTCAAATTTGATAAGCATAATCAACTACAGTGTTTAAAATATGTTAAAGTGTTCCATTTGAAATTATTTTATAAGAATGAATAGCAAAGATAATGTATGGTATTATAAAAAAAATTGGTAATTCCTTAAAACCTCTGACATTGGAATAATCATTAATATATCAATAAGTATTGATTATTTGTGTGTTGTCTATGCCCATATATCAGTTGCCAGGGATTAAACTACAGAAATACTATGGAATGGTTAGGGGGAATATAATAGGCAATATGAAATTCCTGAGGGTAGAAGGATACACAAACCTTACTGTATAAAATATCTACAGAAAGAATACAACTGTAATTTTAAGTATTTAGAAAACCCAAACCATAAAAATACTAAAGCACCTCCAGTAGCTTTTACTGAAATGGTTTCAGAGTATGCCAATTCTGACATCTGGTGGATATATTGAAAATGGCAAGAGCTAGCACCTGAAGGTCTTGTTGGAAATGGGCAAGTTTTTACTGTGTCCTTCAAATGATCATTTTTTTATTCCCTTTCATCTTTGTGTTACAATCATTTTAAGAATTTAAGATTCTATTTTTTAAGCCATTGTTTGACGATGGTTTAAATTTATAGAAACCTATGAGCAGGAAGAAACTTTTAGAAAACTTAGTTTAACTTAGTTTAAGTTAAAGTCATTTCATTACATTTGCCAATACCATAATGTGAAAAATCATTTGCCAAGGGGAAAAAAATTATTTTCATTAAGGAAGTGTAATTTTCATAATTCATATAAAACTAAAAGAAAAATACTGGAAAATCATGTTAATATGTAATAGAAAGAATAGGATACTGCCTTGGAACTATAAAAAACTAATGAAATTAGGAATATTCTATTTTAAGAGGTGCACATATCTTTTACTTACAGTTCTTATTCTGTGATGTAGTAAACAACAAATATATTCAACTTTGTGTATAGTTTTCTACTTTGGGTATTGTGAATAGGACTGCTCTTTATTTACACTCTAGTAATTAGGACTTCTCATCTTGCTCTCTCTTTTCTCATATATATTTATTATTATATCATTGATCTTTTAAACACTTCTTAAAGAAGATTTCTTGACCATATACTTGGTCAGAAAAGAGAAATTTTTCTTTTATAATCTTTTATTAATAATTCTGAGACTCCAGAGAAAGAGGTAAATCTAAATAGCACATGCTCGTTGCTTTGAAATATGTGGATGAGTTGTTACATTTACTCTGAAGTATTGCAAAATGGTGATTCTTTGAACTTTATTCTAAAATAAAGGGGTAGGCAGAGCCAACATGGCAGAGGAGCAAAAAGTACTGAGAACTTCCACCAAAAAAAAAAAACCAAACTCAATAAATATATAAAGCACACCAATGAGTCAAAAAAAAATTTTTAAGCAACAGGCTATATGCTATGAATTGGAGATACCACTCTTCCCCCCCCCCCCAAAAAAATGCTGGAGTACAGAGAGAATAAGAATGAGTGGAAAGGAAATGGAGGAACCCATTGTTAATGGTTTTCTCAAAGAGTTTAGATAAAGGGAAAAGAAATATGAGACAGGGCAGTTTGAATAGTTAAAAGGCATAAATGGAACAAGTGTGAGTTTGGGGGGAAACTGGGGGAGATATGGTTATGTTTGTAGGCAGTAAGGAAGCAGCCAGGAGACAAGAAGAAACTGAAGATAAGTGAGGACTGGAAGGATCAAGGAGGCAAGCTCTTAGACATAAGAAGCTGGAATGGGCTCACTTGCACATGTAGTGCAGCTTACTTGTAAGGAGATCCTTTTTGTTACAAAAAGAGGGAAGGAGGAGATGCTGGAGGTATCTGAATGATATGAAATAAGGACAGAAGTGAGAGTTGTGGATGACTGGCCTTAGTTTTTTCAGTAAAAAATGATGCAAGGTTCTCAGCTCAGAGTGTGAGAGTAGGAGAAGCCTTAGGAGGTAAAATAAGGGAGAAAAATGTTTGGAAGAAGTGCTGTAGGAAATGGGATAGGGAGGTAATTAGGGAGGTATATAAAAGGATTACTTTGCCACACTGAAGGTCCAATTGAAGCTATTTACAAAATAAATTTGTGGTGGACCCAGTCAGGATAGTTCTGTGATTATCTCCAGTTTTATTCAGCAGCACATTAGGCAGAGACAAAGTCAGTAGATTGTGAGAATGACCAAGGTCTGGCCACACAAGATTAATGATACAATCAAGGGGAAAGACACTCAAGAGGAAAAGGCAGTATAGAATTGAGTGGATTCACCAAGGAACCAAGATGAGAAAGGCAGCAGGATCTAGCTAATGTAGGAGTAATAGCCTAGGAAAGAACTGAAGAGTCAAGAAAGTGGAGGTGACAGTGAGGATGAAGAACAGGATTTGAGAATGCAAAGCAGAGAGGGAAATAGAATGAAAACAGGGATCAGATAAGGGAATTTCAGAACTCATGAACCTGGAACTGAACCCAATCTGAAGGACGCAGTGGAATGGCCAAAATAAGAGTCCCAGACAAAAGAGAAGCCAACAGTTCTGTCTCTATGAACCACCAGAATATTCCAGCTGGTTAACAGTGATTAAGTCCAGCAACAGCCTTTTGAAATTCCATTAGAATATCAAAATTGATCTTGTATTAGTTTTTATTGATCCTATTTACAAATAACTGATTTTGCCATGTGACAGCTTTTGTCTTGTAACTACATAAGTCATGGTTCTTTGTCTCTGAACTTAGTTCAGAATTCAGCTGATCTGTAATGGGTTAAGTTTACAAATCCAGCTTTCCTGCTAATCACTGATTTAGTCTTGCCTCAAGGAATTTTTCTAACTCTGTGTGAGAAAGAAAGGGAGTTGGGCCTAATGTCTTTCCTCAACCAAGCTATCCTTCAAGGATCTCTGTTTTGCTGAGCAAAAGTTTGAAATCTTATACCTGGACTTCAACAATGAGTACTTCTTATTCTCATGAGTAGTCATTACTAGTCCACTATCAAATTTCCAGGCAGTCATGTTGTTCCCTGTGCCTCAGTTCTGTAACCAATCATGTTGCCCTTAATCCCATATCATCTATCCTCTTCTGTACTCCCTAAAAACTTATAAAAGGAAAATTCTCCTTTTGCCTGAAGCTTTTGCATGAATGGAGGAAAGCTATTGAGCCATTTCTTGATAGTAGTATTCTTCTGCTAATAAATGTTATCTTGTGCAGAAATCTGCCTCAGTTTACCCTTTTGTTTAAATTAAGTTGAAATGTCCAATTGGGGTAAGCTTACAAGCCTGTTGTTCACATCCAAACCAGGTCAGGAACTTGCAAAGTTTCAACACAAGGGCGGTAATGAGATTTTTTCCTCAATCAGAATACTTTGGGAGCACTAAAAGCTTGTATATCCCAAGCCTAGGTTGTTCCCAAGATCCTAGTATAACACAACACTAAAAATTCCTAAGAAAGCAGAAACAATACAAAACCAAAAAGTCTCTCCAGAACTGTGTAGGTCCAAGCCCTAACAAACTCTAATGTCAGAAAGTAGGCTAGATAAATGAGCAAACAAATAATTAAAAAAAGAAAGAAAAAGAAGAATCTCACCATAAAAAGAGATGATGCTGAGAGGGACACTCAAGATTCAAATCTAGTAGAATGATTCCAAAATATCTACAAGCAAAGCCCCATAGAAAAACATAGGCTGGCCACAAGCTCAACTAGGATTCATGGAAGAAATGAAGCAAGTATTTTTAAAAAGAAGAGTTTTCATGTTTTTATTAATTAAATGAGAATAATAAAGAGCAGGAAAAGGGGGGGGGAGGGGAATGAAAAGTATAGAAAAAAGAATTGGAAAAAGAAATAACAACAAAACCTCAATTAAACAATAAGCTCCCTGAAAATTAAAATGAACCAAACAGAAGTAATGATTCCATATGACAATAAAAAAATGCTAAAACAAAGTCAAAAGACTGGAGGGGGAAAAAAGAGAAAAATATATAATATACAGCAAAAGCAACTGACCTAGAAAAAAGATTGAGGAGAAATTATTTAAGAATCTCTGGTCTATCTGAACATTCTAACCAAAAAAAAAAAAAAGTCTAGACAATTTATTTTAAGAAAACATTAAAGACTGTCCAGATCACTTTGAACAAGAAAACAAATTGAAAATAGTAAGAATCTTTCAAATACCTCCAAAAAGAAAACCCAAAATAAAAACACTCAGGAACATTTTAATCAAAACCCAGAGCTTCCAGGTCAAAGAAAAAATACTGCAAGAAGCCAGAAATAAAGGCCATATTCCTTCTAGCAGTTTGATTTTTTGTTTTTAAAACCCTTACCTTCCATCTTCAAATCCATACTATCAGTTCTAAGGCAGAAGAGCAATAAGGGCTAAACAACTAAGGTTAAGTGATTTGCCCAGTATCACACAGCCAGGAAATATCCGAGGTCATATTTTAACCCAGGATTCCAATCTCTAGGCCTGACTCTTTATCCAATGGGCCACCTCACTGCCCCAGAGACATTTTTTTTCATGATTGATGTGAAAATTTGTTTTACTCTACATGTTTGTCACAAGGTTAGTTGGTTTGTTTTTAATTGAGAGAACTAGGAAGAGGAAGAAAAGGCAGAATTTTGCTAATTGAAAAAAATTTAATTTAAAAAACAGTCCATGTATAAGCACACTAAGGTAAATGACAAAGTTTGAAAAATAATTTGCATTTGCTATGTAGTTAACATTCCTGTCAGTTTTAAAATAATTGCTTTATAAAGACCCAAATTATTCTTCTTTGTTTTAAACTGACACATAATTATTTTCATCTAAGGGATTAAAACAACTTTGTTATTCTTGCTACATTAGAAGACTGAAGCCACTGATGATGATCCTTATATCTGTGAAGGGATAGTTATGACTGAAACAACTGAAGTGAACCCAACATGCTCAAGTAATCCCAATCTTTGATATCTCCAATGTTGTTGATTAATTATAGTACTAAAATTTAGTTTTAAAACATTTAAATTACCACTGCAACCGAGGAAGAAAAGGTCCTTGGCTATACTTGGATAATTAGAAAAACTTAAAGTAAAGATGGTGGAGTGAAAACAGCATTTGGCTGAGTTCTCTCAACATATTCTCTTCCAAAACAACCTAAATATTAAGCCAAACTGAATTCTGGATAAGAAATCAAATTAAAAGTCATAGTAAGTAATTTTTCCAGTTTAGGGTAGCTTAGGAAAATATAAAGAGAAATTTTCAGACATAGGAGTGGGGGATTAGTGAGTGAGGTAACATAGCAGAAATAACAGTAGTGTTATAGTACCCAGCTATGGCATTAGCAGTGGCAAGGAACAGTCCAATCAATGCCCAGATAAGGAGATTGGACACCTGGTCATAAAGAGATCCCAAAGGACTCCTGTACTTATACTGGGAACAGGAATGGGTACCATTTGGCAGCACTGTCATTCATTACCCAGTTCCAGGTCATAGTTGCAATTGTTAAGGAATGGATGTATTGAGGAGAGATCAAAGCCTTATCTGAGTAAGGACCAGAGGATAGACCAGAAGGACAATGATCAGACCTCTTCCTTGTTTATACTACATTGGAAACACTGAAAACTTACAGCTCTGCATTTTGCTGTAAATATAGCAGAAGTATATAAAAGACAGAAGCTCAGACTAGACAATCTCCCCCAAACCCAAAGTAAGTATAGCCAACTCCAAAATAAAGATCAAAGTCAAGAAGTAGTCCACAAAGATGAGCAAATGACCAAAAAAAAAAATACCCTGACCATAGAAAAGTTTCTATGGTAAAAGGAAAGCTCAGGATACAAATTCACAAGTAAACAATAACTTGAAAATATCTATGAAGACAATGTCAAAGAAACATGCATATTAGACACAAGACCAACAAGAATGCTGTTAAGGGTAAATTTTAGGGTTGAGGCTGAATATTTTTTTAGTGGTTGCCAGGGATTTAAATTCTAAATCTCAATGAAATACTCAAGCCAGAATGGAATTTTTTGGTGGTTTATTTACAATAGAAGGAAGAAATTAAGAATGAGGGAGAGAGAAAGGGTAGATCTGCTCTGGCCTGGTCTGAGCCGGGGGGGAATTCAGAGGCCTCAGCCAACAGACCTTCCCAGAAGATTAAATCTAGCTCGGCTTCCAGCCAGGAGACCTCCTCCAAAATGAGGAGTCTCCTGGGAGGCTAGTGCCTCCAGAAAGAGCCAAGGAAAAGGGGAGTCAGCCTTAACACTTACCATGTGATCATCTCAGGGAAGCAGTCTGAGGTCCCACACTGGAGCTCTCCTCCAAGTCAAGTACCACCAAAAAAAGTCCTCAAAAGTCCCTCTGACGGGAAGTGATGAGAAATATAAAGGCAGTTCTATACATCACTTCCTATGTCTCACATGTACCAATGGTGGCTTAAACTTGGCTTTGGACAGCCCAGGGGGTCAGTCAGTTGTTTCTGATTTGTCACTTGCTAGCACACACTGGTCATAGACCTTCCTCCCCCACAGTTAATCCTTAAGTGGGGGTGTATATGTCCTGGTTGCTAAAATTCTAAAGACTAAACAGGGTGGAGTAAATCTAAAATTCACAATTCTTAGAAGACCTAAAAAAAGAACAATTTTTTAAATCAAATTAGAATTGTAGAGGGCAAATCAGGAAAAGAAATTAATGCTATGCAAGAAAATGATTTTAAAAAATAGGATTAGCACCTTGGTAAAAGAGGCACAAAAGTAGTAAAGAAAATGACTTCTTAAAAAAAACAGAATTGGCCAAAAGATAAAAGAAATATTTTAAAAATGCTAAAGAAAATAACTCATTAAAAATAAAAATTAAATAGTAGAAGACATGTGAAACCTCCCTAAAAAATAACTTTTTAAAACTAGAATGTCCTTAAATTCCTTAAAAACTAAAATTTGACAAGTAGAAGCTAATGATTCTACAAGATATCAAGAAACAGTTAATAAAAATCCAGACTGAAAAAAATTGAAGAAAATGACAACTATCTTATAAAAAAAATCAAGTCACCCAGAAAATAGATCCAAGAGAGATCATTTAAGAATTATTGTATTATTTAAAGCTATGATGAAAAAAAGAATCTAGACATCATATTTCAAGAAATTACAAAAGGAAAACTTCCCAGATATCATAGAACCAGACAGCAAAGTAGAAACTAAAAGAAATCACCAGTAACAGCCTGAAAGAAAACCCCAAATACAAACAGGAATCTTATAGCCAAAATTCAGAGCTCAAAGTCAAAGAGAAAAATACTGCAAGGCATCAATCAGAAAATACCAAATTAAAATTAAAATACCAAATAACCACAGTCAAGATTACACAGGATCTAGCACCTACCACTATAAAGTAGACAAGGAGTTAGAAAAAGATATTCCAAAAGACAGAGAAGCTAAGATTGCAACCAAGAATAATCTCCCCAGAAAAAAAATTATGTATAATCTGTTATGGTAGAATTACAAAAGGAGAAATGAATTTTAAGTGTAGTTAAAAGTTGGCTTGCAGAGGCTAGCATGACCACATGCCAGGAACTCTAGATAAAGAATCTGGAAGATGGGAGGAAAGATTTGATGGTGCAATGACCAACTGTGCTCTTCCTGTCTAGGACCTGAGAGAGGAAGGAGCTGATCTCTGCTGATCCTACTTTACCAAACCTGTTGGTGAGAGAAGGGAAACCTTTTGATTTCCTTTGGGAGTACCTTTTCTCACAAGAAGAAATATACCTGGAAAAGATCCTACATACTCATAACCCTGACAAAGAAAATTGTTGTCCAGAGTCAGTTGTTGGTGGGAGGGCTGAGGGGGTCAACCTCAGGCCCAGACCATCTGGGTTGAACTCAGACATCTAGAGTTAATCCTTTTCCATCCTGAAACCTGTCACATCTTGATAAGCCAACAGGGGAGGATTTATAGGGTCAGAAAGACTAGAGAGGGCTTTGGGGATATCCCAAGCAAGAAGCAGGGAGCAAAAAGAAGCATCAAGAAAAAGAAGCCTTCACCTCATAGTGAACATAGAGAAAAGAGGGAAGAGAAAGACATTAGTGATTAGGGCATCCTTCTAAATCCTCCCTCCCTACTTTTTGTTTTACCAATAATCCTGTTAGTTTTTACATCAACAACTGTTTGAAGGACTGAGTTGTGCTCTGGTCCAGTGTGGTAAGGCCCAACTGCCTTGTTGCACTAACAGGGGGCTGGGGGGGTAACACTTGGTGTATTTCAAAATCCACCCACCTCAGTGTACAATACTATTTCAAATCTTACTGGGGAAGGGAAATGGATACTTAACAAAACGGAGAATTTTAATAGCTTTCCTGATGAAAAGACTAGAGATAAAAATAAATTTTTACCTTTAAACACAAAACTCAAAGGAAATGTAAAAAAGTAAACATGAGTGAGAAAGCAAAAGAGATTTAACAAAGTTAAACTGTTTATATTCATATATGGGAATGATATATGTAACCCTTTTTAAGAACTTTGTCATTAGTACAGTTAGATGGCATCGACTTAGGCAAAAGGCATGGGGTCAAGTTTATTATGTTGGGATGATCTCAAAAGGAGAATGGAAGGATGAGAAAAAGATGTGTGGGAGAAGGGGAAAGGGAGAAAAAGAAGAAAATTATCTCTCAGATAAAAGGTACACAAGGAAGAGTTTATACAATGGAGGGGGAAATGAGAGGAAACTATAACACTTGAACTTCCCTTTCATCTGAATGAATTCATTGAGGGAAGTACATACATACACATAAACACACATTATATACACACATAATAAGAGGGGAAGAGAATAAGAGAAAGGGAAGGCAAATAAAATAAGAGGAAGGGCAGATTAAGGGAAACAGTAGTCAAAAGCAAAATAGCTTTTTTGATGAGTAGACAAGCTAAAAAAGAGATAATTAGGAGAAAACAGGATGGAGGGAATTAGCAATGAATGTAAATGGGATGAACTCACCCATAAAATATTCTGCTAAGAGGTTAACAGAATAGCTTATAAATCACAATTTAAAAATAATGCTATTTACAAAAAAAAGCACATGAAAAAGAAAAAAAAACACATACAGTTAAAATTCTGGAGCAGAATCTATTTACAAAAGAAGGACATGAAAAAGAAAAAACACAAGAGTTAAAATTCTGGAGCAAAATCTATTATGCTTCATCAGAAGTAAAAAAGGCAGTTGTAGCAATCATGATTTCAGACAAAGCAAAAGCAAAAACAAGTCTCATTAAAAGTGATAATTAACCAGCTGTATGACCTTGGGCAAGTCACTTAACCCCCATTGCCTAACCCTTACCACTCTTCTGCCTTGGAGCCAATATACAGTATTGACTCTAAGACAGAAGGTAAGGGTTTAAAAAAAATAAAATAAAAAAATAAAAGTGATAATTAGGGGAACTACATTTTAATGAAAGGTACCAAAGGCAATGAATTATATCAATACTAAATATATATGCACCAAATGGCATAACAACAAAATTCTTGAAGGAAATAGAAAGTAAAACTATTCTAGTGGAAGACCTAAATTTACTCCTTCTGGAACTAGATAAATCTAACCATAAAATAAGAAATAAGGAGACAAATAGAATTTTAGAAAATCTGGACATAATAGATTTCTGATGAATATCCCTATTCTTGGGTAAGCATGGCACCTTTACAAAAATTAACCAGGCATTACCCACAAACAAATGTAGAAAAGCAGAAATATAAATGCATCCATTTCATATCATAGTCAATAAAATTACATTCAATAAAGGGCCTTTACTGCATATATTAAAAATTAATTTGAAACAATAATTCTAAATAATGAGTGGATTAAGGAACAAATCATAATCAATAATTTCATTAAAGGAAATAACAATGAAACAACATACCAAAACTGAGGGGATGCAGCCAAAGCAGTACTTAGGAGAAAAAAAAAATATATATATATATATATCTAAATGCTTACACCAGTAAAAGAGAGAAGTCAGGTCCATAAATTGAGCATACAATTAAAACAATTTTTTTAAAAACCTAGAAAAACAATCAACTAAAAATTCCCAATTAAGCACCAAAATATAAATACCAAAAATCAATGGAGAAAGTAATAAAATTTAAATTTAAAAACTGAACTAGTAAATAAAATTTAGAACTATTTTTTTAAAAGTAAAGGAATAAAATGAATAAGCCATCAGCTAATTTAATTTAAAAGTAGAAAGAAAACCAGATTACCAATATCCAAAATTGCAAATTGTCAATACATAACCAATGAAGATGAAATTAAGGCAATTATTAGAATCTAATTTCTCAAACTATATGCCAATGAAACTGATAATCTAAATTAAATGGATAAATATTTACAAAACATAAATTGCCCAGATTGTAAAGGAGGAAATAGAATAGTCAACTTTATCTTTTAAAAAGAAATTGAAGAAGCTGTAAATAACTCCCCCAAAAAAACAATCCACAGTACCAAATGGCTTTGAAAGCTATTTGAATTCTGTCAAATTTAATTAAAGAGCTATTCATTCTAATACTGTATAAATTGTTTGAAAGTTTGCTAAAAAAAGGATCCTACCAATTTTTTCTGTAACACAAACATAGTTTTCATATTTAATCCAGAGACAGCAAAAACATAGAGGAAATCTATAAGCATAGTTAAACATAATAAAAACCACAAAAACCACAAGGTCTGCCTCAATAGATGCAGAAAAAGATTTTTAACATAATATGGCATACATTCTTTTTTTATTTTATTTAGAAAGCATAGGAAGAACTGGAGGTATTCTTAAAAGATTAGTATCATTTATCTAAAACAAAGAGCAAATATCTGTAATGGGGCAAACTGGAAACCTTTAAAATCAGATCAGGGCCAGAGCAAGGATGCCCATCATCATTTTACTCAATACTGCACTGGAATGCTAGCGATGGCAATTAGACAAAAAAAAAAAGAATTTGAATGAATAAGCAGAGTCAATGAAGAAACAAAACTATCACTTTTTTTATATATGATAGTTTACTTAAGACCACTAGGAATAAACTAAGAAAACTAGTTGAAATAACAAACAATTTTAGCAAAGTTGCAGAATATAAAAGAAACATAAATTATCATCATTCCTATATATTACCAATAAAATTCAAGAAGAACTAGAAAGCAAGATTCCATTTAAAGCAGATGCAGATAAGAGGGCAGCTAGATGACTTAGTGGATTGAGAACCAGCCTGAGGTAGGAGGTCCTAGTTCAAATCTGGCCTCAGTCAGTTCCTAGCAATGTGACCCTGCGCAGGTGTTATAGGGAATTTAGGAAGGGGGAAAGGTTTATACAAAAGAGAAAAAAACACATATAAATAATCGAGTTGATTAACAAAGAAAGGGATGATGGAGAAGGAAAAGGGAAAACGTTTGCATCTGACTATTTTCCCCAAGATATTTAACCCACTATAATTAATTTCCTAAGCATAACCTGTCTAACTAACTGAACTAAAGATCTCTAAGGATAAGTCTAACAGGGAACCCAGAATCTCACACATAGAGTCCTTGGTGGGTCAGATAAACCAAAGATCCCAGGTTTGGGGGAAAGAACTCACTATTTGACAAAAATTGCTGGGATAACTAGAAAGTATTGTTGCAAAAAACAAACCTAGACCAACTTCTCACACAATACACTATGATAAGTTCAAAAGGGGTATAGGACCCAGACATAAAGGGTGAGAACATAAGCAAAATGAGGGGAGCATGGAAAAAAAATCACCTGTGTTACCTATGGATAAGGGAAAAGTTAATGACCAAACAGGAGAACCTGCAATGGCCTGACACCACCTTACAAAATCCTGACCTCATCTTTTGTATTGATAGTTCCTCTTTTATGAGAGATGATGTCCATTATATAGGCGCTGCTGTGGTTACTCACCATGAAACTATTTGGGCTGCCTCCTTGCCATCTGATCTCAGCACCCAAATTGCACTTACTCAAGCTTGCTATCTGACTGACAGCTGAAGAGCTATTGCCTATTATGCCTCTGGAGTTGAGTCCATCCTGCTGTCAGAATGCTGTGGTTACAGAGGCATTTCTTAACTTCTGGTAAAGGTATAGCAAACACAAAATGCATCAAAGAGTTTTTATCCACCCTGTGGCTTACCAATGCTTTGGCTGTTGTCCATAGTACTGCCCATATTAATGGAGCTGACTAAACGTTTCAAAAGGAAATAACCATACCAATGCTGCTACAAAACTTGCTGCCCTGGATGGTCCTGAACATGATGCTGCTGACAAGGCTGAATTCCCTTTATCTTATGATGACTCTGAAGCTGCCAAGAGAAAATGTGTTCATGATAAGCAGATATCTGAGGTCTGGATGACTGCAAAAGGCAAGCCACACCTCCCTCAAAGTTTCTATCAGGAGGTATGGCTGACTCTTCATAAGGTGGGTAGTCAATTTTGGCACAAAAGGAGTCGTTGATACAATCACAAGGGCATGGTGTTACTCCTATTGTTGCATGAATTTATCAACATGTATTCCATGTAGTTGCATTCAGAGGCTATCTTTTAGCTTTAAACCCATTTTAAGCATTTGTAAGTTGATTTTATTAACATTTCAAAATCTGGCCAAGACAAACGTTGTCTCATTAGTGTGGATCAGCTGACTCACTGAATAAAAGCTTTCAAGAACTTCTGCTAGTTTTATAGATAAAATTATGCTGAAAGAAACTGTCCCCCAGTTTGGCCATCTAGTTTACAATGACTTAGATAGGGGATCTCATTTCACTGACATGATTCTCTCCAAAATGTATTGCTGTCTCAGGGAAACTACTAAATTTCATACTCTTTATCAACCCCAGAGGTATAGTCCAGTTGAATTATAAACAAAGAACTTAAAGACTATAATTGGAAAACTGTAGTCTGAAACACACCTTAAAAAGCTGACACATTCCCCCCTTGCATTTTTCTATCTCAAAGGCAGAAAAAGAAAGGGAATTATATGTTTCTCCTTTTGAAATGCTTTTTTGCTCATCCTCTACAGAAGTAAAACCTTTCATTCCAGTATATATACATCATTACCAGGAGAAGCTACTTTCATTGTCTATTATATGCAGGAACTATAGAACAGACTGAGAGAACTCCACTGTACCAGGAGCTACAGTACAAACTGACTCTTGGGATTTTTTACTGCATAATTTCTATCCTGGAGATAAAGGTCTGCATTAAGAATTTCTAGTGATCCCATGGAACTCAAAATCCCCAGGAAGGCTCATTCTAAGTATTACTGATCATCAGAAGAAAAGGACTCTTAGACACTCTGTTCTAAAGTAAAACCTACTCTTTTTTTTTTTAGATTCATAATGCATTTTGTGATTTTGTGATTAGATGCTTGTTGTCTTACCAAGTGCTTTGTGCAACATTCTTTTGGTTACCATTAATTTATATGTATATATGACAATATGTAATATAACAATAATTTAATACATTATTTGCTATATATATAAATTATAATAAATATTCTATCCAAGAAAAACAAATTCTCACATTAGCTATGTCCAAAAATCTATGATTCATTTTTTCTCCTTCCCTCCCATTCATTCCCCCTCAATCCTTATTGTATTGTTTTGATTTTAATGTTTTTTCCTATTGGTCTTTCTTCTCTAGTCAATTCTTTTCAGGGTGATTTGAGAATGGAGGAATCTTCTTGGGAATTTTTGGCACCTATAGCAGATTGGATTCTTCTTATCTAGTTACTTGCATGCTATGCCAATTGCTTTATGCCTGAATACTAATATTATCCAACTGTATAAATCTAGTTTTTCTTATCATTTAGTTATACCTTTCTATTATATTCTCCTCCCCCATCTAGTCTTCCCAGGGAGATTAGAGAAATCTAAATGCTCTTACTAATTACACAGTGCAGTAGGGCAAACTTTATAGCACTTGAAAGCTACTAGACCTCATTGGTGTTGGATTTGTCATCACATACACCAAGGGGCCCAACTCTGTGAGAAGTTGTCATATCCTCCTCCTGAATGGAAGTTTTGTTGTTTTGGCATTAGTGCAGTGTAACTTGTATGCCCCTAATAAGAAGAGACTAAATTTGGCCACCTCTAGATCCATAACCTTTACTAACCCTCCTAGAAAGTGATTGCATTTCGTTTAAGATCAATATCTGGGAGGGTGGAGGGTACAAGCAGAATGCTAAGACCAAGATTGTTTCTGTTACTGTTAGTATGCCTCTGCTATCTTTCCTTCACTTATTACCAAAGACTATGGCCCCCAATACTATCCTTGCCTTTGCCAAATTAATCAATTGTAACTATAGCATTGTAGGTGTTGTTCAGTCATTCATTCATATCCAACTCTTCATGACCCCATGAGCCATAACTATCCTATGAGTTTTCTTGACAAGAACAATGGAGTAATTTGCTATTTCCTTCTCCAGTGGAATCAGTGGATCCTTTAGTCAGGCAATCAGAAGTTAATTGACTTGCCCAAAGTCACACAATTAGGAATGCCTGGAAGTGGATTTGAACTTAGGTCTTCCTGACTCCAGGACTAGTGCTCTTAACCATAAAGCCATAGTTGTCTCTAACCATAGCATTATCTTCCCTGATATTAGGGGAGTTGTTTTTTTTAACTATGCCAGAGCCTGAGCTCAGGTATGTTTCCTTGGCAAATCTCACCAAAAACAGTTAAGTTTGGATTATAGGTAACAACAGCTTTGCTGAAGTTAGCTCCTATCAACTGTATGTAGTATTTCATATCATCAGGTCAATTTTTTATTTGTGGAGATAAGGCTTATGCCTCTATTCCCTCAATCTTGTTTGGAACTTGTAGAATTGTTTCAGTATTTAATCACACTAAAACTGGATGGAAGAAGTGCTCCTAGAAATCTGGTTGCATGGTGGCATAATCATGAAAAAAGAGAAACATTAATAAGGAACCTTGTTAAAATGGGCTAGGGATGAAGATTCTCTGTTCTGTATTTCCATCCACTGAGGTAGCAGTGTTAAGAGCAGGCTAATGGAAACATCATTCAAAGCTGAGAAACTTGCCCATGCCACTAGAAACTGATTCCTCCTGCCCTTAGCTTAATTAGTCCTACAAAATCACATGGTCTTTAATCTTATTACGGTATCACAAGTAGGGACCTGACCTGTTCCTATATTATCCTGTTCCTGTTCCTATATTAAACTATCAAGGGAAATTGTAAAGAATTTTCATGAAATTCAATAGACTATAGTAGAAACAGTAGTGTGACAAATAATTTTCAGTCAATCTTCAATAAAACAAAGAGGAAAATCCCAAGTCAATCACAACTTTAAGAGATATAGGTATCCCTCAGCAAAGCTAGGTCATTAGGTTTCCTCATACTTAAGACAATTAACTGCAAGCTTTCCATCCTTTATGTACCCTAACATTACATCATATCAGATGGTCTAAGACCATGACCTTTCCCTACATGGTAAGATGGCTATATCTTAGACGGTAAAGGGGGATGCCCTATATGCCAAGGGGATGTGCCTTATATGGCAGTTCAGCTTAGAGCACCTGCCCAGAGGTAACAAACCATAGGTCTTCCATTCAGAGGATGCTCAGAGGTCATGATCTTCCAGTCTTCCACTTATAAGAAGCTCACCTTCCCACAAATGAGTCACACCCTTCCATTTAGGGTACATAGGCCTTCTGTCTAGGTGTGATCATACGTTATTGCAAAATGTTAGCTTACAGAGAATTAAAGAAAAATAACTAAAAATACTGCACTCATTTTGCTTAATAACTTTATAAAATATATTTACTGTAATTCTAGTAATCACTAATCAATCCTCATCCCAAACGAATCACTTCCTTTGGCTAAATACTGATTGATCCTAATATCTTGGCTCTTATTCAAAAGGGTCAGGGATTCTCATTCTAATCACTGCCTGATCCAAAAGTCACCTGGTAGAATTTCTTCCCTTGCTTTACTTGGTTACAGGGCAATGGATTATTCACTATCATAGGCAAATGGCCTCTTTTTGCCTTAGGTATGATTATTTTTGACACATGCATTAACTGTAACCCTGTATGACACATGAAGTTGTAGGAAACCAGGACATCTAATGACCTCTTCTTATTATGGAATTCTGATGATAATTCTAAAGATATAATAAATCTTATTCATGTGACTTATTGATAAGGATTAATAAGGGAATGGCTGGCTCCTTCCTCTTAATCAAAAGGGAGGAACTAATGAGATAAAGAATCCTCAGATTCTATTTCATGAACACTTACTCCATCTTGTGCTGTCACATGTATTCTCCATCTTGTTTTTCTGTTATTCCTCCATGGGAAACTAGATGGTATGAACCATCTACTGATTCATAAATGTAAGTGGATACAATTAATGAACATCTTTCCATTTTATTAAGGAAAGACTCTAAAACCTACTCATTCCCACCCTGCAACTCGACTGAAACTTAATCTTTCTTCCTCCCAATTTGAAAAGTCCCTAATCTTTCCTCCAATTAGAAATTAGATTACCTATTTTGTATCCTGGTGTGTTGCCTAGTTAATTGTTTTTATTATAACTAATTGGATTTATTTTATTGCTTTCTTATGTGTAAAAGTCTACCTCAATCTGTATTCAGGATCTTTAGACTGATTGGGTCAATTTATTCTGCCTAGCTAATAAATTACTTTTGTTCAAATTGCTTCCTCAGTTATTACTAACACCCTGCCATACTTAACCGGAAACTTAGTATGAGTCAAATAATAGTATGATTTGGCTGCCAACCATACTGCTGCATTAATAGAAAAACAGAGTCCAGGAGAGGGAATACAACATCACGGATTAAGAGCTAGAGGGAACTTTATCAGTTTTCTGATCTAACTCTCATTATAAGGACGAGGAAACAAGTCATGGGCATTTAAATGACAAGTCATTTAAAGTCACACAGGTAATAAATATCACAGAGTCTATTTTAACTTAGGTCCTCTGGCCCCAAATTCAATAGTTTTCCCATTTTGATTAGACCAAATATGTATTATGTTCAGTTTGGGGCACCACATTTTCATAGGAGCACTGACAAAACAAAACAAAACAAAAAAACCCCCAAAGGGTTACTATCCAGAGAAGGGCAACAATAGTGATAAGTGCACATGAAATTATGACACATGAGAAATGGTTGAAGGAATTAGGAACTTTGGCTTGGAGAAGGCTTGAGTGACAATATTTGAAGGGCTGTTTTATAGGAGAAGCACTAGACTTATTCTGTATATTTCCATAAGGCAGAATTAGAACAAGGGTGGAAGTTACAGAGAGACAGAATTTGACTTTTGAATCTGTTCTTTAAATTAATAAAATGTAGAGCTATCAGAAAATGTATTTGATTGCTTCATAAAATTATCAAATTCCTCAAAGGGGAATAATGTGGATTAGTGGATAGAAAACTAGACTTGAAGTTAGGAAGCCACAAATTCAAAGTCTGCTTCAAACACTTAGTAGCTATGTGACAATGGACAAATCACTTAACCTTTTAGTGTCTGAGATTCCTCTCCTGAAAAAGGAAATAATAACAATAACCTCATGAAGTGGTTGGTGGATCGAATGAGATAATTTATATTAAGTACTTTACAAACTTTCAAGTAATATAAATATCAATTATTATTATCATTGTTATTATTGTTATATCAGGGGGAAATTACTTTCCTTTGGGTAATGTGCCAGAACATGTAAAAGTTTTCTTTCAATTCTAAGATTCTCTGATAAAATATTTTAGTTTTCAGTCTATAACTCCATGTTTGTGATGTGTCTATTACTGCATGCACCACCTCTTCATGCCTTTTGAGTAGATGCCTACAACCTTTCAACATCATTAAAAGAACATTGGTATTAAAAGGACATTCATTTCTTAGAGTTCAGTATCACTCAAAGACAAATGAAATTTCCCACTCCAGACTATTCTCCTCCTCTTGTTCAATTTTGTGCCCAACTCATTATCCATTAGCACTGACTGTTCAAGATATATACTGATAACACTAAAGGTTGACCAACTAAGAGACATTCTTCATCTATTGGATTTTTTTTATATGGGTAACCAGGTCAAACAACATCATTAAAATTCAAGTCAGAAAGAGAACTGAGCCAAATTTATAAAAATCAGAGCCATGCCACAATTGATAAATGCTCAAAGAATATGAATAGGAAGTTTTCAAAAGAAGAAACCAAAGCTATCAATAGACATGTGAAAAAAAAAAAAAGGTTCCAAATCACTATTAAAGAAACTCAAATTAAAATGGCTCTGATACATGTTAAGGTAGGATTTGGGGTAAGGGAGAAAGAAGAGGAAAACATAAATAGGTTTTCATCCTTTTCCTTTTATCACATACATCATACCCATTAGATCGACTAAGATGATAAAAAAGAAAAATTAAAATGCTGGAAGAATTATGTAGGAACAGCAAAATAAATGATGTCACTAAATAGCCTATGATCAAAAATGAGGATGGGTTTTGTAAGAGAGAGGAATATGCAAAAGAAGGAAATTTGATCCAAAGACAGGAAAATCTATCCTGCCTCTCAACAACAGCTAAGATCAAGAAGGGAGGCAGTGGGTCATTTCTCTTAAACCTTCTCCTCTAGTCCTTCACCTGCACCTCCCAAACCCAGTCTCTGAGGAGACATACTCTGCCCCTCAGGGAGACAAACTCAGGTTCTCTTCACTAAGGGGAAGAGAGGGGAAGATGAACCTCTTCTCCCCTCTCTCATTCTCTCAAACCTTTCTTTCCCTCTCCCCAATTCACCAGTGTAGGTGGGGGCAACCTCCCTTACTGGCCTATATTACAGTTTGTAACATTAAAGAAAGCAATCAATAGCTCATATGCTTCATTGGTATCTTTGAAAGGCTAAGGGAATTGGAAGGAGACATCTCCCACCCACCCCTTCACCCCCAGTACACTGAGTGGATCCTCTTTGATATTCTTATGGAAAGACATGAATGATTCATATAGACAAGGAGGGATTGTGATACACATCAGTGGATGTGTTATGCATCAATAATATCTAAGTCAATAAAATCATAATTCCATTGGATTACTGAAGTTTACAATCTCATTTTAGAGGGAAAATACTGCACCTCTTATATTGCCTTCCTATCACATAGGATCTGAGACAAAGTTCTACGTTTTGGTGAGCAACCAGCTAAACCATATACAAATTACTGCCTTCACCACTGGAGGTTATGAAAAGTATTGAAAGTTGATGTTGGAGAAAAAATATGAAAAAACAGAAAGAAGTCCTAACTGTTATAATAATAATGTCAATAACAACAATTGCCTTGAAGGTCATGAGGGCCTTTCAGATATTTGGCTAGCTTCTCAGTATAGCATTGGTAATATTTATTTTAATAATTATGGTGCAGAGAGTTTTACAAACATTTTTGGGTGTCCATATTTACCTGAATTATTATATGTGACTGTTTAAACCTACTTCAGTCAAATTTATTGACAATTCTGGTCTATTTGTCAGGAATTTAGGAACCATTTGCTTTTAGATAAAATATACATCCCAGTTCTGAAACTCAGTCCTGGATAGGATTCAGAAAGCCAAATCAATAGAATAATTCAAAGTTTAGAGCCAAAGCTCATTTCTATTGATTAAAGTTTTGTTTTTACCTCATTAAAAAGAAAAAGAGCACTTTGGGGATTCTTTAAAAAATGCTTTTTTACCTTACTATATAATACAATTCATATAACTTTCTCTTCTAACTATCAGCACTTTCATAATAGATTATTTCCTCATTAAATGAAAATATTTTCCTAGTTGGTATTAGATTTTTCACATAGCAAAATGTTTCTTGGTTTTTTTGGAGAAACATAAGAAAAATAAATTAATGCAAAACATAAAAAACACTTGCGATGATCTCCACTATTTTCTTCATTTTTATTAACTACGAGATGTTTGGGGTTCTCATTCTTAATATGTGCTCACTTTATCACTCAATAAATGCAATTTTAAATATAAAAATGATTTATTTATATTTATCTATTCATAATTTAACCTATCTCTATAAAAGTATGCTATTTCTTTGAAATCCTTTTTATTTTACCTATGACTTGTCGTGTAAGTATAGTTTTATATTGATAAAGGAGCATTTGGTAGTTTCAATTGAAAAAAAATTCAGAATGGCATTATTTAAAGAATTTTTTAGTGGAAAATTTAGCAGTGCCACATACTGTTAGTTAAATTACTATCATACTACTGATCTGTAATACTTATAACTTAACACCTACTTTTACAGCATAATGTTTTCCTTCATATTCCTCTGTGGTTGGCCACCCCAATGAAGTCAAAGGGGGAGAGGAGAAATACAAAGCTGGGAATGAACTGTCAAGAATTATTAGCATAAAGGAAAGTACATGTAGTAAAAGGTCATTGGTTGTCATGCTGAGTAGGCATTTAAAGTCAGAATAATGGATTATTTTATGACAGACACCAAACTGGTCACTTCTAACACTAAATCTCCAATAAATTTTCCAGCAGTTATAATGGGTAAAAATATTATGTACCCTCCACACATTTTACATTCCAGGAGAAAAGGTTCTATTTCTTTTCTTACTAGCACAATCTCAAGTTTATACCGTTTTTCTTTCTTTATCACTTCTAAATTTTAATTTGCAACAATAGCCAACACAATGTTGGTGAAATCCTTAAAATCAAAACACTGTAGCTGGAAGAATCTTGGAGTTCTTCCTCTCCATCCTCTTCATCTTACTAGTGAAGAAACTAGGATCCAGGGGTATATACATCATCTCACCATAAACACATAGCAAATTAGTGGCAAATTAAGGACTAGAACCTAACTAGTCTTCAGGACTCCTAGTCACTTGTTCTTTAGATATATAGACATTTAACTCTGTGATAAGGTGTGAAGCCATTTCCTTCTCTAGCTCATTTTATAGAAGAGGAAACTGAAGCAAGCAAGGTTAAGTGACTCGCCCAGGATCACACAGCTAATAAGTGTCTGAGGTCTGATTTGAACTCAGGAAGACAAATCTTTCTGATTCCAGATTTGGTACTCCATCCACTGTGCTACCTAGCTGCAAAGGTTACCAGTAGGCTACTGCAATAGCCCAGATGTGAAACAAGGGCCTATACCAGCAGGATGGCAGTGTCAGAGGGGAGAAGGAAAAGTATTTGAGAGGTATTGCAAAGGTGATATTGATAGGTTTGGACAATAGATTGGATATGGAGGAGGGGGAAAAAACGTGTCCTTTACACTGTGAACTGAAGGAAAGGGAAGATGATTTGTTCCACCACACACACAAACTAATAGAGAAGGTAGGAGACGGGAGAGTTTAGATTACAAAATTTTGAGTTCTGTTTTGGACATGTTTAGTTTAAAATGCCTACTGGGCATCTAGTTCAAGATATCAGAAAAGCAGTTGGAGATGTGAAATCAGTCAGAGGTCAGGAGAGAGGCTGGGGCAAGATTGTTAGCATAAATATGGTAATTAATATAGAAGGAAAAACAGGTCCCCAGACAGAACCCTGAGAGACTCTCATAGTTAGAGCACATAATTAGGTGAGGATTCAGAAAAAGGGACTGAAGAGCTAGTATAAAACCACTCCTATTGTAACCACAATTTCAGATTGTCAAACATGCAGCTAGAGGGGAATATAGGAATAGAGGAACATGAAATACCTAAGAAGTAGGATCTTTTGAAAATAAAGCAAAATAGTGATTGAGACAAACCCAATCTGCATATACCCTACAACCTTCCTGTGCTAAAAATTTAATAGCAAAGTCCCGTGGCCTTTATGACATGAGTCAGATTCAAGAGGTGATGATAAAATGAAGAGCAGGTCAGCAAAGGGGAGGCAGCTTATAGGAGTCAAAGAAGCAAGAATATTGGGTTCAGAAACCACCATAAGCAGAGCTAGACTGGTGATTGAAACAGTCTCTGTGACGAGTGATACTCAAATCGTGCTGATACACATACCTCATTTTAATACACTTCTTTCACTTTATTGTGCTTTGCACATATTGCATTTTGGTTTTTTCAGAA